>NC_082639.1:7875151-8178181 GCF_028023285.1 Balaenoptera ricei | reverse complement strand
GGCAAGGGGAGTCCCAGAGCCCGGACTTGGCCCTCTGCCCCTGTAGATCCGGAGCCAGGTTTTACTGTAATCCTTACATCCTGTTGCAGATCCTTAATCAGCTGGAGCCCAGGTTGGGCTGGACCCTGTGGTGACACTCAGGGCTGTAGTCTGGAAAACCTGAAGTGGAGCTTCCGGAGTTGAGGTTGGGGGCTGTGACGAGGAGGAGGCGGAGGGGAGAGAAGGGAGCTGGTGCAGGCAGAGGATGTGGACAGAGCCCAGACCTGCCACCCACCCAACCCAGGCCGGGGGTGGAGGAGCAGAGCAGCTGTTGCAGGCTGGGAACTGGGGATATGGGAAGATGAGCAGGGGCCCACGTGGGGCCACCTGGAGAACACGGGAGTCTGTGGGGGCCGCCATGTTGCCTGTTAGCACCATCAAGACAGCTGGCCCTGGAGTCGCTCTGATAGTGAGCGACTTCAGCCAGGAAACAGCAGAGAGGTGACCCTGGATGATGTTGGTTCCAGGGGTCTTTACCTACTGGGCCTAAGTCCAAGGCTAGAAGTGGTCCTGCTCTGCTGGGAGCTCTGCCTCGTGAGGAGGGATGAGGCAGAGAGCCCAGGAGAACTGTCTGCCCTGGGTTGGGAGCAGCAGAGGCCCCTTCGCAGGGTAGCAGGATCCCAGGATCGCCCCTCCTTTTGCCAGGGGCAGCCCAACCCTGGCAGTCCAGCCCAGCTCTGCAGTCCCTGCACGAATCAGGGGAAGAGTTGGGGGCAGCGGGGGAGTGTACCCCTTCTAGACCTCACCTCTTTCAGCCCAAGGAGCAAGGACGGAGGAGAATGAGGGGAAATGCACAGGCCAGAGATAGCCATGGAGCGGAAGCCAGGAGTGGGCTGGCTGGCAGCGGGCGGGCACATGGGCGTCTGTCCTGCCAGGGGCCCAGGCTGGCTATGCAGACAGCCTCTTTTCTATATGGAAATGAAGAATTTAGGCTAATGGAGCTCAACCATCTCTAATTTTGCGATGGCAGGAGGATTTTGATTGAAAGTAATTAAGCAAGCTAGCTGTAAAATTAATTAAAGCAAAAGGGGGGGATTTTTTATTGGATTGGATAGCGATATAGCGTCTGTCAGGCGGGGGACGGATGGGGGTGACCTGAATCCTCTGCCCTCCCCCCTCCCACTCGGGACGTTTATGTCACTTTAATCTCCTTACAGCGGCTGCTGTGCATTTGTTTGAAATAATCAAGGAAATATGGTCAGAAATTGTCAGCTTTCAGATCTAATTTACCTGACGGCCCCTGCGCGAGCCGGCATGGCCCAGGGAGTGAGCGTGCGTGAGCGGGTGGGAGAGCCCGCGTGGGCATAGAGGACACCGGGCTCTCCGGCCCCCTCCCCCGGCCCCAGGCCCCCTCTGAGGATGAGGGAAGGTGCTTCCTGGCCTGTGGGAAGCCCCGCCCTGGAATGGGCCCCATCCGTCCCCCACCCACCTGCTGCCTCCCCCCCTTGAGCCGTAGCCAGCTTTGGGTTTAGGGACTATAGGATCAGGGAGGTGACAGTAATTCCTTACTCCAGATGGCTGACAACTGCTAAACCCCTCCACCAGGGCCACAGTTTTAAAAATACTCCTAAATTAGGCCCCTCATGTCATCGTCATTGGCCTCAGCAAGGGGATTGTGGAGATGGGCTGTAGGGAGGGTGGGGTGGCAGTGTCATCCATAGCACCTCTCTGCCACCTGCTGCCGTCCCCGCCTTCTTTCCTGGGGCTCCTGGAGGCTGTGCTTACCTGCCCGGGGCCTGCCTCTCCCATGCCCTTCCTCCAATCCCAGAATAGCGCTTGCCCTGTCTTCCCTTCAGAGCACAGCTCACAAGTTCTGGGGGTCTCAGTCCCTGAAAGAGGAAGCCCCTCCCGCCAACACTGGAGCGCCCTCCATGTGCCCAGGCACTCCCTCCCACATGGTCAACCACCCACGTGTCCTACCCATTTCCGGGGGTTAGCCAGGTCATAGAGCCCGATGCCACTTGTGCTTCCCTCGGAGAGTTGAGGAGCCTGAATTCCAGGCTCTGCACCCTAGGGGTGCTGGTTCAGAACCATTTGGGGTCCTTGCCCAGGTGGGCAAATGTGGGGCCTGAAGCCTCTCCAGCAGGGAATCCGTGGGGTGTTTGGGGCTGATGGGCCCTGGAGCGGTGTCCAAGGTCACAGAAAATTCCCTTTTAAAACACAGACGTGGAGCAATTTGATCTGCTGGTCATGACAGGGCCTAGGTCAGGAAATGGGCCGCTGGATTTGTTTGGTCCTGACATGTGAGTGACCTGGGCTTTCGACAAGTCTCTCCACCTCTCGGGCCTCAAACCCCTTCCAGTTCTAAAGTCCTGTACAGATCTATAGCTGCCACCCTCAGGAGCTCCTTGTCCAGCCAGAGCTCCTTGCCGTGCCATGGGGGCAGGGGAGAAGTTGGGGGTTCTGGAAACAGCAGATTAGGATGAGCAGCCTGCTCCCAGTTTGCCCACCTTAGAGCATACCAGTTAGAAGGCCTCTGTCCCCACCGGCCCTCCCTGGGGCCCCGCCTTCCGCCAGTCCTTCTCCCAACCCCCAGCACACCTTCCCTGCCCACCCCCCAACCTTGGGCGCTGGGCGACTCCGTCAGCCTCCTCTGGCGAGGGGGTGGGAGCGCCTGTCGTTCTTCGCAGCCTGGCTCCCGAGCAGAGCGGCGGGGTGCTGGGGAGCATCGCCCGCCCCCTTCCTGAGCTCTCTGTGCCTGACCCTCACCCTCCCCGCGCCGAGGGTCCCTCATCCTGGGGCAGGGGGTGGAGCCCCAAAGAGCTCTGCCTGGAAAAGAGGGAAAGGAGAGCTGCTGGCTCTTCTCCACGTCTTTGGAGCAAAGTTTGTGCCCAGATCCCAGGTCCCTGGGGCCTTGTGCTCTCCGGGCCGGCTGTGCCTGCAGGGGCCTTGCTGAGAGGCAGTGGCATGGGCGGGCACCATGGAGGCCCAGCCAAAGCGAGTTCCTGCCCTCTGTGCCCACCAGCTGCCCAGGAACCAGATCCTAGGAGACACGAGGTTAGAGAGAGCCTCTGGCCTCAGCCCAGCGTCTCACCTCCACGCGTGGCTTGCAGCTGCTCACGTCAGGCCCTGCAGCTGTGATGTGGAGGAAAGAACAGGGGAACCTGTGCCAGGGATCTGGTGGGGCTGCTTGCCTGGGCCAGGGGCTGGCTTCTGGACTTGACACTGGGCCAGGCTGCCAACGGCAGGCACCAGGGTAGAGGGAGGCTACGGCAGAACTAGGATCCCCAGGCAGGCCCGGGCAGGTTGGCACTGAGAGAGATGGAGAAGGCCAAGAGGAAGGTGGAGGGCACCGTCATGTTCCTCACGGTGTCCCTGTGTCGCACCCTTTGCTCTGCCCTACTTGGGAGAGCCTGAGTTGGGGATGCTATACTGAAAAAACACTTTTGGGAACTAATGTTCTGTGGTGAGGAGAGAACATTGATTTTACAGAGGCTCTTCTTGGAGAGGAAGGACAGGCGAGGGCAGCAAGGCTGGCCACGGCTTCTGGGTTGCAAGGTCAGAGGACGGCCCTGGGAGAGCACCCCACCAACGTAGCCTATGACATCTGGGGCCCAGGGAGTCTGGGAGAAGGAGAAGTGAGAGGGCAGCTTGGGGAGCTGGTAAGTCTAGGGCCAGCCCGGCGGTACCTTGGTGCCCTTCACCTGGCTGGCATGAGATAAAACACGTGCATTGTTTTGCCACTAAGCATTCCTGCTGTCCCTTCTTCTCCAGCCCCCAAGGCTTTGAGGGAAGAGTACTGAGCGCGCTGGCCTCGTCCAGGTGGAGCCCCTCCTTTCTCCAAGGCCCCTCCCTGCCTGCCCCCACCCCTCCCCACCCCCCTGCACCCAGCCCAGGTGTCTGAGCCTCTGGGTAGAACTTGTGCAGGGAGAACAGGAGAGGCGAAGGATGAGTGGCCTGGCCTGCTCGTTGCAGGGCGTCCTGGCCTTAGGCCAGCCCCCCAGGCCCGGCTCCCTGTGGACCTTTGCAAAGGAGGACTCCACCAGTGGGGCCCACCTCGGCCTAGTGAGCCGGGTGCTTCCTCCCTTCAGGTGGGGCCCAGCATTAGTTGGGCCATCTGGTCTCCCCCTCCCAGAGGATGGAGAGGCAGACTTGTCCCCTGAGTCCTAACTCATGCTTAGTAGGGGCCAGTGGCTTCAGGAGAGTTCTCAGGGGTGTACACTGCACTGCCCCGGCCACGGGAGCAGGGAGAGGTACTTGCCCCACTGGGAGAGAAGCCCAGAGTGGCTGGGGTCCAGGCCCAGGAATCATTAACCGCAGGGTCTAGCGATGCTCATGGTGCCTGGGTACCCGGTGCCTCCCCCAGTCAGGTCCATGCCGGAGTTGGCTGGGTGTGACCAGGCCACTGGGCTCCCAGAAAGTGCCTGGGGCCAAGCTAGGCTCTGGCATCGCAGAGCCTCCACAGCCTGGCTCGGCGGATTTCCTGCCAGTGTCAGACCTCCTCTCCTGCTCCCACCGTGCCCACCCTGCTACCCCGGATCCCAGTGGGGCTGGTGGCCCCGTACAGACTCCAGAAGGGCTTCCCGGACCTCATCCTCTCCTTCCCGTCTGCCCTCAGTTTCTCACCCTCTAGGCCTGGAGTCTCCCCAACCCAACGCTGGCCCGGTCCTCCGTGCCCCCTGGCTTCACAGTCGCATTTTGCTGCCAGCGCAGGGCACTGAAAAACTGCTGGCACTGCCAAAAACCCTGTGTGCGCTATGACTCCCCAAACATCCCTTTATTTTTATTGTTCTGTTAATTACTGTTTAAACTTTAATAAGTCACTTCGTCAGGAGGGGGGACCTGCCGTGAGCTTTTCTGTGCAAACACGGGCCCGGGAGTGACTCGGGTGTAATATAACCCTTTATGCGATGTGGGAATGTTTAGATTGTAACAGAAACTTGTTATTTTAATGACAATTGGGGGGGGTGGGCTGTGCGCCGAAGAGGAGGAGGGTGGGCGCAGCCCTGTTCCGCTTGCGTCCCACGCGGGCTGGGGGTGGCCTGGCCTTACCAGCGTGCTCCCGTGCTGGTGCCGCTGAGCGTCTAGGACACCGTGGGGCCCTTCCTGGGCTGCCCACGTTCAGGCTCGCCCAGAGGGTGGGATGCGTCCTGAGAGAGGCTCAGGGGCTCCAGGGTGGGAGGGCCCAAGGAGAAAGTAGGGCTTTGTGGCAGGTGGGGAAGCAGGAGGACGCTGAGGGTTCCCAGGTCCCTGGGCAAAGGCAGGGCCGTGCAGGGCTGGACTCTGCCCTGACCGCCCCAGCACTTCCTGCTCCCAAGGGCGGGGACCCTGTCCACGGTCACCATCCAGTACGGTGGCAGGCCCCATGCTGCACGGCTCTGTGCCAGACATGTCACCCCATGTCCTCCTTTCAACAACCCTGCATCTCAGGTGAGGACACTGCTGTCCGGGGCAGAGATGTAACTTGCTTAAAGTGGGAGGTTTTTAAGAGGGCGGCCAAGTTCCTAATGTCAGTTTGTCTTATTTGGAAGCTGCCAAAGTCCAGCTGCCCAGGCGTGGTCTCAGCAGGCTGGACGCTGTCCCGTAGTGGCAGGGAAGGGCCCACCCTGGGAACCAGGATCATCCCCCTCAGCCCTGGGACAGGGCTCACCCCTCAGGCCCCTCCACCTACCCCCCCACCCCTCTCAGGAGGAGGGTCTACGAGGTGAAGGGGACATGGAAATAAGGATTGTCCCCAAGTCTGGGCACGGGCCGTTACCCTCTTCCTCACAAGGGCTTGGCTCCATCTCAGGGCGTTAGGGGCTCGAGTCCAGGGTTGGGGTGATGGTGGCCAGGCCACCCCCTCTCGCTCTGGTGCCCCCGATCCTTTACACCCAGAGGTACTCCTGCCCCAGACCCACTTCCAAAGCAGGTGACCCCTGGAGAGGGAGCCTGTCCCCAGCACCTGTGGGTCTCCTGCACGGACCCCAGGCCATCTGGGCCCAGTTTCCTACTGCATCTTCATTTGGTCCCTCTGTCTGACCATCCATCCACAGAGCTGAGCTTCTGCTCCGCGACAGCGCTGGGTGGCAGAAATGACGAGTCCTGTGCTTGCCCTCAAGGGCCCACGCCCGGCTGGGGTTAGCGAAGGGGTGTCGGGGGAGAGCACGGCCCAGGGGGCCTGGCCCCTGCCCAAGGCTGGGTGCTCCCAGGGCTCCGTCTGGTCCCTCCTCTCCCTCTTTGGCTGCATCCCACGAGGGCCCCTCTGCGCTTCCTTCCGGGCAGGGCCAGAGGTTCAGGGTCCCGCTCCTTCACGCTGGAGACGGCAGCAGCCCCCCAGATGGCAGCGGCAGCGTGGGCCACGAATCGCTGAGGTTTTCCTTTTCCGAGCAGCGCGTTTCCCTAAATTGTCTTTGACTGCGTGCATGGGTAATGAAAGTTTATGCCCTTGTTAGAAGGACAGGCGGCCAGTTCCAGTTAGAACTGGGGCTCTCTCCCGGCCAGCCTCCCCTCCAGCCCCCTCCCCCGAAGGAGAGAGAGCCCGAGCACAAGTGTGTGTGCGCGCACACCCCCCTCCCTGGTGGATAAGAAGGCTGTTAGGGGATGGGAGAGGGGACGGGGAAAAAAGAAAAAAATTTTCCGTATTTGTGTAAGTTGCTTTAAAAGCATTTTATCATGTCATAAAAAAGGGAAAGTACTCTCAGAAATTGATCCTCTCCGCCAGCCCATTGGACAGAAGGACGTTGGGATGTTAATGGCCATCCTGCTCCAGGGTGGCTTATTAAAAAATTTATACATAAATGCTTAAAATTGCATAAATTATTTAAAAAAAACCAACAAAGTGAGCAATCTGAATTCCCTCTTTTCCTCCCCTTCGCTCGGTCCCCCTTCTGTGTCCCCCCTTTTCCAGCCCCTCGTTGTGGACCTCCCGGTCCCGAGCCCCATCCGCTCCCCAGGGCGTCCCCCCTTTCCTCCGCTTCCCACTACACCCCCAACACCGTCCGCCCTGCCCTCCTCCGGGGTTTCCCTGCCTCACCCACAAATTAGTGAAACAGCCAGCCCACCACCGAACACTCACATGCACACGCACTAATAAAAACACCACTAATAATGCCCCAAATCGCGGAATTAAATATTAAGGCCAGAGGAGGCGGACGTGGAGCGGAGCTGCCGCCACCGTAGCCGAGCTTGGAGCTGATGAGTGTCTCTCGCAGGCGTGGAATGTCACCCACACATCCTGGAGACTGGAGTGGGGAGTTTTATGATGGTTTTTCATTGATTTGTTTCCCCAGCGCAGCTGCCGACCTCTATTGAGGGACAAACATAATCAGCACTGACGCAAATTAGATGGTTATTCGTTTTGAAAATTGACAGAAAAACAATAAAAAAGATGAAATGCTCCCAAATCAATAGATATAATGAAATTCAAATAATCCGAGAGATGAGGTCTCCATGGCAACTGATAATGTGGAAAAGAAAACAATTTAATAAAGGACAGACACACTTTGAAAACAGATTGGGCCCAGGGAGGGGGGCGGGCTGGCGGGCGGAGGGCTGGAGCGCGGGCTGGCGAGTGAAGGATCACTGTCCGTCCCAAGGACACCCGCCATAATTAAGCGAGGCTTTCGGCCCCAGAAAGTGCAGATTCAGGTTTTAATACACAAAATTATTTCAGGAGCAGTGAATCGGAAAGTCGTTTGTAATGACCTTCCTGAGAGGCCCGGGCGCAGGGCATGTTGGAGGCTGGGCGGCCGGGCCGGCTGAGTTATGGCATATTTGTGTTTTTATAGTGCGGAGGGGAGGGGGTGGGGGGGGAGGGGGGGGGGGAGAAGGTTAAACAGTATTTACAGCTCAGTTGTTTTCAGAGAGGAAAGAGAAATAGAGTTCATGGGGAGATGCAGCGGGCAGGCGGGCGGGTGAGCCGGGGAGGCCTCTGGGCGAGGTGGGAGAGGAGGTGGGCCTGGGCGGGTCTTCCACCCTCGGGCTGCCTGGCCTGGCCTTGGGGACCCCCAGGGGATGCCAGGAGAGGCCTCTCCACCCCAGTTCCTAGTGGGGCCTTCTAGGACCGGGGCCTCTCTGGGGACGGGGTGGGAGCCTGGGTCCAAGCTCTGTGTGCATCCAGCCACACCTACTCGAAGAGAAGGTGAGGCATTCCTGAGGCCGCTGCGGAAAGGCCACCTTGCCTGGGCACCCTCCAGGGCTCTGCACAGCAGCCGGTTGCTCCTCTGGTTGGTGCTGCCCTTCTGGAGTCCTGTGCTGTGTGTCTGGGGTGTGCCCAGCCTTGGGCACGGTGGTTGAGGACCTGTCAGTGGCCTGCAGCTGACAGCCTCCCTGCCCCGTCCCTGGGCTCCACCTCCCTGCCCCTGGCGCACAAAAGGGGAAAGCTTGGTCCCTTGGGGTTTGGCAGAGGCAGGGGCCACAGAAGGGGAGGGGACCCAGCAGAGCCCCCTTGCCGCCCTCCAGAGCTGCTTGCCTGGGCAGGGCAGCTCAGGCACGGAGAGCCCGGCCCCAGGGGGTTCACCCCTCCCTCAGGCTGTGTCCCCTTCAGGCTGCAGGAGTCGCATTTATGCGTTGTTGTCATGACACACACAGCACAGCCGGTTTCCGGGCCGCTCTTCGTGTGCACGTGTGAATATAATATGATTGTATAAATACAGAGACGCCCAAGCGTGTGTGCGCGCGCACGGTCTGTGTGTGCACTGTGTGTGTGTGTGTGTGTGTGTGTGTGTTTTAAATCTCCCCTGGGTGGTAACTCTTCTTTTCTCCCCTTCCTGTTTGGCTGTGACCTGGGGGAGATTGATAGCCAGCCTGTGCGGTGGATGCTAACAGTTCCTGATTTATAGAGTTACTTACGCTAAGTGAGGCCACTTAGACGCGTCTGGATAGTAAACCTTTTAACTGGACTAAAAAATCATAATAAATAAATAAACAAAGTGGGGCAAGGAGGGCCCAGCGGCTGGGCCCCCCACTTCCCGACTTGGAGCTGTTGGGGACCAGGGGACCCAGCTGAGAGCCCTGAGAGGCAGTGGCCACTCCTCCCACCTGCAAAAACGAGGCATGGGATTGGGCCCAAGAGGGAAGGACACCCCTCTTCTCGGGGACAGGTCCTGTCTGGGGAGATGGGGCGGGAGCTGTTAAGATGGAGATGGGCTGTGTGGTGGGGGAGGGGGCAGGGGGGCCCCTGAGGGAGCTCGTGGGGAGCAGGGCCGGAGCAGATGTCTCTAGGAACCCTTCCTTGCTTCCCAGACTCGCCGCTCCTGTGGTACCGAGACTTTTCACTGCAGTGATCACGTTTGTAATGACTTGAACGTCTGCCCCCTCGTCTAAAGTGAACAGTCCGTCATGGCAGGAACCAGGACAGTCCGCTTGCTCATTTCATATCCTCAGAATTCAGCCCAGAGCCTGAACATAGGCTCAGCACCCCAGCACTGGGGCTTGTGGCCTGTCAGGTTCAAGTTCTTAGGGGCTGCAGGGAAGCTCCAACATTGCTGCCACCCTCGCTGGGAGGCTGTGGGAGGTATGTGTGGGGTCTCAGATGGTGAGACATCGGAGCCCAGTGGGAGTCCGGCTCTGGCACACTCTCTGGGTGACCGTGACAGTTGACAACCTCTGTGAGCTCTGCTTTCTCACCCAGAAACAGGGATAGGACAGCGGCCGTATGGGGATGCTGGGGGACCACTGAGGCGGGGATGCTGGGGGACCACTGAGGCGGGGATGCTGGGGGGCCACTGAGGCGGGGATGCTGGGGGACCACTGAGGCGGGGATGCTGGGGGACCACTGAGGCGGGGATGCGGGGGGACCACTGAGGCGGGGATGCGGGGGGACCACTGAGGTGGGGATGCTGGGGGACCACTGAGGCGGGGATGCGGGGGGACCACTGAGGCGGGGATGCGGGGGGACCACTGAGGCGATGCTCTGAGTTGCCCAGCACTGTCCCCAGCACAGGGGTGGTGCTCAGAGGGTGCCAGCTGCCATATTGCTCTAGGCAGTGTGGGCCAGGGCGGCCACCAGAGTGGCCCAGCGGTGCCCATGGCCCCCGAGCCGCCTGGCAGCAGGCAGGAGGGCCCAGACCACCCCAACCCGAGGGGACGGGTGCCTGGCCCCTGCCTCGCCACTTCTTGATATACAGCGGGCATTAGGCCGCCCAAAGGGGACACTGCATCCTTAGGAAGAAATATGTCCTCATTTTTCTTAAACACCGTTTCCACTGAGTGAAATGTTTAGAAGGGACGCGCAGGGAGAACTTTATTTCCTACCAGGGAGTTCAGAGCCGCCAGGCAGAGCCCATAAAGCACCCGGAGCTTGGTAGCTGACAGTCCGCCCGGCCCCAAAACACATTACTCACCGGTGGGGAGGGGCTGCCAGGCCTGCCCAGCCCCTGGGGACTAACCCCCACCCCCAAGGCAGGACGAGTGACTCTGAGGTACCCAGCCGTGGGCAGTGGGCACTGGAGCTTCTCGTCCCCTTGAGCCCAGGCTGCCCAGGGCAGGGGAGGACCTGGCCCTGACCAGGCGAGGAAGTGGCCGTTCCAGCCACCCCCGTAGTCCCCAGGGATCAGGGATGAGGGGCCCAGGTGCAGCTACAGGAGCCCCCCTCTCTCCCTCAGAACTGGCAGGAGCCCTGGCCTTCCCCAGCCTTTGGAGGGAGTGATGAGATTCCTGCCGTAGCAGGCCCTTCTCCCGAGGCCCTCCCTTCATTCGATTTCTGAAGCTGGCTGATTTGCATATTTATAAATATCAGTAAATTATTTATTGTAGCAATCTGCTGCACCATTTTACCCATCACAGTTAACACTTTAGGGGGCTCCGTGTTATGGGAACCGGGAGTGAGGGTGAGGAGGAGGTGGGCAGGGAGGCCTGGGACTTCCTGGAGCCTGCCTGGAGCCTTCGTGGGGACATGGTGGCGGCCCCGCACCTTGCTGAGCCCCGGCCTTCATGAGCTCGGGCTCTGGAGTGTCTTCACGGCTCCAGGATCAGTCTCCTCCTCTGTCAAATGGGACGACGACAGTACCTGCCTCACGGGATCATGGTGAGAGATTGTGAGCTAGCGTCCAGCAGGTGCAGGGACAGTCCAGTTCTCGCCCCTCCCTTTCTCCACCCTGAGCAGGACCCACTCAGCTTGGAGACAGAGCTGCCTGCCTGCTGGGGGCTTGTTGCATTTGGAGCCCTGGGAGGGGAGGCTCAGACTGGGGGAGCCGGTGAGGGGCCATTTGTTGCTGAGTAGGCAGCCTGCCCGCGGCCCAGCCCTCCAGCCTCTCCTGTTGCTTCTGCCTCTGCTGGGCCAGGTGTGGTTTCCTGGTCTAGGGATCTCGTGCCCAGATGTGGCACCACACTTGCCTGTTTGTCCCCTCCCAGGGCTCAGCTGCCTTTCCCCAGGTCCTTGACTGTCAGGCCCTGTGCTTGGCACAGACAAGCACCCTCTCTCATCTTACAGTCCTGCAGCCCTTTTCACGGGGAGGAAGCTCGACCAGGGCCCAGGGCTAGTGAGGGGCCGGAGCCAGGCTGTGAACTCACGACTGTCTGACCCCAAAAGCCAGGCCATACCATGGTGCTGTGCCACCTCCCAGGGTTCGCCCTGGCCCATCCGGCATCACTGGGGCCCGAGGCAGGAGGCTGGGGGAGCCCTGGGCTGGCTGCCTGCGTGCAGATGCTGACCCGCTCCTCTCCCCAGGCCTGCCTGGGCTCCCTGCAGCCGCCCCGCCCCTCGCCTCCTCTCTGGAGCCCGGCCCTGGGTGAGCGGTACGGCAGTCCCCGCGCCTTCCCACCCTCCGGCCCAAGCCTGCCTCCTGGGCAGTATTGTTCCCAGAGGAAGTGTCCAGTGTAAATAGAGCAGCGGGCAGGCTGGTGGCGGGAAGGAGATGAAAGGGGCAGTGACAGGGCCGGGGACGGATGGCTTCCTCCCATTGAGGCCTGGCCACGGCGTTTATATTTTAGGGAAGAAAGTCAAGGGAATGTTTACATGGATGGGAGCCTGGGGTCAGACCACGAGGGGGGTAGTCTGCAGGTCCCAGGGCCCTGATGGAGGGGGAGGGGGGAAGGCCCCACAGGGTGGGCCGGAAGGCGGGCGGGCAGGCACCTTGGACCTCAGCTCTTACACACACACCCCAGCTCGCAGCCCCAGACTCACACGCGTTTGCACTTCTGAGTAAGGCCTGCTTTTGCCTCCTGGCCTGCACCCCAGGCCCACACCCCTTCTCCACCGCCACCCCTGGGACCAGCAGTAGAGTCAGAGGGAGGGCAACATCTGGAAGGCAGGTGGGCTGGGGCAGAGCAGCAGCTGGAGGGCAGGTGTAGGGGGCATGGGCGGAGCAAAGGGGCCTGCGGGCGGGGGGTGGGCCCTGGGTGCACAGCTGCATCGCAGCTGGTGGGGGCCCGTGAGGGACTGAGGCAGGCACACAGCCGAGATCAGGAGCGGGTGGGCGGGGCTGGGTGGGCCCAAGTGCCAGGAGGCTCCAGGATGGGTGGGGGCCCAGGGAGGGGGTGTCACCAGCAGCAAGTGCAGCCCTGGGAGCTTCTGCTTCCCTCTTCCTTGGGATAAATATTTATAGATTCATTTGCCGTCTGCCATACACACTTGGCTGCTTACCTCCCGGTAAAAATAGAGCAGGCTCCGCACTCCCACCCTTCCCTTCTCCACCAGGGCCGGGGACAAAGGGGGCCAGGTGAGGCCAGCTCCCCATAGGCCTGCTGGAGGAAACTTGGTGTCACGGAGCCTGGCGGCTGGCCCTGAGGCCGGGTGGGATGGCATGATGAGGGGCCCCATCGCTGAGCTTTGAGAAGGAACCCATGATGATGCTTGGAGTTTTGGGTGGGGGCAGCACAGACTTGGAGATGCGGACAAACGTGGGCAGAGTGGGCATCCAGCTAGGGGTGAGGGTGGGGCCCGGCAGAGCCAGGGCTGCAGGACTGGGAGAACTGGGCTGGGCTGGGCTGGGCTGGGATCCCTGGGCAGCTGGCTTCGAGGCAAGGGTCTGGGGCCGCTGGGCATTGTCTGTATCGGGGGGCAACCATCTGTGTGTACAAGCCAAGTCTGCTTGTAGATGAGGTCCTGGCACAGGTGTGGCCGTCCCTGTCTGAGTAAGCCTCTCAGCGCGTTCCAGGCGTGTGGGTTTTTAGGGTCTCGATCCATTGTAGTGAAGCCCCTTCTGACCATGGATCTGGGAGGAGTCCCCTTGCTTAGCCTTCTGAGCTGTGTGGAGACTCGGCCATGCCCACCTCTCTATTGAGGGCCGCACGGAGGAGCCCTGCCTTGAGAGCATTCGGTGGGGCTCCCTGTGCACGCAGAGGGAGCGTGAGCCAAGACGGCCTGCCATGGCCACCGCCCTGCCCCTGGTACCACCTCGGGGTCTGGCACACAGTAGGAGCTCATTACGTGGATGGGTGGACAGACAGGATGTACAAGTAAACAGGTGGAGGTGTGTCCACTTTTGTTGGCCTTTGTGGCGGGTCCCAGGCTGTATGGTTAGTGGTCTTGCCATTTACCCCGCAGGACCCTGGGCGCCCCCGCTCAGCAGCCGTGAGGGAGGTGGCTAGCGCTGGGGCAGCCTAGATACAGTTCCCGGCCGGTTGCGTTGGGCTGTCGTGTTGAGGGATTAGGCCCTGTAACTGCAGCCTCTGGGCTTCCCGCTGGGGATCTGAGGAATCCCAACCTGTCCCAGCTTCTCAGGGCTGGAAAGTGGGCCTCATGGGACCAGCCAGGCCTTCCAGGGCAGCAGGAGCTGGCTGAGGCAGAGAAGGCGGAGCCAGGTCCTGTGGCATATCTGTCCTGCCTCCTGGGGCCAAACAAGGGGGGGAAATGCTTCCAGAAGCCAGGTGCTGGGAAGAAGACTGCCCTTTGCGTTCGAAGAGTCATTCGTTCATTCATTCGTTTGCTCGTTTACAGAATATTTCTGAACCCCCTAGTATGCGCCAGGCTCTGAGGATAGAGCTCACGTTCTAGTGAGGGGACAAACGCACCCTGGCCTTGGGGCGGGGCGGTGGAACTGTCACTGGGGAGACCTCTGGCTTGGGGGATGTGGGGGCAGAGCGTCCGCCCCGGCTGTCGAGGTGGGTGGCCAGGCCTGGCACACACGCCTCTGACCCCTCTCCTCCATCCCTGCAGCTGAAGGCACCCGGTGCCCCGACCCGCCTGCAGGCAAGCCCGCGATGGCGGCCAAACGCAAAGGCGGCCTGAAGCTCAACGCCATCTGCGCCAAGCTGAGCCGCCAGGTGGTGGTGGAGAAGGGAGCGGAGGCCGGCGCCCACGCCGAGGGCAGCCCACTGCGGCCCCGGGACAAAGAGCGCAGTGGCCCTGAGTCGGGGGTGGCCCGGGCCCCCCGCAGCGAAGAGGACAAGAGGCGGGCGGTGATCGAGAAGTGGGTGAACGGGGAGTACAGCGAGGAGCCGACACCCCCGCCCGTGCTGGGGCGGATCGCCCGGGAGGGTCTGGAGCTGCCACCCGAGGGTGTCTACATGGTGCAGCCCCAGGGCTGCAGCGACGAGGAAGACCACGGCGACGAGCCCCCCAAGGATGGCAGCGTCGTCGAGGAGAAGGACTCGGACGGGGCAGCCTCCAAGGCTGATAGTGGCCCCAGTGCCAAGCAGGCTTCAGGTGGGTGTCTGAGCCCCGGGCGGGACATAACCCCACGAGGAGGGCGGCCCGGCGGGGAAGGAGTGGTGTGTCCACAGCGCATGCCCGCTTCCCTCACTCTTGCTCCAAATAGTGACCCCTCACTCAGACCCAGGGAGGACCCCTGAGGAAGGGCAGCAGGGGTGAGGAGGGAAGGGCCTGAGAAGGCAGCTTCCCAGACGTGCGAGCCGGGCTGGGGTGGGCTGCCAAACACTCAGTAGGTCTTCAGGAAGCAGTGGATGGACGGATGGACTGGTGGACAGGCTGATGGATGGATGGATGGATGGACGGACGGACGGACGGCGTGTGAGTAGACGACTGTCCACACGCACCTGCATAGGGAGGAGCCTGTTGGGGGGCGCAGTACCTGGACATGCGTGTGGGGAGCAACACCCAGCCGGCATATCCCGTTACACCCACCTGCCCCAGACGCGGTCCCCTGGCTGACCTCTTTCCCACGAGATGGCTAAGAGCTGGCTCTTCTGGTGTCTGCTTGTCCTTCGATGCAGAGCTCCTTCTGCCCTGGGGAGGGAGGGCCTAGGTTCTGGGTGGGAGGGTGTCTCCGCTAGGACTGGAACTCTGGGCCTGGGGTCTTTTTTCAGCTCCCCAGCCTCATTCCCAGCCTGTGCCTGGTGTCCCGAGCCTTCCCTGCCCGCTTCCCGATCCCCTTCCCCTGCAGCGAGGGGCGCATCTCCTCCCTGCGCGCGGAGCCCTGCGCAGCCACATAATTATGCATATAAGATATAAACAGAGCTGTTTAATTATCCTTCGCCACATCAGTGACAGAGTAATTAACAAACATTGCAAGATCAATGAGGAAAAGTGTGACCTTCAGTTTCCTCTGATAGGAAAAGCCCTTGCCGTTCCCAGACACAAGGTGATTGCGCTGGGCCTGAGGAGAGGGGAGGGACAGGGACAAGGCCCACTGTCCCTTCAGCGCCCCAGCACCTCCCGGGGGAGCGGAGAGCTAGGATGGCAGGAGGCAGGGCTAGAACTGCCAGTGGCCTCGTGGCTGCAGGCCTCGCCCCTCAGGTTTGAGGCCCAGTGGGACTGCAGGGTGACACCCAGGGCGGCCTGCTCAGCCCGGGCACTGGAGCCAGGCGACCGGAGCCCAGGCTGCCCACCGTGGGCTTGGGAATGCAGGCCTCTGGGCTGCCCCTGGGACCCCTGCCTGGCCCCCTCCCTGCTCTAGGCCGCCTGCCCTTCAAAGCCTTCTGTTTCTCTGCCATATATAGTGAGGGCTCAGCTGCCTCCAGCTATTTTTAGCCCCTTTCCCTGGTTCCTGAGCCACTGAATCTAGCAGCCAGGGCCCACTCCTCCCAGACTGGGTCCCCAACCCCAAGTAGCTTGAGGTCAGGACAGCAGCCCACCGGCCATCCCGCCCAGAGGAACAGCTGTCCGTCGGTTCCTTGAGTCACTCTGCCCACCTTGTGTGCCAGGTGCTGCCCGTGACTGTCCTGTCCTCACCTGGCGCGTCCCGGTCCCCACAGGACTGCCCTTCTCCCTGTCCTCCCAGGAGCTCAGAGGCTCTTTCTACATGCTGCTAGGTTCTCTCTTGTGCCAGAGCCCAGCCCCGCTCTCAGACCACTTCCAGGTAGGGGTGGGAGGAAAGCCCTCATCGGCTGCCCTGTTGGGTCCTGGTCCGCCCACCCCTGCTTCGGCCACGCCTTCCCCTGGCCGTGCTTTTAGGACCCCCAGCCTGGGTTCCTGCCGCTCTGTGTGCCTGGGTGTGCAGGCTCAGACATGAGTGGAGAGAACACGCATGTGCCCTGGGGCCCAGGTGAGTCCCACCCACCTGTGTGTACCCACTCTTGATTCAGGGTGTAGCGCACAGTCGGTGTTCAGCGAGTGTTGTGTGCAGGAAGGCGCGTGCTGGGGAGTCGCAGGCCTATTGTGGCGGAAGGTTGTGTGCGGAAGGGGTTTGTCTCCAGTGAACAGCCCCAGGCAGAATGGGGTCATCTTGCCCCCGCCATCCTGAGACTCATCTTGGGGAGCTGACTGTGGAGTTTGGGGTGGTTTGTGTACACGTGTGTGTGGGGGCGGGGAAGGTCGCTAGGGCTGCGAGCTCGAGTGTGCACGCGTGCATGCGTGTCCCTGTGGGGAGATTGCTTCGGGGGATTCTCCTTGTGCCCCGCTGTGGACACAGTGGGGCGATAGATGGGCCGCCCTCAGCCACTGCCTCTACGGCCTTGACTCTCCTCGGGGTGGCCCACCCTCGTGCGCGAGCACAAGTGACCAGAAGGTGGCAGGGAGATTTGAAGGACTCTCTACGTCATTAAGTCTTGGCTGGGGTGGGCGGGCCCTGAGGGAGTCTGAGTGAACACATCCGCAGGCTCTCTGCCCCATCGGCCCTGTTGTCTGGGGCCATCAGCAGCCTGGGGGGCCGGGAAGGGCCAAGGGGACAGGTCCTGAGGAGGCTTGGGGCGAGCCTCTCATCCTCCCAGGGATAAGGGGCCTGTGTGTCCATTTGTGGGGGCCAGGGAGGGTCCTCCAGGCAGGCTCAGCCAGGCCCACCCCTGACCCCATCCCCAGTGGCTCCCTCAGCCCCTGGGGTCCCTCCTGACGGCCCAGCCACTGGCTCAGAGCCCTACCTGTCCCCAGCCCCCATTCCCACCCCCACCCTGGGAGGCAGGTTGGGATCTGGCCTTACTTCCAGTAAAATGACTTCTCCTTCATATTAGGCCAAGGCGAGAGAGCGGAGACATTTATGAAACTTTGTTTAATGTACTGAAAAGCCATCGGCCAGAACATTTAGGAAATTGATTTTCCTGGCATTGATGAACTCGTTTTATTTTACCTCAGTATTAATTACTTTTTTTTTAAACAAATTAATTTAAGAGTCGTAAAACCTAACAAGTGAGCCAAATGTCCATAGATCATGTCCCGCTCCACCCCTTCCCCAGGCCGGCCCCCTCCCTCTGTGGGCAGGGCAGCGGGGGGCGGGTCCTGTCCCTTGGCTACCCTGCTCCCTCCCAGAGGTGACGGCCCCTCTCCTCCCTGCCGTAGGCGAGGCCTCCTCGCTGCGGGACTACGCGGCCTCCACCATGACCGAGTTCCTTGGCATGTTTGGCTATGACGACCAGAACACGAGGGACGAGCTGGCCAGGAAGATCAGCTTCGAGAAGCTGCACGCGGGCTCCACAGCCGAGGCGGCCACCTCCTCCGTGCTGCCCGCCTCCGAGGACGCCCTCAGCAAGCGGGCGCGGTTCTCCAAGTATGAGGAGTACATCCGCAAGCTCAAGGCCGGCGAGCAGCTGTCCTGGCCGGCCCACGGCACCACAGCCGAGGGGCGGGCCGGCAAAGAGGCCCTGGGCTCACTGCCTGGCCTGCGGCTGCCCAGTAGCACCACGCACCTGGAGACCAAGGCCACCATCCTGCCCCTGCCCTCACACAGCAGTGTCCCCATGCAGGGCCTGGTGGCCCGTGCCTCCAAGTACGACTTCTTCATCCAGAAACTGAAGACGGGTGAGAACCTGCGGCCCCAGAACGGGAGCGCCTACAAGAAGCCGTCTAAGTACGACCTGGAGAACGTCAAGTACCTGCACCTCTTCAAACCCGGGGAGGGCAGCCCCGACATGGGAGGGGCCATCGCCTTCAAGACGGGCAAGGTGGGGCGCCCCTCCAAGTACGACGTCCGGGCCATCCAGAAGCCGGGCCCCGCCAAGGTTCCGCCCACCCCCAGCCTGGCTCCTGCACCCCTCGCCAGCGTGCCCACCGCTCCCAGTGCCCCCGGGCCAGGCCCTGAGCCACCTGCCTCCCTGCCTTTCAACACTCCCGAGTACCTGAAGTCAACCTTCTCCAAAACAGACTCCATCACCACGGGGACCGTCTCCACTGTCAAGTAAGGCGTGCACCACCCTCACTGCCAGCCCTGCACTCGGGACTGGAGTGGCCCGGAGTCCCACTTCCTGCCTCTGAAGCTCACACTTATGGACACACACACCCACACCTTATGCACATCCACTGTGCACCCAGATTCTCACACACATGCTTCTGCACACGCGCGCACGCACACACACACGCACGCACACGCACACACACTCCTCTGCCTACGTAATCGCTCAGACTCAGTTCATGGACCCGCACACTATACATCTTGCTGTGCGCACACACGCTCTCACAGCGGGTACAGGCACACCTTGTTTTATTGCGCTTCGAAGATATTGCGTATTTTTACAGATTGAAGGTTTGTGGCAACCCTGCACTGTCGGATGACGGTCAGCATTTTTTAGCAATAAAGCGTTTTTTATTTAAGGCATATGCATTGCTTTTTTAGACATAATGCTATTGCACACTTAATAGACTACAGTATAGTGTAAACGTAACTTTTCTACGCTCTGGGAAACCAAAAAAATTCGTGTGACTCGCTTTATTGCGATATTCACTTTATGGCGGTGGTCTGGAAGTGAACCTGCAGTATCTCCAGGGTCTGCCTGTACTTCTGTGCACGTGCTCATCTGCTAACACACATGCCACAGGGTACTGTAACCCCCATGTGCCCGTGACAGGCTTTCTCTGCCTGCCACCATGAGGGCCAGTTGCGGGCTTATGGTTGGCTGGGAAAGCCCTACTCCGGGCTGGGGGTTCTGGGTTCCAGGCTGGTGGCCAGGGCTTCCAGGTTCAGAGCCTGCGCCATGGGGAAGGCAGCAAGAGAAGGTAGGAGGCTGGGGTGGGGTGGGCACACCCAGCGCAAAGCCCTAGACAATGGCAAAATAATTGATGGATCAATGTGTGGGGCTGAGTGAGACCCTTCCCCTCAACCATCCCTCCTGGAGGCGGGTCCAGAAACCTGGGAGTAGATCTAGGGAGCTGCCCTCGGCGTCAGGGAGGCCTTTCCGACCACCCAGCCACACTTGCTTGGTGCTGTTCTTGCCCTTTCCCCTGGCGTCTTCCCCAGTGGTACCTGGTACCGCTCTTCAGCCAGCAGCATCCTGACTCTCTGTGTGCAAGGCGGCCAGGCCCCAGCTTCCCAGGCTTCCTATGCTGTTGGACTCTAGGTCAGATCCACGCCCAAGGTAGGGCCCTCCAGCCCTGCCAGCTGAAGACGGCCCAGCCCTTGCCAAAGGTGGGCTAATTGAACCTGTGCTAGTTTTCTGCCGAAGGACTTTTCCAGTCCCACCCTAAGTGCCCGGAACACTACACAGTGAGCGAGAGAAGGGCCAGGGCCCCAGGGCAGGGAGCTGCCCCCAGACACTCTTGGGGCATGAGACCACCTCGTCTGCTAATCAGCTGTGCCCTGTGTGTCTCTCACCAGGAACGGATTGCCCACAGATAAACCAGCTGTCACTGAAGATGTAAACATTTACCAGAAATATATTGCCAGGTAGGCCCCTGGGGAGGAGACTGCCATGGAGAGAAGGTGGGTGGGGGCAGGAATGCCTGGGGACCATGGGACCATACGTCCATGTGACCACTAGTACCAAGGTGCCTGCTGCCTCCCCGCCCCCATGCATTCCTGCTTCCAAACCCTCCCCAGGCCTGCCCTCTGCCCCATCTCAGAGCCCCCGCCCCCTTGATGTGGTCCAGGCCACATGCCCTTAAGCAGCTTGTACCCCAGGCAGGACTGGGGTACCTGAAAGGGCCCGAAGGCAGGGCCCGGCCACAGGTGAGTGCAGGCCCCCCCTCCACAGCTCACTGTGGGCTTCCCTGGTGGCACAGTGGTTAAGAATCCGCCCGCCAATGCAGGGGGAATGGGTTCAAGCCCTGGTCCGGGAAGATCCCACATGCCGCGGAGCAACTAAGCCCACACGCCACAACTACTGAGCCTGCGCTCTAAAGCCCGCGAGCCACAACTACTGAGCCCGTGTGCCACAACTACTGAGCCTGCGCTCTAGAGCCCGTGCTCCGCAACAAGAGAAGCCACCACAATGAGAAGCCCGCGCACCACAACAGAGTAGCCCCCGCTCACCACAACTAGAGAAAGCCCGTGCGCAGCAACGAAGACCCAACACAGCAAAAAATAAATAAATTAAATAAATAAATAAATAAAATAAACATTTTTTAAAAATTTTTAAAAAGGGCTCCACTTGGGGCCGGGTGGGGGTGGGGCAGGTGGGGTTGCAGGCCCCTGCGGAACGGTTGCGGATGAGAAGGGATGTGGGCGGGTGGCCTCAGTGTGCTCCCCCCTCACCACCTAACTCCAGACCTGCCCCTTTACATCCTGAAGGCAGTGGGATTGGCGTGTGAAGAACCTTCAGATTCCACCCGCTCCCCGCCCCTCCCCCCCCCCCCCCCCCCCCCCCGGGCCCCGCTCAGGCCCCCAGCGACCAGCCCCTGGGGACGCAGCACAAGGCCGGGGCTGTGCCCTGGCAGCCGTCTTTCTGTTGATCTCCCATAGTTTTGCTGTCGCTCTCTGTGTCTCCCTCCCTGTCTTTTCAGCTTTGCTCTGCTCTCTTTATTATTATTATTGCCATTATTATTAGTGCCTCAGCAGATGGCCCTTTTGGCAGCTTCAGCTTAAATATTTATTTGCAAGAGTTTCTCCCCTCATGAGGGGCTTCCCTCCCGCAGCCCCACACCATGCGCAGCGCACTGGGGCAGGCGGGCTGAGCCCACCACCTTGTCCACAGTTGTCACGGGGTGCTGTCCCCCGTGGCCATCGTCCAGGCTGTGAGACCCCCGCCCTGGCAGCATCGGGGCCTGGAGAAGGCCTGGGGTACTCTGGAAGGGCAGGTGGTGGCCAGGCAGCACGGAGCTCCTGGCTACGGAGCTGGCCGGAGAGCGCGCTCCCTGCCACGGGAAGCCAAACAGATGCTGCGCTTTAAAAATTCATGACTCTTGGACTGTTTCAAGTGTCAGGAAAGCCCAGAACAGAGAGAGCCCTTTAACACCTCTTAGCAACAGAGCCCTGGGCTGGCGCAGCTGGAGTCCCCAGCACCTGGCCCAGCACTGAGTCAGGGGTGGGCGGGCAGCACCTGCAGAAACGGCAACTGGGCCACCTCGGGGGCTCGTGCCTTCAGCATCCCATCCCATCCCATCCCACCCCAGGTCTCTTCCCCTGACCCTGCTCTGGCTTCTGGCTTGGCCTAGCTTCCTCCTCGCATCTTGGTGCCAGGACTCTGTGCCCCACCTGGCACTCCCTCCCGGGGCAGATAAGGCTGGGTCTGCAGCTCAGTGGGTCTGGGATTCCCAGCGGCCCCGTCACTCGCCCTAGCCTTCTCAGCCTCTGCTCCTTCACCCCAGCAGACCACCTCTGCCCCTCCACATGTCCACCCAGGGCCCCTGAACCACAGCAGCAGTTCCCTGGAGCACGGGCACGGACTCTGCTCAGCTGCTCAGGCCGAGGACCCTGGAGCTGGCATCCAGAGAGGCCTGAGTCCACCCCCTCTTCCCTGCAGGTTCTCAGGCAGTCAGCACTGTGGCCACATCCACTGCGCCTACCAGTACCGCGAACACTACCACTGCCTCGACCCCGAGTGCAACTACCAGGTATGTCCCACGGGCACCCGCCCCACTCCTGCGGGCTGGCACAGCAGCGGAGGGGCCTCTTGAAAGCAGGACGAGGTTACTCGGTTCTGCTTGGGCCACCTGAATTTGACTTGGGCAGGCAGAGAGCCCAGAAAAGCTCCCAGCCTGTTCTCGTTCCCAGATTGCTGCCCACAGGCATCTGATAGGGTCTGGAGCCACCTGCGTCCCCAGTGGTAATAATTCAAGCTCCCATTCGCTGAGTCTACCACACACCAAGGACTGTGCAGACAGCCTGCGTACCTTATCTAATCAAGTCTTCCCAGTGTCCTTAAGAGGCTAGTATTACTGCCCCATTTTATAGATGGTTGTGTTGAGGTTCAGACAGATCGGCCCTTACGTTCAAAGCCACCCTCTGGTAGGTGCAGAGCAAGTGAACGAGAGGCGGGAGGTGGGTGCGGGTGTTGTGCAGGAGGCCACTGCCTCCGTCTCACCAGGGAGCCCAGCTTGGCAGAGCCCACAGGTGGCAGTAGACGCAATGAGTTGTCGCCTATCAGAGCTCCTCCCTGAAAGGCCTGGCCCGATTTATCTTCTCTGCTTCTGGGCCTGCCGATGGGGAGACTACGGGGAGGTCAGGGAAGGGTCTGTGGCTCTGGAACCTTTGGAACTGTTCCCTCCAAAGTCCAGGGTGCTGGCCTTGGGGCAGTCTGGGCTGCCTCGACCCAACAGGATGACTTATAAGGAGACCGGAGGGCCCTGGGGCCAGGCCCAGCCTCCTGCCCACCAGGCCCTCTCCCGGCAGAGGTTCACGAGCAAGCAGGACGTGATCCGGCACTACAACATGCACAAGAAGCGGGACAATTCCCTGCAGCACGGCTTCATGCGCTTCAGCCCGCTGGACGACTGCAGCGTCTACTACCACGGCTGCCACCTCAACGGGAAGAGCACCCACTACCACTGCATGCAGGTGCCCCGCCCTCCACCCTCCCCCACCCCCGGAGGCAGGCCTGCCTCGGGCAGGGCCGCTCTCTGTGTCCCTTCCCAGGGCTGGACGGCCAGAGGAGAGAGTCCCGGGGGCTCAGGCTTGGGCAGTGTCCGGTGGGCCAGGGTGGGGCCTTCCCCATGGCCATACTTGGTGCGGGTGAAATTCAGCGAGCTGTTTATACAGACCGACATTTTTCAGCCTTTAACACCAAGAGCAGCATTGCAAACGGTTCCTGAGGAGGTTTTTGTTTAATTCTTTGCTTTAATGCCACGCAGAGTCTGGGCTTTTTCAAGGTGTCAGGTCCAGGGGGAGCGACTTTGGTTTGCAAATAGCAGCCCTGCGCCTCCCCCGGTATTTGTCAGGGGGTTGTTATGGCCTCCGTGAAACAACCTGGGCCAGGAGGAGAGGGGGGCTCGCTCTCTGGGCTCTGAGATGGTGCAGACACTGGCACGGTCCAGCCCTCAAGAGTGTTCAGATTCCACTGGTTTTTACTCAATATGGCAACGTTGCCTGCCTTGGCCCAGCCAGGGTGGGGTAGGGAAGGCCCTGTGCCAGAAACTGTTTGCCAAACAAGTCCCCGGCCTACAGGTGACCACCAGGCCCCAGGGTCCAGCCCTGCTCACCCCCGGGGGCTTTAGAGGTAGAGCCACAGACTGGGGACCCCCAAGCCACCTCCTGCAGGATGGGACTCCCACGCCTGTGTGGGGACGTATCCAGGGCTCTCTGAGGATGACCCACGCCCAGCACGGGCCAGGCCCTGGGGGCCTGAGGGGTCATCCTACCTTAACCTCGGTGCCCCGAGTTGGACGTTTACAGGTGCAGAAGCTCCCCCGAGCAGGCTCAGCTGCACCCAGCAGCATAGCCGCTCTGACCTCGCCGGGGTGCCTGGCCTCGGTTCCCCTGACTGCCACTCTGGCCCCTGCAGGTGGGCTGTAACAAGGTGTACACGAGCACGTCGGACGTGATGACCCACGAGAACTTCCATAAGAAGAACACCCAGCTCATCAACGACGGCTTCCAGCGCTTCCGAGCCACCGAGGACTGCGGCACGGCCGACTGCCAGTTCTACGGGCAGAAGACCACGCACTTCCACTGCAGGTGAGCGGGAGGCAGCCGGGGAGGCCTCCTGGCCCGGGGAGGGACGGCAGGCAGGGCCCCAGGCCCGTGGGTGGCTCGGGGCCCCACCTCCTCAGGGGAGTAGGAACAGCAGCAGAGGGCTGCTCAGAGGCCCCGCCTTAGTTTCTGGCCTGGTCTTCCATCCAGAGGCCCATCCCTCCCAGGGCCACCGTGGGAGCAGGGCAGGGCCTCCCCCTGGCCCCGTGAGGCCCCATGACAGCCTCCCGATGTCCTGCCAGGCGCCCCGGCTGCACATTCACCTTTAAGAACAAGTGTGACATCGAGAAGCACAAGAGCTACCACATCAAGGACGACGCCTACGCCAAGGATGGCTTCAAGAAGTTCTACAAGTACGAGGAGTGCAAGTACGAGGGCTGTGTGTACAGCAAGGCCACCAACCACTTCCACTGCATCCGCGCCGGCTGCGGCTTCACCTTCACCTCCACCAGCCAGATGACCTCCCACAAGCGCAAGCACGAGCGCCGGCACATCCGCGCCTCGGGCTCGGGCATGCTGGGGCTGCCGCCCTCGCTGCTGGGCGCCAAGGACACGGAGCACGAGGAGTCCAGCAACGACGACCTGGTTGACTTCTCTGCCCTGAGCAGCAAGAACTCCAGCCTCAGCGCCTCCCCCACCAGCCAGCAGTCCTCCGCCTCCCTGGTCACCGCCACTGCCACCTCCGAGGCTGGGCCCAGTGCCACCAAGCCTCCCAACAGCAAGATCTCGGGGCTGCTGGCCCAGGGCCTGCCTGGATCCATCCCCCTGGCGCTGGCCCTCTCCAACTCGGGCCTGCCCAGCGCCGCGCCCTACTTCCCCATCCTTCCGGGCCGGGGCAACACCTCCCTGCCTGTGGGTGCCCCCGGCCTCATGGGTACCATGTCATCAGGGACAGCAGCCTCAGTAACCCCCGACACGCCCGCCCTGGCTGCCTCGGGAGCTGGCGACTCGGCCGCAGCGGCAGCTGCCTCTGTCCCGGTGCCCCCTGCCTCCATCATGGAGAGGATCTCTGCGAGCAAGGGCCTCATCTCGCCCATGATGGCCAGGCTGGCTGCGGCCGCCCTCAAGCCCTCTGCCACCTTTGACCCAGGTGAGCAGGCTGGGCCCTGCCTGGGAAGCGAGCACCTCTCCAACCCCAGGAGCTCTCTGGCCTCGGTGCAGAGCCGAGCAGCGGGTGTTTGGCAGAAGTGTCTTCTGTTCCCTGCCCCCCGAGACCCCTGCCCCCTTCTTTGCCTGGTCTCTGCCTCCATCCTCTTTATTTCCTATTCGGGGCCGCTCTTTCTGGCCCACCCACCCCAGGCAACTCTTGTTTCTGTTTTTTTCAATCTGTGAAGGGGAAGCAGTAATCCCGGCCTCACGGGGTACCTGTGCATCCCGGGGCAACCGCTAGCTCCCCCTGACCCTGCCGTGTCGCCCTGGGCTAGTAGGGGCTCCCAGCCCCTAGTGGGAGCAGTCCCAGAGCCCCAGGCTTCCCTGGGACCTCTTCCAGTGACTGGGAGGGCGTGTGAGTCCAGCCGAGTGGCAGGGTGGCCGCAGTACAGGGATGCTCAGGGGATTCGTGCCTGGACAGCCCGTCAAGGCCAAGGATGCCCTCCCAGGGTCTCCCTGTCCATCAGCGCTTTCCAGTCGCACTTTCTGTGGTAGTGGAAACGTTCTGTTCCACACTGTCCAATATGGTAGCCACTGGTCACATGGCTGTTGAGTGCTTGAAATTGGCTAGCGTGACCCAGGACCTGGATTTCAACTGGAATTTCTTTCACTTGAGCCAGACCCGGCCACTGGCTGCCATGTCGGAGTCGCCAGGTCACATCTGTGTCCTTCCTCTGGCTCATTGTGGAGAGAGGTTCTCCTTTCTCCCAAGTTTTCTGCTCTTGAGAACATTTTTTACTCTTTTTCTCTGGATTTTTTTTGGCTTTTCTGTTTCCCTCACTCCTCTCTCTCTGTTCTCCCCCATCCGGGTAATTAGCATTAGTCAAATTCTTAAGAAGAGTTCGGCTCAAATCTGGGATGTGGCTCACTTCCTTCCTTCTTTCCTTCCTTCCTTCATTCCTTCCTTCATTCATTCACTTATCAACCACTGGTGCTCACTGAGGGCAGCTTGCTGGCAGGCCAGGCACCAAGCCAGTGCTGGGGACACGGCAGGGAAGAAGAGAGACAAACACTCCTGCCTTGTGGAGCTGATGGAACAGTGTGGGGCATAGTCTGTCCCCAAGTATACCCCCTGGGAGGTGGCCAAGTCGAGACTTGGACCTCAACAGCTGGCTTCTGAGCCCGGGCACCCTGCTCCTCTGTGAGACTGTCTCGAGACCCGCCAAGACTGAGGGTCCCCGCAGCCCACCCAGGGCTCTGCGCAGTGCCCCCAGAGAGACCAGTGCTTGGCAGGAGGGTCAGAGCCCTGTTTCCCTAGGGACCCTGGGCAAGTGGCTTTGGGGAGCTCCTGGAATGTGGACTCTGAATTCTGAAAACTGAATATCATGTTCCCAGTGGGACGCTCCTATCAGCTGTGACACACCTTCCACTCCAAGTGTGGGTGTCAGGCCTGACTGCCGGGGGCCGCGCGCCTCCGGCGAGGTGCCTGCAGGCTGGGACCACGCTGGGCTCCGTGGCCAGACTGTCAAGTACTTTCTTTTCTTTAGAAAAAGCTCCTTCCCCGAAAAGAAAGGTCAAGTGAAGGGAAGGGGGCCATTTTCCTTTATTTTTTAATAAAATGCCACTTGCTGTCTGTGAAGCAGCTCTCCGTCAGCTGCAGCGCCTTGGGGCAGATTAATATTTCAGTCACTTGGGGATTGTGGGGAAAGGCTCGGTGGACATGTTCCTGTCAGCAACTTCTTTTGCCCTGTTCTGCTTGGCCTCCCGAATCCTCTGCCCGCTCAGCTCCGGCCTTTCCCCGCCATGCCTACACCCCGCCAGCTTCCCCCACCCACCCCGTCCAGCCCAGCCTGGCCAGGGTGGGCCTCATATCCCTGCCCTGGACAGCTTGACGGGCGAGGTCGCATAGTTTGAACCGCTCTGATTGGCTGTCAGCTTCCATAGCCCTGACACAGCAGATGCCCCTCCTGGGCATGCTCAGTGGAAGGCAGGGCTGTCGCCCCGGCAACAGTGGGGACGGGACCTGCGGAGGGGCGCAGCTCCCAGTCTCGATCTGCCACTTTCCCTCAGCATTAACAGAGTCTTTAATAAAAGCCTAAGCGGCAGCTCCACAAATTGACTGTGACAGTCGGTGGAGAAGAGGAAGGGCCCCCGCCCCCGTCCCAGCCCCCTCCCCATCCTCCCGCCCTTCTCCTCCAGGAGGCCCTGAGCCAGGACAACTTTGACATAATTTTGCAATAATTATCACTTGAAGAATTGCCACACAGGGGGAAGCGTCACAAGCGATCATGTCAGTGGGGAGAACCGCTGACCAGCAGCCAGGGCTCCCCAGGGGCCCCAGCCCACCCGGCCCGTTACCCTCACTTCGGGGGGCTCCGGTTTGTGCCCATATGAAGCCCTCAGTCCCTCTAACACCATCTTCCCTCCCCCCTCCCCCATAGGAAATGGGCAGCAGGCCACCCCTGCCAGGTTCCCCCCAGCCCCGGTGAAGCAGGAGCCCGGTGAGAGTGCTGGCGCCCCAGGTCCCCACGAGGCCTCCCAGGACCGCAGTTTAGACCTGACTCTGAAGGAGCCCAGGTGAGGCGAGGCCCAGGCCTCCCAGCTCTGCCCCTCTGCAGGAGGCTCTGGGGACAGCACCCTCAGAGCCAGACTCCATGGGGCCAGGGGCCAACCCCTCCTGACAAGGGGTCATCCTCCTGCCCAGGCAGATGTAGCAGGCGGGGCCAGAGTCCCAGGGGCCAGCTGGGAGGGGTGAGTCTCTGGGCCCGGTCCCACGTACTGTCTGAGCTAAAGCCCCTTGGTTTGTGTGTTCCAGTAATGAATCAAATGGCCACGCAGTCCCGGCAAATTCATCTCTTTTATCCTCGCTTATGAATAAGGTAAGAACCATCCATCACACGCCTCCCATTCCCCCACCCAGAGAAATTAAAGCTGTGCTGGGGGGGGGGTGGGGGGGATGTGTTTGTTTTTTAATGTTTTGCCTCTAATAAGATGAGTTTGTACCATTTAAATTTTGAGGCCATTTTTCATCGGATATAATTTCAGAGCCACTGCTTACAAATTAATTTAATGAACTGGCTGAAGAAATATATTCCAGCCTCCGACACCCTTTTTTTCCCTTCACGTGGAGGGCTCCAAAAGCTTTTCCGGAGCCCTCTAACTTCTTTCACTCTTGGTTATTAATTTTATTAATTTTATATATTTTTTTGTTTGTTTATAAAGGTGGAGGGGGAGACCAAAGTGGGAGCAAAGCATCAATTTCCACTTTTCGGGTTGAGTAATGGTCTCGGACGCCTTCAGCAGAGGTTGCTCCAGAATATTTATTTTAAATAATGCAGGGTCTTTGTAAATTATACACCATCGCAAATATATTTTCCCCCTTCACATGATAAATTTGACTACAGCAAGATTAATTAGGTTACCGTACACAAGTGACTATTGAGGAGGGAGCTGGGCCCGGGCCGGACCTCACGGAGTGGGGTTCCTGCTGGGCCCATGGTCTCCCACTGGCCTCTGCCCCGTCGGTGCGCATGCCCTCTGCCTTCTGCCCTTCCCTGCGCGCTCTCTTGCTCCTCTTTTCCTTTCTTGGGTCACTGCTCCCTGCACCCCCTTGTTCCTTCCTGTCGGAGACCCACACCCCACGTGGGTCGAGCCTTTCCGCGGACTCCCCCGCCCCCTCCTCTGCCAGCAGCAGCGAGCCTGCCTTGGTCTCACCCCACGAGCCTCCTTCCCTCCCTCTCTGCTCCTCCTTTGTGTGCCTTCTCTTGTTCTCAAGGAATTCGTGCGGGTTCCCCCCAGGCCTCCTCCTCCTGCACTTCTTTTGAAAACCTGGCAGGAGAATAACCAGGGAGCCGCTTAGTCTGGGGAAAGCTGGGCTGGAGTGTGTGCCCTGAGTCTCGGCCTCAGATTGAGTGATGGCTCCTAGCAGCACGGGGTTTGTGTGGCAGAGCCCTGGCAGCTCCACGGGGCCGGGGCAGCGCCGCAGGCCGCCCGCGGCAGCGTCCATTCAGTGAGGGCTCTTCCGTAGCCAGAGCCGTGTGGGGTCGGGCCTCCTCTCCTCCCGGCTGCCAGCACCGCGATGCTCTGGTCAGTTTGGAGAGGCCCGAGCGGCCCAGAGCTGCCACTCCTCCCAGGGCAGTCGGGTCAGGTGTCCTGAGGTCCCCAGCCTGAAGCACGGGCCTGTCCTCCTCGCAGATGTCTCAGGGCAATCCCAACCTCGGCAGCCTGTTGAACATCAAGACAGAAGCGGAGGGGAGCCCCGCCGGGGAGTCCTCGCCCTTCCTGGGCAAGGCCGTGAAGGCGCTGGTTCAGGAGAAGCTGTCAGAGCCCTGGAAGGTCTACCTTCGCAGGTGAGGGGCTTACCGTGTGAGCAAAGGGGGAGGGAAGGGCCACGCCCACTCGTCCCGGGGGCACGTGTTCCCCCCACGAGGCTGTTCCCCCAGCCTCGCCAGAGCGCCAGGGTCTCCTCTGAGTAGCCGGCCCCTCTGCCAGGTTTGGCACCAAGGACTTCTGCGACGCCCAGTGTGACTTCCTCCACAAGGCCCACTTCCACTGCGTGGTGGAGGAGTGCGGCGCGCTTTTCAGCACCCTGGACGGGGCCATCAAGCACGCCAAGTGAGTGGGGGTCCAGGGGGCCCGTTTAAACCCAGCCCCACTTGTCCCAGCCTGGCTCGGGGCTGGGTGGGCCGGGGTGGGGCTGGGGGGTGCACAGGCCTCTAGCAGCCTTCCAAGCAGGACCCGTGTGCGGTTCCCACGAGACCTCAGAAGCTGAGCTGGCTTCTCAGAAGGTGCTGCCTGGCAAAAGGCAGGCTTCCTCATCTCCCACTGGCTCAGCCCCCAGCCGGGTCCTCTGAGCCCACCCAGGCCCCGCCTTGAGTAAGAGCTGCTTCTCCCCGCCCGGCCCATGCAGCCGTCAGCCCTCCCTCCCACAGATGCTCCTGCAGAGGCAGCTGGAGAGACCCAGCTCTGACCCCAGCAGGGACCCTAAGTGAAGGCTTTTCCAAGCCACAGTACTGCGTTTGTAGATTCTCTTTGACCTAAAAATAATGAAATTAATTTGTACAATTCGTTGAGCAGCAAGCTCAGCCGCCTACTGTAATTGAACCCAGAACTGGTAAACATTTACAGCAGATCCTCACCGCTCTCTAAGCCCCGGGTCAGGCTCTTCTCACTGCTTAGGCAGCCCCAGCTGCTGGTCTGAGACCCCCCCTTTAAATGTCGGAGCAGGTTCTGGAAGGACGGGCTTCATGAGCCAGGACCTGCTGTACCCAACCCCTCCCGAGTAGGGAGAGGCTAGGGACAGCACATCAGGAAGGTCACGAGTAGGAAGGTGTAGTTAGGGCAGAGCCAGGAGCCCAAGTTCAAGATCAGAGGACATAGCAGTGTGTTCTCAGTCCTTCCCTCCTGGTGGGAGGCCTCTGGCACCTGGCACTGAAGATGCGGTGGGGACACTGGCCCCCTAGGCTTGTGATGGGGTCATACATAGGCAGGCAGGCAGGCAGGTGTGCCAGGGAAAGGCCCTGTCCTCCCCCACCTGAGACCCCTCTCCTGTCTCTCGTAGCTTCCACTTCCGGACAGAGGGAGGAGCAGTGAAAGGAAATGCGGAGGCTTCCTTCCCGGCCTCGGCTGCTGAGACCAAACCTTCCTTGGCCCCCTCATCCCCTCCAGCGCCTCCCATCACCACGGCCACGGCTTCCTCTCTCGAGGGGCCCACTCCCAGCCTGGCCGCCGTGCCCTCCAGCCCCACCCTGCTCGCCTGGAAGCAGCTGGCTTCCACCATACCCCAGATGCCTCAGATTCCAGCGCCAGTGCCTCACCTGCCCACTTCGCCCTTGGCAACGACTTCTCTAGAAAACGCCAAGCCCCAGGTCAAACCCGGATTCCTCCAGTTCCAGGAGAAGTGAGTCCCTCGATGAGCCGGGAGTCCTGTGTCCCCCGTGTGTCTCGGGAGTAGGTGCTAGTAAGGGCAGCTGAGGAGGCCCTGCTCCTTCCCCTGCATTAGCCCCTCTGGGACACGGTCACTGGGTGATGTCCTTCTAGCCAAAGTTGCTGCTGCTCAGACCTCACTGCCTGTTCCCGGAGCAGGTGGCCGGGGTGGGGGGAGATGGTGGAGGTAGTGGCCACTGTTCCAGAGAGGCCAGTGGTGGCGCTGCGAGGACCAGCCTGGGTGGGCTGGGAGTGGTGGTCCTCGCCCGGCAAGGCGGGCTGCGTCTCCCTCCGGGTCCCCTTGTTGGTCTCTGTGGCTCACACCCGTGGCTGAGCCTCTGCAGGGCAAGCAAAGTCATAGGTGGGCGGCGAGGGGGCTAGGCCCTCCTCTGGGCCCCCCCCCCCCACCTGCACAATGGTCTGAGCTCTCAGGGGTGGAAGGGACCTTCCTCGCTGGATGGTGGTGTCTCCCTGCGGCGAGAACGGTGACTCTGTATCATGATATGTGCGGCTTCCTGTTCTCAATAAAAGTAATAAATTGGACGTGAACACACACCGCCTGAGTGGCAGCTGTCCTCCCTCTCTGAGCACCTGGGGCTGGGCCCACGGCGTGGAAGGGGACCTGTGCTCCTCTCTCTCCCTTTCCCAGCTTCCCTTCCTCTGTTCGCCTCCCCAAAGTGGCAGCCCGCTCAGCATCCTGGCCTTGGTCGGAGTTCCCACCCCAGGTCCAGTGTGGATGTCGGGGGCGGCCGTGTTGTCGGCCAGGGCAGAAGCCGGTGCAGCCCCTCCGCACCTGCCTGGAGCCTGGAAGGCAGAGCTCTGGAGCCGGGGCTGCTGCTCGGGGCAGGCCAGCCATGGGGGCTCACCCAGCACCCCTCCCCACCCCCAGCCGCCCCACCACTCAGCTGGCTTGTGAGGTTCTCTGAGTGGGTGGCAGCCCCGAGCCCCGAGCTGACCCTGGAAGCCCCAGCAGCTGAGCCTCAGCAGGACCTGACGCCAGGCACACGTTCCCACTGGCCAAGGCCTCGTGGTGGCAAAGCCTCCTGGTAGGGCTGCCCACCCATCCGCACCCTGTCAATCGGCCACAGCCAGGGCACTGCCCATGCCACATCAGCCAGGCCCGGCAGCACCATCGCTCAGTTTCATATCCACGAAGTGATTGCGGCCATCCTTATCTGTAATCCTGGGGTGTGGCCACGGAAACTACGTGTCCCAGCATGCAGTGCTCTGGGCAGCCTGCATACCGCAGTCCCTTCGGCGCCATCAGAGCTCTAAAAAGAAGGCAAGACTGCATGCTGGGATCTGTAGTCTCTGGCCGAATGGGCCTGTTGAGCAGGAGGGCAGCCCAGGGGCCATTCCTCTTGATTACACCACAGGGGAGTGGGGAGCGGAACCCCAACATGAGCAAATGTCAGGACACCGGCGGGGAGGGCACCAGGAATGCCAATGACCTTCTGGGCCGTGGTTTCATTCCAGCGATCCTTGCCTCGCAACGGACTGCAAGTATGCCAACAAGTTCCACTTCCACTGTCTCTTTGGGAACTGCAAGTACGTCTGCAAAACCTCCGGCAAGGCCGAGTCCCACTGCCTGGACCACATCAATCCCAACAACAACCTGGTGAACGTGCGAGACCAGTTTGCGTACTACTCCCTGCAGTGCCTCTGTCCCAACCAGGTCAGCAACGTGCGGGCAGGGTGGGGCCTGGGGTGGGGGCAGCGAGGCGCAGGGCCCCGGGCCAGCTCCTCCTGGCCGAGGCTCCGTGTCTCACACCCTTTTGTAAGTGGCCTCCTCCAGAGTCTGGGAAGGACACCGTCTGCCCCTAGGTCCCTGGAGACCCCTGGGCAGGAGTTCAGCTCGGTGCTCAGTTGGCGAGGTCATTTCATCCTAACCCTCAGTGATGACTGTATGCGGGGCAGCCACCGTGCACTTGGCATCCTTCTGCGCGTCCTGGAACAGCTATGCTCCCTTTCCCCAGAGGCCTAGCATTTTAAAATAGGCCCATTAGACAGATAAAGAGATTGAACTGTCCATGCCCCAGACAGGAAGGGCAGGTCAGATTCATTATAAAGGCTACTCCCGAGACTTGTAGGGGCTGCCTGGCAGAGTGCGTTGGGAAGCAGTCTGAGCCTCCATCTGGGCACACGGAGAAGCGTGCTAGGATAGATTAGTGACGTCTGCCTAGGTCTGGGCACACAGACAAGAGTGCTCAGATAGATTAGTGATGTCTGCCTAGGTCTGGGCACACAGACAAGAGTGCTCAGATAGATTAGTGATGTCTGCGCTGGGTGTGGGTTTAGAAAGAGATGGAAACAAGACCAGGTGGGATGTTTTAATCAAATGACAGAAGGGACTTAACTGCTTTTTAACACGTGGAAGGTCTTTACACAGTTGTGTTTGCTGATTCTGAGCGTGGAAGGACGCACGCCTGCCACAGCCCTCTAGAGGCCTGGAGCAGGTGGGAGCTTAACGGAAGTCGCCTGCCTGGCCCTGACTCCTGTCCCTCCCTGCAGCACTGCGAGTTCCGGATGCGCGGGCACTACCACTGTCTCAGGACCGGCTGCTACTTTGTGACCAACATCACCACCAAGCTGCCGTGGCACATAAAGAAGCATGAGAAAGCTGAGCGGCGGGCAGCCAACGGATTCAAGTACTTCACCAAGCGTGAGGAGTGCGGCAGGCTAGGTACCGAAGGCCAGGGCTGGGGGTAGGGAACTACAGCAGGTGGCAGGGCTGCGGCTCTGGCGCCTGAGGCCCTGGGACCCACTTCTTGTCCCCGCACATCAGGCTCCATGTTTTGTTTTTTGAAAATGTCACGATATCACAGGCCAGGCATCGTCAAACCAGGAGAACAGTCAAAACCCTAAGAGCCTAGGAGAAGGGGTGAGGGTGATTCCCAGCACTGCACCCACCCCAGTGAAAATGCCCGGAGCCTCGTCTCTGGCACCCAGGGCTGGTTCTTTTTCCTTTTCTTTTCAAGACAGCCTTGCAGGCAAGTCTTAGGAGCGCCTGAAGTTACTAGGGTTTTATCCCAAATGGACCGTGGTTTGCTCATTTGTTCACTCACTCACTCAGCAGACGTTTGTGGAGGAGCAGCCGTGTGCCAGGCTCTGTGCTGTTGCAGGAGGTGAGGGGTGGGTAGAAGTGGCAGCTACGGTCTTTTCTGAGCGTCCACCGTGGCCGGCACTGTGCTTGGTGCTGGGGATCTGGTGGGAGAAGCACGTACATTGTGGGCTCAGCCCACAGCATCTGTGACCTGGGGTGACCTGGAAGGAGGTGGCCACGGGGCAAGGAAGTGGCCTTGAGCTCAGGGGCAGGTGCCTCAGAGTTAACTCTGCTGCTGAGAGCTGAGCCCTTGGCAGGGAAGCTGCCCCCCAGCCCTGGAACAAGGCCACCCCGAGGAGCTCGCTGGCCCCAGCTTGCCCTGGGGATGCTGTGGGGAGGGGGCTCCAGGACCAGCAGAGAGAGGGCAGAGCCCATCCTCCCGCCTCAGGATGGAGCCACGCGTTCACGGGCCTGCAGCTGTGGGGCAGGAGTCTGCCCACGAGGAGACCACAAGCTGGAAGGCAGGTGGGAGGCAGGCAGGCCGGGTGCAGACACCCGGGCTGCATGCAAGGCCTGCTGTGATTCAGGTGGTCATGGCAGCAGGGTCCGGGGGCAGAAGAGGTGGGGCCGCTGCCTGCAGCCGACGGCCATTGCATAGCGGGAGGATGAGGCAGTCAAAAGTCAACTGCCAGAAAAGAACGGGAACAAACCTTTCCTTCAAGAATTAATTCAGAAATCATTAATGGCCTGAGAGAGGGCTGGTAATCACGGCAACAGATGTCAACCCTCGGTGGCCTGTGCTGTCCCTGGGCTCAGTCTACAGGTGTCAGGGTATTCCGCAGTTGCCGTTATTTACTCAGTTTGGGTGTTTTGGGTGGTAGCTGGGGCCAAACAAAGCTGGGGGATGATATAAGACACCTGGCCGGCTCAGGTGCCATGGCAACGGGCAGGCCTTCACCTGCCCTCTGCTGATACCGTTTCAGTCCGGCTCGCTCTATTTGTTCTCCGCCCAGAGCAAAGCCGAGGTGGGGCGGGGCAGGGCAGAGGGCCAGCCGGCTCGCAGCCATCTTGACAGGTCTGGGGGCAGGCAGCGCCTGGGCTCCCCAGAGGAGATGTGGGGACAGGTGGCTTGCTGGGAGGTGGCTGACCTAGTGGACAGGTCATTAGGGTCCCCTGCCCGGGGGCCTGGGCCCAGCCTGCTGTTGTCCCGTGCGTGCAGGCTGGAGGCGAGAGCCAGGCTTTGGACAGCCAGTGGGCCTGGGACTTTCTGGGGTTGGGGTGAGAGGGTGCTAGAAGCCCTCCTCAGGGGAACACCACCACAGGGGACGCGCCCTTTCCCCAGAAGCCATTTGCCTGGTTGGCCACGTAGGCCCGTGCCCAGAACAGTGCCCGACACGCAGGGGGTGCCGTGAGCGCTGGCCGGCGGCGGAGGCTCACGGCCGAGTGGGGCTGTGTCCACAGGCTGCAAGTACAACCAGGTGAACAGCCACTTCCACTGCATCCGGGAGGGCTGCCAGTTCTCCTTCCTCCTCAAGCACCAGATGACCTCCCACGCCCGGAAGCACATGAGGAGGATGCTGGGGAAGAACTTCGATCGCGTGCCCTCCTCCCAGGTGAGCCCGGCGGGCAGGCTGCCGCTCCCCGACCCGGGGTGGCAAGAGGCCATCACTCGTGTCCCGCTCTTGCTTCCGGGTGGTGGCCAGGCCGCCCAAAGCGACAGCCTGCCCCTGTGGGCAGCACAGCCCCCAGCCCAGCTTCCTCAGGGCCCCCACTTCCTTTCAGGGCCCCCCGAGCTTGATGGACACCGAGACGGACGAGTACATGGATTACACTGGCTGCAGCCCGGGCGCCATGTCCTCTGAGTCCTCCACCATGGACCGAAGCTGCTCCAGCACCCCTGTGGGCAACGAGAGCACCGCAGCAGGTGAGCGGGCGGCCAGGAAGGGACAGCGGGGGCCCGGGAGCGCCCAGCCTGGGACAGGCCCCTCCTTCCGAGGCCCAGCAATGCTGGGTCTGGCTTAGGACAGGAGGTTCACGTTCAAGTGGCCTCAAAGGAGGACGGGCCAGGCCGTGGCAGAGCTGGCTGGTCTGGGGGACGTGGGTCCCCGCCTGCTGCCACCCTGCCCATCTCCCCAGCACTCTGCCCTCGGCTTCCGTTTCCAGGAGAGAACCCGGGCTTGAGCTGTGAGCTACAGAATAAAGCAGCACAGCCCCCAGCCAGAGGGGCAGGTGGGCCCCGCCCAGCCCCGGGCCCTCTTCTGGCCCCTCTGCCGTTGTCCCCAGCACGGTCCCTGGGCCCCAGAGTGGGGTCCTCCCCAGCCCGCCGTGGCCTCTCCCTGCACCGCCTCTCCCTCCCATTCGCTCTCCTCTGCCGCCTCCTCCCCTCTCTTCTTCGTGGCATCTGTCTGCTCCTCCTCTGTCCACGTATTTTCATATCATACTTGCTTCTGCCATTGGGTTTCTCATTTTGGTTCTTTTTTGTTTGTTCTTTGTTTTGGTTTTTTTTTTTTCTGCTTTTCTCCACCCTCTCCAGGCTGCCCGGCTCCTCCTCCTCCTCCTCCTCCTGCCGCCGCTGGTGACGAGGCTGCCCGCGTGGCTCCGCAGCCCCCACCGCCCCCATCCTTCTCTCCGGCCGCGCTCCGGGCGCCCCTCCCCGCCCTCCCATGCCTCTTTTCTCCACCCTGTCTCTCATACTCTCTGCTCAGTGCTACTCTCGGAGCCACCCGGGGCCTGGCCCACCCCATCAGCAGCCCGCCCAGCTTCCCGCCCGTCACTGCCACTCCAACTCCAGTAAAAAGTGACGCCCCCCTAGTTCAGGACGCCGCAGGTAACTCACACATGCCTTCTCCACCGCTGTCTGTCACCCTGGCCGAGCCTCGAGGCCACGGGCCAGGATCTGACCCTTTTCTGTGGCCTGCTGGGTCAAGGACACGGCCACTCTGCACCCCTCACAGCGCAGCACCCGCCAAGACCAGAGAGCCTGGTCCCTGTCCCGAGGACAGTGCCTCTCGGCTCCTGCCCAGCACTGGGCAGGCCAGAACATCACTGCCAGGGCTCCCTGGGGTTCACCCCAGCTCAGCGACTGGCCAGAACCCCACGATGGCCGTGCCCGCCCCACCCCCCTAACCCTGCGGCAAGGCAGAGCCTGTCCTCCTGCTCTGAGGACGTCACCCGGGGCCCAGCACGAGAGAGGGGCAGAGATGTTCTTGGGAAAGCTGCTGGTGCCTGGGACCCGCCCAGGTTTGCAGGATCCTGACACCAGCCTGAGCCCCCAGCCCCGGAGCCAAGCAGGAAGAGGCCCAGGCCGCGGGCAGTGCTCCACGGCAGAGGTGCCTCCCAGCCCCACCCTGTACCTGCCGCCTGGCAGGCACGGGACCTGCCCTCCCCTGCCCTTTGGTGCCATCACCACCTTGGCTCTGCCTCTTCCTCCATGCATTCTTACCTCACGTTCTGCCCGACTGCCAGGCACTGGGCCAGCCCAGGGGAATGGCAGGGAGCAAGGCAGGGGGTTCCTCCTCAGGGAATTCAGCCCCTGTTCTGTCGCTGGCATAACCAGCCAGAGCCCTGTGACCTCCGACCCAAAGCAGCCACTCCTCACCCACCCGCATCCCCAGGCCCCAGACCCTTCCTTGCCCCCTGCTGGCTACCCCAGCCCCTCACAGTCCTTGTTCTCTCCACCTGCTGAGGCGGGGACTGGGCCTGTTCCCCAGATGGAAGGGGCTGGTGCCTGGGCTGAGCCTTCTCGGCAGGTTCTGGGAGGGCCGGGAGGGTCAGCGCGTGGGAGAAGCCCGGAGGGTGCCCACCCCACATTCTGGGGAGGGCTAGGCCTGGGGCGTGGAGCAGGGAGTCCCGGGATGGCCACCCCTTCCCCGGCTGCCTGTGCAGGAAAGGAGTAACGGGAAGCACAACCACGCAGTGGATTAAGCGGCCCCGGCAACGGGGCATCCTAAGCCCAGGGAAGCAGTTGGGGCCAGGAGGGGGAGGGCACAGATGGAGCCCATCCGCGGCCGAGCCCCGGCTCCAGTCCTGGCCCTGCAGCAGAGCTGCCCTCTCCCAGTCCACTGGGGGCGGGACACCCCAAGACCTGAAAGAACCCTCTGGTACCAAGGAGAAGGTGTGCCTCGGGGCGGGGAGTTACAGCCCCAAACAGCCCCAGGGCGCTCTGCATCCCTGTTGCGAGTAGGCTGGTCCCAGGCGCAGACAGGCCGGCAGCCCGGGAAACTGGTTAGCCGGCGGGGAGAAGGAGCCGGCCTGTCCCTCATTAGAGGCGGGTGCGTGATGGTGTCCTGGCCCCCGTCCAACTTGGGTAATTACACTCTGCCGACCTAGATTCCCCCTTCAGCTTCAATTAGCGCCAGGACGTGTCCTCACTTCCCACCCACATCCCCCAGAGCTGCTTGCTCCGCCACCCACCAGGGTGGGCCGGTGCGGTCAGCCTGCAGATGCGGATGACGAAGGGGGAAGCCTGGGGCTCCCCAGCTATCCTGGGGGGGGAGGGGTGGTCTTGGGAGAGGCCCCCAGAGCGACGGGAAGCGGAGCTGTCCCCGAGGGCAGCCCCCCCCCCCCCCCCGCCCACCGCGCCGAGATCGAGGACATCGCGTGGGTGTAATCCTGGGTAGGGTGCGCACGTGGGCGCTGACCAAGCCCCCCTCCCCAGGGAACACCATCTCCATGCCGACAGCCTCCGGGGCCAAAAAGCGCTTCTGGATCATTGAGGACATGTCGCCGTTTGGCAAGCGCCGCAAGACGGCCTCCTCGCGCAAGATGCTGGACGAGGGCATGATGCTGGAGGGCTTCCGGCGCTTCGACCTCTACGAGGACTGCAAGGACGCGGCCTGCCAGTTCTCGCTCAAGGTCACCCACTACCACTGCACGCGCGAGAACTGCGGCTACAAGTTCTGCGGGCGCACGCACATGTACAAGCACGCGCAGCACCACGACCGCGTGGACAACCTCGTGCTGGACGACTTCAAGCGCTTCAAGGCCTCGCTCAGCTGCCACTTCGCCGACTGCCCTTTCTCGGGCACCAGCACGCACTTCCACTGCCTGCGCTGCCGCTTCCGCTGCACCGACAGCACCAAGGTCACGGCGCACCGCAAGCACCACGGCAAGCAGGACGTGATCAGCGCGGCGGGCTTCTGCCAGTTCAGCTCGAGCGCCGACTGCGCCGTGCCCGACTGCAAGTACAAGCTCAAGTGCTCGCACTTCCACTGCACCTACCCCGGCTGCCGCCACACGGTCGTGGGCATGTCGCAGATGGACTCGCACAAGCGCAAGCACGAGAAGCAGGAGCGCGGCGAGCCGCCCGCCGCCGCCTCCCCCGGCGCCGAGGGCCCCGCGCCCGGCCCGGCCGCCAGCCTGGACGGCGCGCCCCCGCCCGGCGCCGAGCCCGCCGCGGCCCTGCTCTTCCTGCCCGGCCCGGGGCGGGGGCCGGACGACGCGGGCGACCCCCGCCCGCCCGACGCCCCCGGGCCCCGCGCCGGCCCCGCCGCGCCCGGCCCCGCGGCCGGCGAGTCGTCGCAGGAGGACGACGAGGAGGAGCTGGAGCTGAACGAGGAGGAGGCGGACGACGACGAGGACGACGACGACGAGGACGACGAGGACGACGACGAGGACGACGACGACGACGAGGACCTGCGCACCGACTCGGAGGAGTCGCTCTCCGAGTCGGCGGCGGCGGGGCCGGGGGCGCGGAGCCTGGAGCTGGCGGCCCTCGGCGCCCCCGCGCCCCCCGGCCCCGCGCCTGCCGCCGCCGCCTCCCCGTAGCCGCGGGGCCCGTGGCGCGTGGGGGGCCGGCCGCGCCCGGCGCCCTCGGGATCTTGCCGCTTTATCCTATTGTTATTATTAGTATCAATTTTGTAAGAAACGGTATTTATATGTAAAGCTTCCCTTGTACAGAGCTAGGTGTTCGCCGCGCCCCGGCGTCGGGAGGCGCTCCGGGCCCGGGGCCGCCCCGCCGGTGCTTCCGGACCCCGAGTCCGTCTCAGGACAGAGGCGGGGGGCCTCCCTCTGGTGCTCCGGGGCTGCCCCCCGCGCCCGCCCGCCCCGCCCGCGCGGCAGCTGGGCGGCCGGAAGGACAGAGGCTGCCCGGGACCCTCCTCAGCCGCAGTTCGGGGATCTTCTTCAGGGAAATAGAAGGTGCTCTTGTCCGGGGTGGGAACGAGGGGCAGGAGGCCCGGAGGGCGAGGAGGGCGGCGACCCCGGGCGGCTGCCCCACGCGCCCTCCCCGCGCCGGACCCCGGGCCCCCCGAGCGCGCCGGTGGGATTCCTCATTGCTCAGGGCTGGGACGGGCACCGGGAGGCGCCGCGACCCCCGCCCCTCACCACCGGAGGCGGGCCGGCACCTGTGGCACCTGGCAGGGCCTCCCATTCGTGCAGCTAAGACCCTCCCTCCCGGCCCTGGGGGAGGGCGGGGCAGGCGGCGTCCGGCGGGCGACACTACAGGGACCGCGGAGGGAACCTCCTGGACTCGACAGAGCGGGGAGCTCCGGGTCACTCTGCCCCCAGCGCGGGGCCTGGTCGGGGTGTCCGTCCCGAGGGCTGGGGCCTGGGAAGGGGTGCGTCTGCTCGCTGGTGCTGGGCTGCTCGGCCCGCAGGGCGTCTCTGCCACCCAGGTGGTGAGAACAGGAAGGATGCGACTGTTTGGGGCTTTAATAGTCAACATGGAAAAAAATACGAGAAAGTTGTACAGTATTTTTCCTGTAAAGGTTATTATTCTACATAGAACAAAAGAAGAAAAAAAAAAAAAAGCAGGCGGGCGGCTAGAGCGCAGACCGCCTCCGGACCAGCCCTGAGGTTGGAGACCCGAGTGCAATTGCTCACGTGGGGTTTTGTTTAGCGTTTAGAGGCCTTACCAGTTTGAGGCTGTCCGTCTTTACACTAGCACTGATGGGAGCTGCGTGATTCCAACTTTTAACTTGAATTTCGTAGAGACAAGAAAAAAGGACTGTTATTACTGATACAAGTTTGTAGTTAATTTAACATTTGAGTTTTTTCTCTATTGGTTATGCGTGTGGCTTTATAGGGCTTTTTCTTCCCAGTTTGTTTTATTATTTTCTTTGGGATACTTCTTTGCTGGTGCAACCCACCCTGATTTGGTTCCTTTTGCAAATCCCAGCCCCCCACCCCTGCCACCCTCCCTCCGCGGTGAGGTCACCGAGCCCAGAGCCGGGGCCCACCTGGCAGGTACGTGCCCGGCCAATGGCTCTGAGGGCGACAGGGACGGAGGGCAGGCTGCCCAAGGCCACTCCTGTTCATCTTCACTCCAGGCGGGGCCACCAGCCCTGTCTCAGGTTGGGCCCTGTGACATGGCCACAGGGAGAGCGCGAGGCCCAGCCTGGGGGAGGGGCCGTCTCCCAGAGCCTCCTCCCCAGAGGTCTCCAAGGGGAGCCTGACCAGCTGCAGGGGGCAGTGGTTTACTTTTCTTTTCTTTTTTCTTTTCTTTTTTCTTTTTTTTTCTTTCTTTTTTTTTTTTTTTTTTTTTTTTGTCCTCTTGGCTGCCCACAGCCAGAAAGCCAGGACCATCTGAACTGGAGAGGGAGCAGGAGGGAGGAGTGGTCAGAAGGAGTGTACCTGATTCAACAGGAAACAAATGGTTTTCTAGAACAGCCCCTAGCAGAGCCTCCTGAATTCTGTGGGCACCACGTGCTGCTGCTGAGCATTCGCCCAGACTTTGTGCCCGACCACAGAACCGGGGAGTCTGTGGAAGGAGTTTTGTAAAGGAAAAAAAAAAAAAAAATTTTTTTTCAATGTAGCAAAATCAAACAAAAAAAAAAAAAAAGAAAAAAGAAAAAAAGAAGATGCCGACAGTGCGAAGTCTAGCCTTTTGTAACCTTCATATTGCACACTAGGACGATAAGCCATTGCTAGCTCATTTTGAATTTTAATGTGTAATTTTTGTTTTATTTTCTTTCCGTGGGGAAAACAATGCTTGATCCACCAATGCTCTTTTTAATGTTTTATAACTATGTATGTGTATATATATAAATATAAAATAATATGTATGCACATATGTGTGTGTATATATCTATATGTATATACATATATAGATATATAGAGATATATAGAGAGGTTTTGAGACGAAAACGCAGAACGTGAAAACCGAACTGAACAGCGTGTGCTCTGATTACTTGAATCTGGTCTCCTCGGCACCTGGTTATTAAGAACTGAATATTTTTCCACTTGAATTTAGTGCTATTAGAAATTTAATATATGTGTTTTATTTATTTGATTTTTTTTTTTTTTTGCATGACTGATGCAAGGTTTGACATTTTCACTCAATAAAAACTGGAAAAAAAAATCTATCAAGTTATCTTTTATTTTTAAAGTCAGTCCCGAGCGGCTGGCGGGGACCCAGCTGTGCAGGGTGGCACGGCCACCATGGCCAGCCGGGCTCCATGTGCCAAGGCAGGGAGGGGAGGAGGGTGTCGGTCACCCTTCAGCCCTGGCAGGGAAGAGGGCAGACCGGGCTCACCCCTGGGAGGGGGCCACGTCCTCCTGGGCTGCCGGGAACAGATGGTGGGGGGCTTGGGCCCCGCCCGGCCTCCCACCCCAGCCCCGCCTGAAGGCCCCACGGAGGCTCAGGAGATGCCTGGCACAGACGCCTCAGGCCTCCGGCAAGGGCTCCAGAGGCCCCCAGCCTGGCCAGCTCTCTCCCAGCGCAGCCAGGGCTACTGGGCAGGCGCTTGGCAAGGGTCATCCCTCTGCCTCCTCCCTCGGCTCCTTCCTCCTTCCTGCAGGGACCTGCCCGGGCTGGGAACGGCGCGTACCCGGATCCGATCCGGATGCTGGCTCGGCTCCTGCCTGGAGCACGCAGGGGCAGAGCCAGCGGGGGCCAATTCCTGGGTCCGTAGCCACCAGCCCCAGGCCTGCCTGAGTTGGCGACCCCGGTGGCACCACGGCTGGGGCTCCCTCAGAGGCATGGGTGGCTAGAGCGCTACGGCCAGGCCCCGTCCAGAGTGCAGGCCGCACATCTGCCCTGACGCTTCTAGATGGTGACCCCCTCCTCAGTAAACCTCCTCATCTGTGCCATCTTGGCAGCCTTGCCCTGAGCTAACCTCCTTCCAGGTGGCCAGGTGGTCCAGGGCCTTGGGGAGGAGATGTGTGTGCCAGGCCCTGCACGCTCCTCCGCCTCGTGGAGAATCTCAGTGGATGTCACATCCCTGCAAGGAGCACACCCCTTTTTCCTGGGGAGGTGAAGTCCCACCAGCGGCGCCCCAGGTGTCACCACCGGGACAGCAGGGGGAGCGAGCGGTGCAGGGGCTGCACCACTACGGGGCCCTGCTCAACGTCATTTCCACCACAAAAGCCTCTTTTCTAACCCAGGCCCCCCCAGCACAGAGGGCCCTTCCCTTTCTTCTTTCCTCCTGGCACGCGGCCCACAGGCTATTTACATAAATACGTTTGTAACAGACGCGAACATATATACTTTTTTCTGTCTCATTAAAATGTTCAAGTTGGAACTCGCCTATTGTTTGTGGATATCTCGATTCTGTTAAATAAAACAGTGACTAATTTATGGGATAAAACACAAGTTCAACAAATTAAAACCATTACTGGAGCTTCCCAGGCCCTCCCGCAGGGCCCGAGGGGAGGCAGGGAGCCAGGCCCAGAGCGCAGCCCGCCGCCGCCGCCGCCACCGCCGGCTGGGTGGGTGGTGCTAACACAGAGCTCCCTCTGGGCACTGCTGCGGGGCCGGGGAGGCCCCCAAGACTGCCCCCTCCCCAGCGGCCCCCAGGCCTTCTGGGGCCGGATGGACCTCAGCGGACCCATACGTGGTCAACAGGAGGCCCAGCCTAGCTGAGGGCAGGGCCAGCTTCCAGGCTCGGCTCAGGACAAGACGGGGCCCAGGGAAGGGGGCGCTGGGTCTCAGGGCAGCCCTCAGCCGTGCCTCGGGGAGACGCGGGCCCGTGACACGTAAGCAGGCTGCGCGCAGGCCAGCCCGTAGCTCTCAGTCCCAGGCACTGCCCACTGAGACCATGTCCCCCGAGCCCACTGTGACCCCAGGAGGGCGGGGCCCGCCCCAGGGGTGCGGAGTGGGCCCAGGCCGCACCGTGCTTGCTCCCTGTGGCTTGTTGGGCTCGGTAGGAATCGCAGTAAAACATGTTTTCATTCCGGAATTTAATTAGCTGTGGTGGTGTGATGCTCCTACACCCCAACTGGGGCAAATTCAAGAGTTTTGTAACCTCTTGGAAAGAGCCCGAACCCGCGCACAGGCTCGCGCTGAGCTCAGTCGCCTGCCCACCTCCCACACACCTGGCCCGGCTTAGGTGCTACCAGCAACTGAGTCACCCAAGGGAGTCGGGCCTCGGCATTCACAGCCCACCTGGACCCACCGCACCAGGGCAGTGCCCTCCGGGCGGCGTGGCCCGCGTGTCCCGTCGCCCCGGGCACAGACAGCCTGTCGTTCTGCTCGCCTCCACGAGAGGTGGCCTTGGCTCAGGGCACAGGGGTAGTGGAAGTGCTGCTGCCCCCAGGAAGGCCTCCAGGAAGCAGGGCCCCTCGGACCAGCTGGAGTCCTGCGGACCTTGCCGGGAATGAACAGGGCCAGGCCTGTGCCACCCTCGCCGGGAGGAGCCGCCCCACCCTCTGCGGGGTGGGGGCAGACAGGAAGCGCCTCCCAGGGTGTACAGCCAGCGCAGGGCCAGACCCAGAGGCTTCTCTTCCTGTGAGCCCTGCACCCACGCCACTCGGGGGAGACACCGGGACCTCGGCGAGTCCAAGGCTTCTTCCCCATCAAAGGGCCCCAAGGCCCTGCCCAGAGCCTCCCTGAGGTCCAGCTGCCACACCCTGGATCTACAGGGCACCCTGGAACTAATGCCCTGGAAACATCCTCCCAGAGCTGCCGGGCCGGGACGTGGAGGGCTGGGCACCTGAGTTTCCAAGATGTGTTTTAAAATGTGACCCCTTCACTATAAAGAAGATCCTCCCAGGATCTGTTGGGCAAGGAAAGGCTGCAGGCATCCTCATGAAATGATAATAAAATCTCATCTCCTCTTCCAGAGCAGTATGAGCTTCAAAGTGCTTGATGGAAGTAAACTATTAAGGTTTGTTCACTATTCAGGGAAAAGCACCCGACACGACACGGCTGGAGATTTAAACTCCTCTCTGAGTTCGAGCGCGTGCCTGGAGCCCAGGGCGGGGCTGGGAAGCGGGGGGAGGACGTGCCAGCTCTCGGTGGAGAACGTGGCGGTCACCCACCAGCACCGCGGGCACCCTGGAGGTGTCTGTCCCTGGCGGGGGGTGGCCGATCCCCGGGGTGGGAAACACCTGTGCAGCGTGAAGGAGCAGGGGCCAGGGAGGTGCCCGGACAGGGAGGGGTCAGCCAGGACTGGGTCCACCCTCAGGTGAGCTGGAGCCACGGCAACCTTTGGGGTTTCACTGGCGCCTTCTTGCCTGCTTTGTGTGGAGACTCCGACCCTCTTCTCTGGGTGCCTTGGCAGAAGCAACTTTAAGCAAACAGACGAAGAAACACTAAGGATTAAGTAAAGTCCTGAGAATCAGGTTGTCGGCCAGTCTCCCGCCTGCTCTTCCTCCGCCTTGGGCAGAACCTGTCTGAGTCTGGGGCAGAGGCGGTGTGAGGCGGGGCTGAGGCTGGGGTAGAAGCTGAGCCTGGGGCAGGAAGGGACAGTCACCAGAGGAGAGGGAGGTCCTGGGCCAGGCCGAGAACCGGCACCTCGCTGTCCTGGCTGAGCACAGGGGGAGGCCAGGAGAGGCGCCTTCTAGAGAACCCCTCTCCTCCCACCTGGTGTGAGCCCCCGAGGACACACGCTTTACTTTCAGTGAGACAAGCAAGTCACACAACACTGAAGAGGAACTTCCCGTTTTTATTAAAGAGAGAGAGAGAGAAAGAGACAGAGAGAGACGACGTGTGCACACCTGTGAACCGAGTGGAGGTGGGAGAGGAATTCTGTATCCTCTAGCCCCTTCAACAGCGATTGGATGTTTTCAACAGCTGATGTGTGCTCCCATGGTATGAAAACAGAGAACATGTACAAACTCAGCATCCCTTTCCCCCGACCCACAACGCTGCCCTTCCCCGCCAGGGTGTCCCAGGACACCGGCTGCCCGGCTCTTGCGGAAGGAGGCCGACCCGGCCGGGCAGCAGCCTCGCCCGCTCCACTCCGGGCGCGTCGCAAAGCGCCGGGGAGCCGGGGCTGCCTGAGGAAGGACCCTGCCCAAGGCAGAGCCCACGAACCTCCCGGGGCCAGCTGGGAGACCTCGGGGGCCAGAGGGCCGTCCTGCAGCCTCTGCGCACTGGGCGAGTTCTTTCTTAAAAGACTCTACAAAAATACTTTGTAATTGAGTTTAATAATCTTATCCCTTCCAGAAAGGGCCCGACAGGCGCTGCCTGCTGCTCACTTCTGCCCCATTCCAAATATTTTTACCTTATTTGGATGAAATGCATTATTTTTCTAATGAAAGGCTTTTTTTTCAAAGGGCTGTTTTCCCTCCGTCCAGCAGCTGCCTTTATTAGGCAGCACTCACGCCGTTTTGGGGAGGGGTTTTTCCCTCCCTGAAATCACGCCAGACTCTCTGTCCTCAAAAGCTGAAATCGGCGCTCAGGACCCGCAGGGCAAAAGGCCCCCGGGCCCAGGTTTTCGTCCCTTTCTCCCGCAGTGAGTCCGGGGACCTGCGAGACAACCGACCCCCCAGGTTGGGGAAGACACACCCCACAAGGTCCCCCGAGTGCCCACTGCCCCGCGCCAGCAGCTCTGGCTGCGTCTCCGTCCCAGGCTATCTGCCCTCTGCCCCCCTCCCCCCGTCTGGTCCCATTGCAGGAGGGACCTCTGCAAAGTTAGAGGCCACGAGAAACGGTCACCAAGTAGAGGGGGAGACCCCAAGACGGCCCACGCGGGACCCGGGCTTCCATTCCCCGAGGAGGGCAGAGCGGGGAAACCCCGTCTCCGGCCCCCGAGGCCCAGGGGTGCTTCCAACCGAGCCACCAGCCCTCTGCTTGTCATCCCAGGTCCATCTGCCTGCCGGGCTCCCAGACGCTGGGCCCCTCATCCAGACCAGGCTGGGAGCCCCTGGGGATGGAGAAACCTGGCTTCTTCGGTGATGACAAGAGGCAGAGGTGACTCAACAGCGGGGGGGGGGGGGGGGGGGTGTCTCTGCTTGCCCCTAGGGAGCACGAGCCGGGACATCACGTGAGGTTATGAGGTTATGAGCATCAAAGACAAAACCTGGGAAACCAGGCCGGAGGGCTGGACACTCAGAGAGTCAGGGCGAGGGCCCCCTGCCTGAGCGCCAGGAAGGAGTTTACCGCGGGAGCCCGAAAAAGGGGCCTGGGTAGGAGGGGTAATGTTTTCTGAGACAAAACAGCCCCCATGCCAAGTCTCTCACCCTCGGCCAGCGGCTTCCTCCCTCCCCAGGGCCGGGCGGGTGGGAGGCCAGCGCTGCGGTCAGGAGGCCGGGGCCTCCCCGGAGGGTACATACCCGCTGCAGCTCCACCTCCGCGGCGGCCGGGGTGCCTGCACTTTGTCTCCAAAGCCCGTGTCTACACGAGGCACCGGACGGGGCCGGGCCCTCTGACCCCCGCACACCGGGCCACAGCACTGGGGGCTCGAGGGAGCCGAGTGCTCCCGGAAGGAGCGTCCCGTGCTGTTTTTCTGGGTTTAGCTAAATGCTGTGTGAAGGGTAAAGGGAGACAGGGAGGGTGAGAGGGAGACGAGACGGGGGAGGACGAGGGAACGAGACACACTCTCCTGGGAGCACATGCATCCATTTAAGGAAGGTGAGCTCATCACACTCCACACCAGGTCTATATACAGTAGCGTGAGGTCCCTCTCCTCCTGGATCAGAACGTCGCCCTCCGGCAGCCACTCGGGACCAAGGACGAAACCCTCCAGCTGTGGGTGAGCGGCTGCGACACCTGCCTTAGGGGAGAGACTGGCCGAGGGAAGCAGGTTCTGCCCCCATCAGGCCCACCGCAGGGCTGCCGGGCGCCGCCCCCACGTCCCCTCCCCGGGCCCACCTGGCGCGGCCTTGACCGAGATCCACCCCTGGGCACGGGATGCCGTGAGCAGACAGGGAGCCACAGGCAGGAATTAAATAGTGGCAACTCATATTTATTACAATTATATACATCGTATCTTATATTCTGAAACCTATACCTTATCACACAAAAGAACACGTGTTTGGGGGGCAGGGCGGGGCAGGGGACAGACAGGAAGGCCCTGTGCCTGGCTCCTAGTGGAGGTGGGACCACAACTCGCCACGGCAGTAGCTGAGCCACGATGCGGCAAGCGAATGGTCGGGAGCAGCGTGATGTCGTGGGTGGCAGACGACCGGGCTGCGGCTGTGACGGGAGCACAAGGGTGGCATCGTCCGGGCAGGGACTGGCTGGGGGGCCCGGGGGGCCCTCGCCCAGAGTGGGAGCACAGGGCCGCTGCTTTTGGGATCACGAGAGCGCGGCCCCCTTGGTCACTGGCGAGAAGCAGTGAGGGAGCCGGGGCAGAGGGAAGGGACGGCAGACGCCAGGCCCCGCGGCTCCTCCTCTAGAGGGTCAGGAGTCAGGTAATAAAACTACCTCTTGTCATGCACGGCGTGAGGCTGGCTAAGACGCCCAGCAGACACCCCTGGATGGGACGTCTGTCTGGGAGGGGGCTGGGGGGGCTTGAGCCCGGAGAGTTCGGAGCCCTCGGCCTGACATGAGAACAAGGTCAGAGGCCTGTCTGTCTGCGGCGGGCGGGGTGGACAGGCTTCGGCCCTCACGCCGCCCAGGTCAGCGAGGCTGCGGCAGCCCTGCCCCCGCCCGGCTCCAGGCCACGCCCTGCACCTGGACCACGACCCCAGCCCCAGCTGCCTAGTCCCGCTCGCTCTCGTTGCTGGCGCCCTCGGGCCGCCGCAGCTTCTCCACCTGCTCGTTGATCTGCCCGTCCCCACCCCGGCGGTCCTCCCTCTGCACCCCCAGGCAGCCCTCCTCGTCCACACGGCTCACGTCCTCGTCCTCCTCGTCCTCCTCATCCTCCCTCTTCTCCTCCTCGCCCTGCACCTCCATCCGCACCTGGCCCTTGACGTCCACCACCCCCTCGCCCTCCTCCTGGGGGCCCAGCAGGTGGTACGTGGCCGTGGAGCCCTCGGGGCTGTGGCCCTCCTTCACGGGCGAGGACGACGTGGACTCGTTGCTGACGGGCGAGATGTCACTGCTGCTGTGGTGGTTCACGGCCGCGGGGCTGGAGGGTGACGGCGACTTGACTGGGATCTGCCAGGAGGGGATCTTCGGGGCCGACGGGGAAGGGGGGAACTGCCTCCTGGCCGAGGAGGGAGAAGACGGCAGGGTCACCCTCAGCAGAGCCGCCCCCTCCCGACCCAGAGCGCTCACGGAGGCTGAGCAGCCACCCCAGGGCCACTGAGCAGGGGACAGGGCCAGGGGACAGGCTGGAACTCCGCCGCCCACTCCCACCTCCCCTCCCTCCCCCTCCTCTGGAAACAAGGCCTCTTGGCCCGTTGAGGTGGGAGCGGCTGAGACGGAAGCCAGAGGCTCCGGGGCTGCCTGCAGAGCCCCCGGTCCACTCAGGGTGCCGCCTGGGGTCCCCTCTGCCTGGGGCCAGGCCCGCCCTCCCTGGCAGCTGCTGGACACTTGGCTCTCGGGGCCCTGCCACACCCTGGCGCCCGTTCCCTCCCACCCTTACAGCACTGTCCCAGCCTCCAGCCCTGGGGGAGGCAGCGAGCAACGGTGGGGAGCCAGAAGCCTGGGAAGCCAAGACCCCTGGGCCTCCACTCTCACTTGCCTGTGGCCTGGGCAAAGGCAGGGGGTGGGGGAGAGCCTGGCCACTGGTCTCGGGGTCAGAGACGTCAGAACCAGAAGGGTAATGCTGGTGACCTAGCACTTTTCTAGAAAACCTCTGAGCTCCACACTTGACAGAAGAGCCAGTTCTCCCTCCCACTCCTGCGTCCCTGCCCTGCGTCCTGGGCCAGCAGCCAGCCCAGCCCAGACCTGGGAAGTCAGGTCCGCTTGGCAAGGGCTTGGAAACCAAGCTCGAGGACAGGCGGGATCACCCCTGCCTGAGCTGGGAGGACAAAGGCCTGCTGCCTCCTGGGCTGCCCACCAGACCACCAGCTCTGGCCCCGGACAGCCCTTCCACCTCAGACCCTGCCACGCGGAGCACACAGTCAGGGCCTCGGCGCTCACCGTGTCCCCAGCGGATAGCCCTCTGGTGCCCCAAGCTCAGCCATGCCTCTCTTAAGGCCACGCTCTTTTCCCCACAGACAGCCTGGAAGTGGGTGGCTTGGAGAACTAGGTCCTCTGGTTGGGACCACAAGACGCTGCCAGCCCCCATCACTGACCTGGAGTGAAGGCTGCCGCCTGGCTCAGCCCCCACTAAACCCCAGGGCGCCCTGCAGGAGGGGCGGCCCAGGACACAGGACTTTCAGTTTTAAAAACAGACGGGCCCGGGCAAGCCCGGACAAGCTGGTCACCCTCCCGTCAGGGCTGCGCTGGTGCTGTCCCTGTGGAGGGACAGCAGAGTGAGACCACAGGAGCCGGGGCGTGGGGAGGCAGGCACTGCGTCTGCCTCTGCCTTGAATCGTAGGGCTCTTCAAACTGAGCCGGAACAGAGACCCCTGGCCTGGCCCTCTGGGGGGACCTTCTCTGGGACCAAGCTGTCACTGGGAGGTCCAGCCGGGGCTGAGGACAGGGGAGGAGATGGCCCTATCCGGAGGGGTGGGGATTCTCTCCTCTGCTCAAGGCCCTGCTTCTGGCTCCAGCTGCCCTTGACTGGGTCTTGACAGGACCAAGTGACTGTATCTCAAAACTCGTGGGCACTACAGACTGTCACCCCAAGAGCAGGGAGGGAGGGGCCTACCGGGAAGGGAAGGTGGAAGCGCAGGAGATTCCCAAACTCAATGCCTGAATCACACAGCTCAATCTGGGGTGGGACGCACAGGGGCCCCCCAGGGAGACGTGCCCCCCCACCACCGCCCCCAATGGGTGGTGGCTGGATGGGCCCCAAGAGCTCCCTCCCCCAAGTCGAAGTCAGAGAGCAGAACAGAAGCCCGCGCCTTTTCAGCTCCTACCGATTTAAAAGAAGCCCTTTCAAGGAGTTAATTTCCGACTTGAGTTCACTGATGTTCTGGGACTCCAGGATCCAGTTGGTGGAAGTGGTGGCCTGAAAGTCACACAGGGGACAGAGGATCAGAGCGGCACCTCCTCCCACCCCTTGAAGCTCAGACTGCTGGGGTGGCAAGGAGGACCCCGGGGGGATTCCGTGTCCTGCATGCCAGCCGGGAACCCCCTCGGTTCGGTTCTGCTGCGGCCCATTCAGGGGTCCGCCTGCCTGGATCTCTGTTTAAGTGACGACTCCCTTAGAACAAACATTCCCACAAGTCTATTTGGATAGCTGACTATATTAGGGAATCATGACATGCATTCAGGTGTGATAGTGGCATCCTGGTTATGTAAAATAAAACATCAACAACAAAAGAGCCCTTATCTTTTATAGATACACACTGAAGTGTCTGAAGTATGAAATGATATGCTGTCTGGGATGTGCTTCAAAATCACCTGCGGGTAGGGGTACGGCAGGACGGGCCCGAGGCAGCGGCTACAGCTGTGTAGCCAGAACATGTGGGCTTGCTGTTCGGTCCCGCCATTTCCAGGTGTATTTGAAACATTCCATTAAAACAAAACTATTAAGATAAATAAATTCCATCTCTACAACAACTACTCCCTCCACCTAAGTCCCTCTCCCTGCAGAGAGATCACACACACACACACACACACACACACACACACACACGAAGCCCTGGGGCTGGGACAGGCAGCCACCTCAACCACAGGTACCAGGAGCCTGGTACCTGGAGCCACCTTGGAGGGTCAAGGGAGACGCCTGAGCACCTGCCTGGCCCATCCCCCAGCTCTACTCTCAATCATGCCCAGAAGGCAGGCTTCACCCAGGATACCCTTCCCCACGCAGCTGTAACGTCAGGCCACGCACTGCGCGCCGCTGTCTGCACAGCCAGGAGCCGAGGGCCAGGCCGCCCATCTGCAGCTGTCCTTTGGGATGACCCTGAAGGTTCAGCAGAGAGAACGAAGACGTCCTGGAGGAGGGCCCACAGGGGAAGCAGCCACGGGAACCTCAGACAAACTCCATCCTTCCCCGCACACCTTCCCCTTTGACACTGCTTTCTATATAAACTTCAGACGACCACACCTTTGTTTGGCAATCTTGCTGGGACAGATGGAGAGGAGGTCCCCCAAGCGGCAGCTGCCTCAGCCAAGCTGCCTGCGAAGTGCTTCCGGGCCAGTCCCAGGTGTGATGGCCTCGGGTGCGTGGGCCTCTGCCTCCGGGTACCAGGCCCCCGCCGCCTGCCACAGAACACCCGGGCCCTGAGCTCAGGAGAGCGTGGGGAGCCCCAGGCTGGCAGCACGGAGGGGCCCCCCACATTCCCACCAGCCTGTGGGGCTCTAAGGTGGGGTGAGGGCTGCTGTGGGTCCTACCTCGGCCGGCAGCCCGGCCCGGCTCTGCAGTGGGAAGCCCCCCTCTGCGGGGGCTGCGGGCCTCAGGAAAGAGACCCCGGGCAGCCTCGGAACGAGCGCACACAGGCGCTCGGCCGCCCTCACACACATCCCCTCGGGGTCCCCACTCCAGACCACCAGACAGCGCAGACCCAGGAGCCACTGCTCTGGCCTCTCTGAGACCTTGAAAGCTATAGCAGCCCATTAACAAGGGAGCAATTTCCACTCACCGGCCTACAAAGGACTCAAATTTCCAAACGCATATGGTGCCAGATGCCAGGATTTAGAAATAAAATCTGACATCTGGGGCTTTTTAGCCAGTCTCTAAAAAACAGTTGTAGAAAACTCCCAGCCTTCAGTTTTATGTAGGTTTTTTAATTACTGAATGCTCTTCTTTTTAATTTTTTACAGTGCTGCAGTAGGGGTTTGGAAGCCAGATATAAAAACTTACATTACAGCTGAGAAAACACAGCTCTGAGTCTTTGGTTTATGGGGTAACCGAAGCCTTCACACAGATGGGTTTAGACACCAGTGAGCACGGCTTCAGCACAGCAGAGAATGAAAGGGGCTGGGGGCGGGCGGGGGGCATCAGAAAAACAAGCACGAGACACCCTCAGAGGCGGCGCTCAACCACCAAACGCTACCCCGGCCCCCCCCCCCCCTAAAATGCAACATGTGGTCTTAATCTTAATGCTTAAGGTCTGAAAACAGTTTTCCAATTTCTGGAAAGGCTTCTGGCCACTGGCAGGCTGCCACTCCAAAAGACAATGGAGGAGAGGTGGTCGCAGGCCGTGACCGCCTCCTCGGCTGCTTTATGGGCCGCCTGCCCGACTGCGGGGAGCGTGCGCGGTGGCTGGCGGTGGCCACTGGCCTCTGTGGGCGGGGTACCGCACGAGAGGACTCTCGGGGACCCCCTTCACAGGAGCGCTGGCTCACACGGAGTCGCGCACTGGGGTGGGGCTTCCTCTGGGAGAGCTGCTCGGAGCGAGATCCTTTACAGCGCGGCTGCGTGGAAGCAGCCAGAAAGCAACCTGGGAGGCGGGGATGGAGTGGGGAGGGCAGTGGACGCCCTGGAGCCACTGGACCACTGTCTCCCGGGCCCAGTCTGTCTCGGGAACACCCTATCACACACGCACAGAACCCAGACCCAAAGCCTGCGATCCTGGGGCTGACGGGAGCCAGGCTCTGTCCTCAGTGGGGACAGGCAACGAGCGAGGTGCGGTACAGCTCCCTCTTACAGACAGGGGACAGCAAGTCGCTTGTCTGCGGTCACACGGGTAGCACGGGGCACAGGAGAGCCTGAACCCCGGTGGTCTGATCCTAGGGTCTGATGTTGCCAAGACAGCTCCAGATGTGCGAAGTGAGGCAAGGAAGCCACCTCAGTCGACCCCAGGTGCGTCTACACTCCTCTGGGGGTTACCGGATCCCGAGGCCGGGGTTTGGAGAACCCACCCACGGCAGCATTTCAGCCCAGGGTCTGGGCACACTCCTCCCACCCTGTTCCCTGCAATCGCTCTTGGCAACTCCGGGATCTCTGACCTAACTTGCGGTGGAGACCATCTCGTGTCGACACCGGCTACCACCAGATCTGGGGCGTGTGCTGCCACGGGAGGGCCACAGGCACAGAGCTGCTTTTCCTCCCTCCTGTTGGGAGGTGACACGGAGACAGAAAGGACAGCCTCTGTCACTGAATGCCACACCACCCACACGGTGACCGCCTCCCGTCTCTACAAGGGCAGGGTCACCGGTGTCAGAAGAGACAATATCAGACCCCAGCGGGCGCAGTGAACTGGGCACAAAGGACGGGAGTGAAGAGCCGTGCAGGGCAGACCCGGACCTAGAGGGACCAGAGGGTCAGGGACAAGTACCTTGGCTGTGGCCAGTTCGTGGGCGAGCTCCTGGACTTTCTGCTGCTGCTGAATCAGCAGCTCCTGGACAGAGGCTAAAGTCATCTGTAACTGAGTCACTGGGAGGAAAGAGCAGTTGCATCTCTGTTAAATGATACAGATTCTTCCTTCTGTCCACACACCTATAAGCTGCTGCATCTAATTTATCTGCAGACATTCCCCCCCGCCCCCCCGGCCCGTGCAATCCATGTAATTCATCTGCACTCTGGGGCATCTACCTGCACTGTATCTAACCTCGAGTATTTCTACTTTATCTTCCTATTGTGTAGTTGTCCGTGGTCAACAGTATATCTGTCCAAAACCTCTCCCCTCTAATTATATCTGTTTATGATTCGCTTGGCTCTTGCAACTTCCATCCTGCCTGCATCCCCCATCTCCCGGGCCTCCCCACGCCACTGCAGAACTCACGGAAAGTCTCCAGTCCTGGGAGAGAGACAGCTCAGTCCACAACATCCCGGAGTGGTTAGAAACTGCAAATCCCATTTCCTCACTGCTCCTTCCTGCCCTCCCCACCGAACCCAGAGGCTGCTGGAGCTCCCGGTCCACCGTCAGCCTCCAAGGAGACATGCCAGCAGGGCACGTGCTCCAGAAGGTTTCCGAGGGCTTCACAAACATGCCCCCGAGGGACAGACTCCTTCCTGGGACAGGCGGCTCTCTAGTTTGCCAGAGTTTTTAGATGCAGAGGCTCCATCTAGTAAACAAGTTTATAAAGGAGAAAACCACCTCTGGCGCGACAGGTCCCAGCTAATCTGGGCCATCACTGGGGCACCGGGTAATGAACGTGAGCCCCGTGGAGTCGATGACAGAGGAGGTGGCGGGGGTCCCTGGAGCCGCAGTAATTACAGCCTCTCTTGACCCTGTGTTGGATTCTTAGAGGGAAGGGGGAAAATTGCTGAAAACCCCCCTGAAAACCTCATAGAAGCAGAAATTAAAAATGAACTTTACAGCCCTTAGAAAGGCTGTCATTTTATTCCCCTTATTAATATTCTGAGGTTGGGAGCCTTTCCGTAAAAACATAATTAATTGAGGCCGCGCCGACAGTAAACAAGCAATTTCAAATTAAACCGAAATGACGGCGGCTTCATTTGCAAATGTGAACAGATTCTCAGAGCAGATAAATGAAGTCACCACATAAAGTGGAGACGGAGGGGAGAGGGGAGGGGGCAAAGAAGGGGCTGCTCGGAGAAGGCTTTGAGGGGTGACTTGATGGGGCCATTAATCTTCACCTGTCTGTGCCACGCTGCCACTCAGCTCGGAGAGACTCGCCTCCATCCTCTCCAGTTGCTTCCTGTCCTCCCGGCCGCCCACGACGAGGGGGAGCAGGTACTTCTGCAAGAAGCAGGGTGCGCGTGAGGAATGGCTACGTACTTGGGATACTCTTCAACAGTCTCTCAGATTCTGCCGACCAACTTTCTCTCCGGCCAACCAACTTTCTCTCCATCAACCCTGGGTTTCGGAAACCCTACGCCAACACCGTAAATGAACAAGACATCAGAAAATTACGAGGCTGTGATTATAACCACATAAAAAAAAAAAAAAACAAAAAAAAAAAAAAACCTCTGTCTGAATCAGGACCAGAACCAGGGAACAGGGACACAAAAAGTCAATTTGACCCACTATGATGGAGCACTTTTTGGTTCCTTTAGATTTTTAAATGGTGCTATATACAATACTTCTGTGTCCAAAAATACTCAAAATTCTACTTTAAAAGTTGTATATCATAAAAATGCAAAAGGTTATACAAGAAAGTGATACCACTGGTGGCTTCCAGTGGGGAGTGGGAGGGAAGTTTGCTGTACACTTTTCTGAACCTTTAATATTTTGAACCATGTGAATGAATTCTCCATTCGGAAACAAACGAGTAAAAATAAACAAAAAAAATTATTCAAGAAACAAGATCAAAATCCACAACAGATTTGTGGGACCTTTGGCTCTTTCACTAGGAGGGGATAATAATATGGGTATTCCGAGGCTGCCTAAGGAGGTCACACCCATTCTTCTTCGAAAAGCCTTGAATCCTCAGAACAAGCTTCCTTCAGATAAGAGTTAAATGCAGCCAGACTCTCCCAGAACTGAGACATGGGGCAGAAGGGGGAGCAAGGGGCAGAACCAGGAGAAACTGACCGTGGGGGAAAAAGGAAGCTGACGCTGCAGGGCAATCTCGAATGTTCTGAGAATCTCGGAACAGTCAGGAAGAAGGCAGACGGGGCGCAGCTGGTAACTGACTGCCTGCTTGGAGGTGTGAAGGGACAGAGGTGGGCGGCAAGGTGCCCACTGGGAGAGCTGGACGAAAGAACATGGGCTCCAAACTCCAAAAGCTCAGGACGTGGCGCCCCCCATCTTAGGAGCGTGAGACCAGTCACCAACTTTACTGGGGTGGCACCAGGGGTGACACAGTGCAGGCTTGGCAGGTGTAGTAACTGGCAGGTGTGACCAAAGGAGACTTTGGTTCTTACTCCTTTCGGGCCCCAGACAGGAAAAGACAGCAGCTTCTCCATTAAGGCTTCTGTACTGGGGAAGGGAAAGGAGGTCTCTCACAAGGGGCCTGTCAGAGAACTCATTTCAAGAGCAACTCCTAAGTGAAGATCACTATTTAGCATACATATAGAAGCATTTTCTATTTTGCAAAGTGCTTTTCAACCATCGTGTGAGTTATTACCCACAGCTGAGCCGAAACTCATAAAATGGAGCCTTACGTTCCAGGTTGAAAATTTCCTAAGTATAAAAGTCAAGAAATTCTTATACGTGTAATGGACTAAAAATTCCATTTCTAAGATCAAAAATGCCAAGGAAAGGAACACATACACTACCCCAGCCTAAATCTTTACATATTTATAAAACAAGATAACAGCTTACCTCTCCTTTTTGTTTTTTAATTTAGCAGATGTTTTTTAAATTCTCTTGTCACCATCGTGACTGATCTTTCAATGTCTCTTCTTTTTTTAAAGCAGAGACTAAAGATCAGAGCTTCGTGGAAACAACTGAGGATATCTCTGCTTTGCTCCAAGGGGAGCTATGCTTTCTGTCTCCACCAGATCACAGGCCGTCCAAGGGCAGCCATGTGACTATCAGGTACCGCTTAGTAGAGCTGGGACATAGATGTGAGAATCCTGTCTTAGCGTATTCTTCTTCTTGGTGACTGTATGCAGTCAGTGGTTGGAAATAGGCTTTCAGCCCACAATGGCGTCAGAGGGAGAAGTCCCGGGACCCAGAACATCTTGCTTCTGGATTTCTAACGTGGAGATTTCCAACTTCAAGAATAAATGTTACGCTGAAAAGATTGTATTCTGCTACAACTCTGTCATTAGCTTTTGCACTTAAGTGAAAAATTAAGACTCCCAGAGTGCAATGCTGAAACATGTTTCACGTGCTAAAAGTTAAACATGGGGGGACCTCCCTGGCGGTCCAGTGGTTAGGACTCCGTGCTTCCACTGTAGTGGGCACGGGTTTGATCCCTGGTCAGGGAACTAGGATCCAGCAAGTTGCGTGGCGCGGCCAAAAAAAAAAAAAAAAAAGTTACAACATGAGGCTGGATAGTCATTCAGATTCTTTTTTAAAAATCTCCAAATCAGAGATGGAGTCGCAGGTGGCCTCAGAAGGAAAGGGGCTTCTCTTTCCAGGACCAGCAGAGAGTGAGTCCTCCAGCCACTCTTTTACCTTTTGTCTCTGGGGACCTACCCTGGCTCTGCATCTTCTAAAAAAGACTCAACTTGCTTCAAATCAAAGTTAGTAGCTGGTAATTAGTATCTGATTAGTAGCTGGTATCAAGGAAGTAAACGTTACTTCATGCCTGCAGCTCCGTTGTAAGCAATGAACTCTGGGATCCTGAGGGTTGACTACGAAGTCCATGAAAAACCCTAGGTTTACATGGATGCCAACACAATACACAGGGGGAAAAGGCAGATCCTGTAAATACGTTCGTACTGAGATTCTCAAGGGCGTGCAGAGCGCTTCCTGTGTGATGGGCGCAGAGCACTTTCCAGAGGAGCACTGACTCCTTTCAGCATCACAACAGCCTCGTATGGTAGATACTATTGTCCCCATTTCACACACGGGACCGCTGAGCCTGCGATCACACAGCTGCCAAGTGGCAGAGCCAGGGCGCAACACAGGCAGCTGGGCTCCAGCGTCCATGCTCTTAACCGCACGGCATTCTGTCTCTCAAAAAGGTCTGGCCTGGGGGCTTCCCTGGTGGCGCAGTGGTTGAGAATCTGCCTGCCAATGCAGGGGACATGGGTTCGAGCCCTGGTCTGGGAAGATCCCACATGCCGCGGAGCAACTAAGTCCGTGCGCCACAACTACTGAGCCTGCGCGTCTGGAGCCTGTGCTCCGCAACAAGAGAGGCCGCGATAGTCAGAGGCCCGCGCACCGCGATGAAGAGTGGCCCCCGCTTGCCGCAACTAGAGAAAGCCCTCGCACAGAAACGAAGACCCAACACAGCCAAAAATTAAAAAATAAATAAATTAATTTAAAAAAAAAAAAAAAAGGTCTGGCCTGCTCAGTACGTGCCAGGCACTGTTCTAAGTACCTGATGTGGCTCGTGGATCGACGGGCCTCGTCACCCTGTGCAGCAGGGACTTGGAGGGGAGATGCCGAGTCCAGTAGATGAGGCGGGTCTGAACCAGCCAAGAGCACCCACCCGGGTGGGAGCAGGACCAGGACTTGACCTGGACGCCCCTCAGCGAGCGAGATCATCAGGGCGCTCGGCCTCTGCAGGCAGGCCCGCTGCTGCCCCCGGGCTCAGGGCAGCGCCAAGGGGGTGCAGGGAGGGGCAGCTTAGCTTACCTTGTAGAGCTGGTGAAAGCCAAACGCTATCCCTGCCATGATGATGGCCAAGGCGCTGTAATCTCTCCACCGGGAACCCGCAGGGCCTAAGGTCGGGGGAAAAGGCACGTCAGGAGAAGAGGCACTGGCGCCCCCCCCGAGGCAGGAGAGCACGTGGATTCAGGCTCCTCATCTCAGTCGGGGGGTGTGTCTCGTGCCCAGGTGGGGGGTGAGCGTCCGGATGCGGCTGGGCTGCGTCCCCCTCCTTCTCCCAGGCCCCTGGACTGTGCAGCTGCCGTGGGCTGGTGTCTAGAGGGGCTGAGGCCCGGGGTGGGGGGTGGGCGGCAGAGGCGATCTGAAGACCTAGGGCACGGGCTCCACTCTCGAGGAATAGAGGATCCAGTGAGGCTGCCATGAGCACACCTAGGTGTGCACGAATACACGTCCACACGCCCTCCTATGTGAGCCTGGAGCCACCTCAGAGCCAGGGCAAAGGCTGCATCACCTGTTCATTCAACCTTATGAAGCCCCGACAGGGTGCACGACAGTGTCGTAGGCACGGGTTACAGTGGTGACGAGACCCCTGCCCTGTTCTGTTCTGCTCTCACATTGAGCCTGGTGGAGAGGAGACAGCCTACCAACGACCGAACGAGGTGGCTCCAGACAGGGATCGAGAACACCGAACAGGACCAGGAGCGCGCGGATGGCAGGGCCGCGGTGGAGGAGGACGCCGAGGCCTGTGCGGTCCCGGGCACGGCACCCAGGTAGGGGACGAGGAAGCGCAAAGGCTGAGGCTGACCTGTGCTCAAGCAGACGGGGGAGCCCCTGGGCTTCACCCAGGGTGAGGGGGCTACTGCTGGCCAAGAGACAGCAAGAGCAGAGAGGGGAGTGGCGGGGGGAGCGGGGTGGGGGGAAGGTGGGAAAGGCTGGCCTGGCGGTGAGCGCACCCAAGGAACCTGGCCGTCGTTTCACAAGCAGCGGGGTCACTGAAGGCTCTGAATCAGGGAGTGACGTGGTCAGCTCTGTGTTTTGGGAGAACATCAGGGAGCACCGAGGGCAGCTACAGGTGGGAGGCCGCGGAGGCAAGAAAGCAGGGAGAGGCCACCGCAAGGGGCCTCCAAAGGCAAGAGGGACTGAGCCCAGGACGGACCGTCTCAGGGGATGCGGACACGGGCAGCCGGTCTTCATGTAGGATCAGGCCCTTCGGAACACAAAGTCCCCTCCAACTCCTGAATGAACTTCTAGTTCCAGAGGAGGAGAGGAGAGTTTTCTACTTCATAACCTTCCCCATGAACTGTTTACGAGTGCTTTCAGGTCCATAATCTGATGTGACGCCCAGCGATTCTGTCAGGCACACGGGAAAGCATGAGCTCCACCTGGAACGTCCACCTGGAGCAGCCACATCCAGGCCACCCAGCTGCCTCCTCTCAAGGGACCAGCCACTGGGCAGGGGGCGGCGGGGTGGTGGTGCATGGGCCACTGTTTCCAGAGCCATCAGTGGTGCAGGACACCACCAGTCTGTGGGCTCAGACCAGGTGCCAGGACAGTGACCCAGAAGGCACCCGCCCGAGGCACGCTGCTGCGACAAGGACCTGAGATCTGGAAGTGGGTCTCGGAGAGAAGGTGAGGGAGGAAGAGCCACCGCACTCCACACGCGGCCGGCGCCTCATCTCCTCCGAGACAGACACCTGTGGCTCCAGCCGCCCCCCTCCCCTGGGCCTGCAGGTACCGGCCACGTCCTGGCGCTTCATGACCAAAGGAGCGCAGGAGAGGGGCGGTTCTTAAAGTCCTTGGCAGGACGTGAGCACATGGGGAGGAGGGGCTGCTGGCATGCAGTCTGATCGGGGATCCAAGTGGCAAAGACCTCCAAGGGGGCGAGAAGCATGCTCCCTCCTCCCTGAGCTGCTGAAGGGGGCTCTCAGGAGGCAGGGACGACGGTGATGGGAGAGCCTGGAAGAGCGTCTCCCCCTGGCCACCCGACCCTGCCCCCGCCTGTGGATTCCACACGAGTTTCCCAATGTGGCCCAGCCCGGAGTCTCCTGCACAGACTGTGATCAACTCCCTTCTTGAGCACACAGTTTCTGAATAGGTAATACAGGCACATGGTCTAAACATCACGCAGCACACGTCAGTCTACTGCAAAGAGGCTTCCTCCACCACCAAGAACCACTCTGTTAACAGTTTCTTCTTTATCCTGCAGAGAATTTTTATGCAAGTATGAGGCAACACACATAGGCACTATTTTCCTTCTCTTTTCCCCTATTTCTCATTCTTCTTTTTTGCTAAAGCTGCATAATATTCCATTAAACCAATTCCCTATTGATGGACATTTAGATGATTTCCAGTCTTTTCCTATTTCACACAATGCTGCCATCAGTGAGTGTGTACATATGGCATCTCACGTACATGTGCAAGTCCATCTGTAAACGTGAACTCCTAGGAGGCTGGGCCAGAGCAGTCTGAGATAGCCTGCCAAACTGTCCGCCACGGGGGCTGAACCAGTTCATGCCCACCTGTTTCCTCACAGCCACCCCAACATAATGGGTTAAGCACACGCACAGATTTCTGCCAGTACCACAGCAAAACAACAGTCCCTCCCTCTAGCTTTCATGTGCATTTACCTGATTACAAGTGAGGACTGAGCAATCTTTTCATCTGCATCTCCTTTTTGGTATACTGTATGTTCCCTACTTTTCTACTCAATTTCTTTATTAATTTCCTTCCTCAATTCATGGAAACTTCTTATACAACAGGGAAATTAGCCCTCTGTCTGTGAAAGGAGTTGTAAAAATTCTTCCTAGTATATTTTTCTTTTGACTCTGCTTATGGTCTGCTTTTTGTGGCATAGAGTGTTTTCATGTTTACGTAAACTTATCGATCTGTTCTTTTATGGGTTCTGGGGTTTGGGTCACGACGAGCCAAGACTCCCCACTCCTCTCCAGGGTTGCACAGTGACACTCAGGGTTCACGTCTACACACTGTCTCCAGAAGGGAGCTCTGCTGCTTTGACCTGCAGTGAACAGCCCCATCCGATGTGGAGCGACACAGAGAAGAGACCGCTGATCGTGAAATGGAAAACTCTGAGACCACTGAGGTAGACCTTTCACTGTGACCCTGAGAAGCCAGGAGGCTCCAGGTCCCAAGCAGGCACCTCTCTCGGCTCAGCCTGCTCTGCTCTGAGTGCCTTGATTCCAACATCTGGTGCAAGTTCATTTTTAGGAGGAAAAAGCGAAGACAGAGTAACCTTGCCACTTTTCAAAAGAGTCGCTGTCGATTGAAGCCCCACGCTGTTCCGTGGGGCTTCAATCCACACCCAGAACGTCCATCTGTGCTGCAAAAATCCCCAGAGAAAGTATTCAAAATGGGCACGTGTCCAGAAAGTTCTACTCACCAGTGACTTCTCAAATACCCACTAAATATCTTACAGGAAAACAGTTGCAACTGGGCTGAAAACTGGACCAGAACCCAAAGTTTGCTGCATCCTTCTTCTTTCCTGCAAACACACACTGCATGCCTTGAGAAGTGCAGCCCCTCGTTCCGGGTACCAGAGCCGAGGCTGAGCAGATGCTGGCAGGTCAGGGGTCCAAGAACCAGGACCCCTCCTACAGCTGCTCCCCCCTCTCCGGAGCCTGACCTCCTCAAGCACCAAGAAACACCTGTGGCTCCCTGCCGGCCGCACCTTCACCCCCGCACTGCTCCTTGTTTCTGCCGTGCTCGCGTTAAGAACATTTTATTGCCCCCTGGTTTTCATTATTAATGAAAAGGGACCAGAATGATCTTTCCTAAAGTTCAGAGAGTCTATAAAGACAAGAAGCTGAAATGCCATTTTACTCGTTTTGGAGATGTGTGATACCATCCTGTCTTGTGGCAAAATGAAAAAAGAGAAAAACTAAGACGGAGATAACTCTTATCCACTGCACGCCTTTCAAGGGGTACAGACCAGGGCAACTGAGAAAGCACTCGGCATGACCCCAAACTAGCTCAGACCCCAGCCACGACGACCACCTGGAGCCCTCCCTGCTGCCCACCCTGGGGCCAATTTTTTTCCAAGTCCAGTGCAGACCCCCAATGAGGGAACCCAGGGCACCTCGGAGCTACAGCCTCTTGTCACTATGCTCCTGAATGTCCAGGAAATACAGTCAAGGGCGGAAAATAGGGCCAGCTGCTCTTCTGCTCCAGCTCAAAAGTAAGGAAAGTGGAATGAATGAGCTTTTCAAAAGCTTCAGAGCCTCTAGCCTGACAAAGACGCCCACCTGCAGACAAGGCAGACTGGGGGCCAAGCTGGCAAGAGGCCTGGTTCCACACCACCACCAGATGGTCCCAAAGACAGTTTTCTCTTCTCATCAAGCACAGACCATCTGACTGAAGGTGGCAGAGCTTTGCTAGATTTAAAGAACCCAGGGGCAGTGAACATTGATACATCAGTCATAACAGGTGTCTGTCAGCGAGTTTCTCAGAGACACCAGCATAATAAAAATGAAAAGACTCAATAATTTTGACATTCTTAGGACAACAAGAGAAAAGGAAGAACTTCAGTGAAGTTTGGGAGGTGTATGGGCAGAGAAAAATGACTTAGAATATACAGAGAAGGGTTTAAGCAAGAAAGGGTACCTTGAAATTGTGACATACAGGATGCGTTGCCTTGGGTGCCTGCCTACATTTCTCCACAGGCTTAGGAACAAGGTAAATAAACAAGTTTGTGAACTCACACCGTTTACCCAGGCCTACCTGTCAGCATCACTGCATGAAGAGAATCAGTAATCTCACTCACAGGATAGCTTTTTTGACTTCTCTTGTGCTGCTAATAATTGTGGCAATTCAGTGCTCGGAATAATCTCTCTACATCTTGTCACTTGCCTATCTCGATGAGGTAGAAAAGAAAGACAACTCAAGTTTCATCAGATTTATCAAGGGTCTTAAAGATTTTCTAGCCCAAATCTCTCAATGGACAGATGGGGAACAAAGACTCTGAGATATTATGTATATGCCTGTAAGGTAACAGGTAGTTCGTGCCAAATTAGAACCTGGGTCTTCTGAATCCCAAACTAGCACGCTTTCCACTGTTACACATTTATCATCAAAGGACCTTTAAATAGTAGAACTCTATTGAAGTACCACTCTCTATACTTCTGGCCACTTAAATAAAAATTTACTGAAATCCCCAAAAAATAAAAAACAAAAGATGAAATACCCAGGGACAATGATATTTTTTTACTGTCATTCAGATTCCAATTGTCTCCAGCACTCGCCCAACGGGCTTGACTCGCCAACTCGCCGAAAGGCCCAGCACTGCACCAGCACCTCATGGCTGGCCTCTCCTGAGGATGAACAGGCAGTCGACTGCGGCAGCATTTGTCATCCTGCACAGCTGATCATTTCTGGGACTGCCTTCATGTCTGAGGCTGCAACGAGGTCAGAGGTCAGACTACTGTAGGGAGAAGAGCGTCAGGTTCTTCGGAACTCAACGCCTTCCTTACCCTCCCAAGGACTCCATCAACTAGCCTGAGCTCTGACAATATCCACAGGGCCTGCCTGCCCAAAAGGCTAGGGCTTCCGGTGAATCCATGGTGTATGGCAGCCGCCTCAGGGGCAGGAAAGCTGAACCCCAGGGCTCCCTAACCCTTCACTGAACACCAACTAAACCAACATTACTCAGTTCCTTTATTTGTATCTCAATCTACCAAGAGAGTCTCACCTAGCAGGCGAGAAGAGACATCACCAAATAAGGACACACATGTGGAGTGGGAATCGCGCACACAACACAGCATGAAACCACCGACTCAGGGACTCTCGGACACCAAGGAAATCCCACAATCCAGTAAAGAGTCATCAACAAAAGAGAGCTGAAAGCTGTCATGAAATCATCCTGCTGAGACGATCTGGATCCAGTGATGTACTGGCTGACGACAGGGAGACGCTATCAAGTCCCTGGGGAGGCTGGCAGCCTGAGCACAGGGCAGGGCAGTGGCAGGCACTGGGCAAGCCTAGCTGCGGTCCCCTCCAGGCTCTTCAAGGCTGGAGCCGTGACTCCACACAGCAGTAGCTTCTCAAATCATCCCATCAGCTTTGTTCGCAAGGCACGCTGAAAACTGAATGATAAGAGAGGCGCATCCACAGTGAGGTACCGGAATAAAGCCAGTCCGCCAGATCAGTGCTTGTTACAGCAAAGGACTGCCAGGCTAAATGCACAGGGAGACTGGTGACCAGCTGAAAGGTACCACAGGCTGAGCTGTGGATGGATGGCTGGCAGCGGCCAGAAAGACAAACCGACCCAGAGCACAGCAACTAGTAACAGAGCAGCTCCGCTCTGAACAGAAGCACCTGGGCAGCCTGGAAGGCAAAGGCACCACAGCAGCCCAACAGAAGTCACACCTGAAAACCCAAGGCCTGTCTTCACATGAACGTCCTGTGAAAGACGATCTTTTCCACTTCTCATGGGCTGCAATGCTAACAGCAGTGTCATCTTTAGGCAGGAAGGACACTGAGAGGCATATCCATATCCTCACTCACAGACTAAAAAAATATGAGCTCTAATTAAACTGTAAGAATTCAGAAGAGTCCAGAAATGGACCCACGCTTGTGTGGTCAACTGATTTTTGACACAGAAGCCAAGGCAGTTCTATGAGAAAAGGATAATCTTCACAACAATTGTGCTGGGACAACTGGATATCTGTAGGGGGCTAAAAAATGAACCTTGACCCTTTCCTTACACCATACATAGAACTTAACTCAAAATAGATCACACACGTAAACAAACAAGAAAAAACTGTAAGAAAACAGAAAACACAGAAGAAAATCTTTGCAACCTTGGGGTAGGCAAACACATCCTAAGATACAAAAAGCATGAACCAGGGACTTCGCTGGCAGTCCAGTGGCTAAGACTTCGCCTTCCAATGCAGGGGGTGCGGGTTCGATCCCTGGTTGGGAGCTAAGATCCCACATGCCTCCAGGCCAAAAAACCAAAACATAAAACAGAAGCAATATTGTAACAAATTCAATAAAGACCTAAAAAAAATGGTCCACATCAAAAAAATCTTTAAAAAACAAAACAAAACAAAGCATGAACCATAAAAGGAAAAAAAATGATAAAATGGACATCATCAAAATTTTAAGCTGTTGCTTTTCAAAAGGCACTGTCAAGAAAATATCTCCATAAGCTGGGAGAAAACATCTACAAAACATATATCTGATAAAGGACCTGTAACCAGAATATATAAAGACCTTTTACAACTCAATAATAAAAAGACAAACAAGGTGATTTTTAAAAGTGACACTTCACAAAAGATACATGAATGGCCAATAAACACATGAAAATATGCTTGACATCACTAGTCATTAGAGAAACACAAATTAAAAGTACAATGAGATTCTATTACCTACACATTAGACTGGTTAAACTTAAAAACTGAGACTACCAAATGTTGACAAGGATGTGGAGCTACTGAAATTCTCACACATTGCTAACGGGAATGTAAAATGGCACAACCAGGAGACTTCCCTGGTGGTCCAGTGGTTAAGACTCTGCGCTTCCACTGCAGGGGGAGAGGGTTCGATCCCTGGTTGGGGAACTGGGATCCCACATGCCTCGTGGTACAGCCAAAAAATAAAAATAAAAATAAATTTTTTTAAAAGAATAATATAGAAAAAAAGTTAAAAAAAAATGAAATGCCACAACCATTTTGGAAAATAGGTTTACAATATCTTACAAAGTTAAACATACACCTAACATGTGACTAAGGCATTCCACTCTCAAGTATTTACCTAAAAGAAAGGAAATATCTGTGCACACAAAGACTTATTGTACACGAATGTCATAGAAGCATTATTCATAATAGCCACAAACTGGAAACAACCCAAACAGCCACCAATGGTCAATGGATAAACAAACTGTGAAATAACCATACATCGGAGTCACGGGAGTTAGCAAACTCTGCCCAGTTGGCCAAGTCCCACCTCATCCTGCTTTTTTTTCAGCTGTGAGCTCAGAATGGTTTTCATATTTTTAAAGGATGGGGGGCGGGGGGGTATATGTGACAGAAACGTGTAGTTCACAAAGTCTAAAATATTTTCTACCTGGATCAATCTCAAAAGCATTACATTAAGATACAAAAGACTATGCGCTGTATGATTCCATTCACATGAAATTTTAGTCTTTCGTTATAGTACATGAAACCATAGTATTGGTTACACGAGTTGAGTTACAGTATGTACAACTCATCAAAGTGTACACTTAAAATGGATTAATCTTATTGTGTATAAATTATACTTCAAAAAAGCTGATTAGAGGGCTTCCCTGGTGGTGCAGTGGTTAAGAATCTGCCTACCAATGCAGGGGTCACGGGTTCAAGCCCTGGTCTGGGAAGATCCCACATGCCGCAGAGCAACTAAGCCCGTGCACCACAGCTACTGAGCCTGTGCTCTAGAGCCTGCGAGTCACAACTACTGAGCCCGTGTGCCACAACTACTGAAGGCCACGCACCTAGAGCCCGTGCTCCGCAACAAGAGAAGCCACTGCAATGAGAAGCCCGCGCACTGCTATGAAGAGTAGCCCCCGCTCGCTGCAACTAGAGAAAGCCTGCATGCAGCAACGAAGACCCAAAAATAATATATTAAAAAAAAAAAAAAAGCTGATAAGAAAAAAATTAAGAAGCCAGAAATATAGAACTGCCATATGAGTGAGCAATCACACTCCTAGATGGCTACCCAGGAGGAATGAGAACGTACGTCCACACACTTGCCCACACACGCCCTCAGCAGCATGAGTCCTGTGGCCAAAACTGGAAACAACCTAAATGTCCACCAACTGGTGAACTGTCAGACAAAATGTGGTCCATCCACACAATGGAATACTAGTCAACAATAAAAAGGAAGGAAGTAGTGCTACATGATACAACATGGAGAACCTCAAAAACATGCTAAGTGAAAGAAGGAAGGTACAAGGGATCACATACTGTATGATTCCATTTACCTGAAATGCCCAGCAAAGGTAAATTTACAGTGGTGGAAAGTAGCTTAGTGGTTGCCTGGAGCTGGAGGTAAGACTAACAGTAAATGAGCACAAAGGATCTTATTTGGAGAATGAAAGTGCTCTAAAACTGACAGATGAGTGCATCGTTCAGTAAAGTTACTAAAAATCATTTGATTAGACACTTGAAATGGGCGGGTTTTATAGTATGTAAAATATACTTCAACAGCTTAAAAAAATTTTTAAAATAAGGCTAGAAACACACCCATGTATATATAAACAATTGCATTTTGATAAAGGGACACATAACTCACTGGGGACAGGATAATCTTTTGAACATCTGGTGGTGGCACAAGGGGACAGCCATTAGGGAAAAATGAACCTTGACCTTCACATTACACCATACACAAAAGTTAACTGACAGTGAGTCACAGATCTCAACATAAAAGCTAACGCTATAAAACTTCAAGAAGAAAACACAGGAGAAAATCTCTCCAACCTTGGGGTAAGCAAAGGCTTCACAGGTAGGACACAAAAACCATGAATTGTAAAAAAAAAGAAAAAAAAAAGATAAATGGATGTCATCAATTTTTAAATCTTTTGTTTTTCAAAAGGCAACGTAAAGCAAAAGAAAAAGCTAGCCACAGACTGGGAGGAAATACTCACCATGCATACACCTGACAAAGAACTTGAATCTAGAATATATAAGAACTCTTCCAACTCAATAATAAGAAGACAATTTAAAAAGGACAAAGATTGGAACAGACACTTCACAAAAGAAGATATGTAAATGGGCAATAAGCACATAAAAAGATGCTCAACATGGGCTTCCCTGGTGGCGCAGTGGTTGAGAATCTGCCTGCCAATGCAGGGGACACGGGTTCGAGCCCTGGTCTGGGAGGATCCCACATGCCGCAGAGCAACTGCGCCCGTGAGCCACAATTACTGAGCTTGCGCGTCTGGAGCCTGTGCTCCGCAACAAGAGAGGCCGCGATAGTGAGAGGCCCGCGCACCGCGATGAAGAGTGGCCCCCGCTTGCCACAACTAGAGAAAGCCCTCGCACAGAAATGAAGACCCAATACAACCATAAATAAATAAATTAATTAATTAATTAAAAAAAAAATTGTGGTCAGGATTAAAAAAAAAAAAAAAGATGCTCAACATTATTAGTCTTCACAGAAATGTGAACTCAAACGACTGAGTTTCCACTACACACACATTAAAGCTGCTAAAATTTAAAAAAGACTGAGAATACCAACCGTTAGTGAGGATACGCAGCAACCAGAACTCGTGCGCTGCGGATGGGAATGTAAAATGGTACAACCACTTCGAAAAACAGGTTGGCAGTTTCTTATAAGGTGAAACTTACACTTAACCTCTGACCTAGCAATTCCACTCCTAGACGTTTACGCAAGAGAAATAAAAACAGACACAGACTTGTACACAAATGTTTAAAAGAGCTTTATTCGTAACAGCTCAATACTGGAAACAGCCCAAAGCCGGAAGCCCATCAACTGGTAAATGGATAAACAAACCACAGTGCGTCCTAACCATGGAATACGGCTCTGTGATAAAAAGGAGGCAACTTCTGATATGCACAACTTGGATGCAGCTCAAAAACATGATGCTGAGCGAAAGAAACCAGGCATGAGAGGGGACATACTGTATGATTCCATTCATGCAAAACCCCAGGAAAGATAAGTCTAATGGGCAGCAACAGAAAGCAGACCAGGAGTTGCCCCAGCGTCAGGGCGGGTTGGCACTGGCTGGGAACAGGTCACGGGGAATCTTCTGGGGTGCCAGAAATGTTCTACAGTATTGATGGCTACAGGGCAGCGTACACTTGTTAAAACTCAAATTGTACAACTAAAATGGATGCATTACTTTATGTAAAATATACCTCAATAAAGCTGTTTTTTGTTGTTGTTTTTTTTTAAGTCTGTTCAGATTTTTTTTTTTAAAAAAAGAGAGAGAGCTAAAAGAAGTCAGCAGTGACTGAGAACAGTACCCAGCAGGGTGGGTTCTAAGTTCTCTCTCTGCTCAGTTAAGCAGCTGAGACCAAGGGAAGAAGCAAGAGGTAAGATTTCTAATTCAACTTTTTAAAGGTACCCTGTATTATTTGATACTTACAAAAGAATATAACATTTAGATAAGTTACGAAACATGATAATAAGATGCAATCCTAAACCCACCTACTTTACCGGTTAAAACTTTCCAAATACCATGGAAACTAGCCACATCTTCCTCTTCACTCAGAGGTAACCATTATCCTGAATTTAGTGTTAATTCCAACTCAAACTTTCTATGGGATATAAAAGCTGGGAACACACCCACCAGAACAAGGACTGCATTTCTCAGCCTTCTTGCAGACAGGTATGGCCGCGTGGTTGAGTTCCAGCCAATGGGGAGAAAGGGTAAGGGATGTGGGCGATTTCCAGGAGGTGTCCTTAGAAGGTGACTTGCCCTTTTCCTTCCTTCTCCCTGTTCTTGCTTGTTGGACAGCAGAGAGGACAGCTGGTGCTAGAGCAGTCACACTGGAACACGAGCTGGACGCCAGCCAGGTGTGAGGGACGCAGGGGTCCCTGAGGACGACAGGGCCAGTACGGCAGCCTGGACTGCCTATGTTTACTTAGAAAAAGAGTCCTTTGTTTTGTTTAAACCACTCTTATCTGTTGCAGAATCTTACACAACTAGCACAGGCTGCACTCAGCACAGCCATGATCCCAGACACCACCCACACCAAAGGCTCTTCCAACGGTCTCAGAAATCCAAGGTAAGGATGTCTCCACTCAGACTGTAACGCCTGCCCTCTTCAACATCCACACGTGGCATTTATTCGGCATCCACAGGGCATCACACTGGGCATTCCACAAAGCAAACAAAACGGACAGGTGCTGGCCCTTGACGAGCTGCTATTCCAAACCAGTCACATGGACAAAAGAAGAAAAATACCATTGCCTCAAAATTAGAGAAATGTTTCCTTCATATACAAACCAGTAACTTTCATGTTGCAAAAAATGAGATTTGTGTGCTAAACCGACAGAGAAACGGAAGAGAGAGAGAGAGAGAGAAACGGGAGAGATTCTTCCCCGTTTAGTTCTTGGTGGGAACAGAGAGGCTGTTCACAGCGCCACCTCCGTTCACACTCACCTCCAGAGTCACTTACACCCTCCCCACCCCCAGCTTCTAGGTGCCTCCATGGACCTGCTTCCCCCAGAAGGCCTGGCCTGAGATCAGCACCCTGGGGGTTGCTTTGTTCTTAACTCCAGAAAGCTCTCACCATTCACACCATACAAGATGGCATGGGTTAGCCTTTGCTGTCCTGCCCCAAGCATGGGGCTTCCCTCTACATTAAACCGGGCCTTCCTGAGGCAAGGCCTGTCCTCTACTTCTGCGGCCTGCTCCGCACAGAGCACAGGAGGCCTCACTGACTGGCTACCTGGGCATCGACCCCAAGAGCTGATGGTATTACTCGGCAGCCTTGCAATTCTCAAGCACACGTCCGCCATCATTTATTCATTCAACAAGTGTTTCTGGAAAACCTGCTAAGTCAGAACCTCGGGCCATAGATTAAAAAAAAAGCCTCTGAGCTCAAGAAACTCACAGTTTAATAGGAAGTGAGTAAACATTTCAGTGTAGTGTGGTGGCGAGCAGGGGCTGATCAAGGCAAGGGGAACCTCCACCCCAGGTGGAATGGAGGCATTTGAAAGGGAGTTACGGGCAGAGCATCTGGACACCTGTTGCATCCAGCACACACCCAGCGTGTCTTCTCTAATTCCCCACGCAGCATCTGCTCCGATGGTACAAATAATTTTAATATTAGTCCAAGAATAATACAGTCAAATAGGTAATACAGCCTCAAAAATAATTACACAATGCATTTCAAAGTAAAAAAGCCATGTGATTTTGACTGTCCTCCGTCAGGGTGATGACCTGGCGGCCACCTCCCTCGGGTCGTCTCTTCTGACACTCCTATCCCATGTTGCAGCCACTCTAACCATCACATGGTTTCACGTCCATGTGGCTTTGCTTTAGCTTGGATGCTCCAGTCCATCCTGTCTGGTCACTGCACCAATCATGCCCCAGGTCCAGTTAGGCATCTCCTGCTCTCTGAGGCGCCCCTTCACCTTGTCTGTGCCACCATCCTGGGCTGACCTCATAGCACTGCTGTGTTCCCTTAACTGTCTTTCCTACTGGACAGGAGGGCTGGAGAGAGAGACCAGCCAGGCCTTAATCGTCCCATCCCAGGGGTCCGGCACAGTGCCTGGCACACAGCAGGCATTCAGTAATCAATGCTCCCTCAGGGACCTAAGACAATCAAGGGAAAGTTTATGTTACTAAACAGGGCCAGAAGAGAAACAAACTGAGAAAGAACACACAACACTCTCTCAGGATTTCTAATGAAATGTCAAAGCCTTTCACCAACCTCAGACATTTACATCCTATTTTAAGAAGAGGCAACTGAAGCTGTAGGTCAGTCTTTGAAAAAGCCTAAATTGTTTACCAAAGACAGTGGGGGGGGTGGGGGGGGGTAATATTTAAGCCTAAGAAAAATTATTATCGTACAAAATTCACACTGGCCTTGCCTGTATTTCAAAGCTACCTTGCTTTCTTGTCTCTCTGGAAGGAAAAGAAGAAAAGTCATCTTAGAATGAATGAATCAGTCAAGCATTTATAAGGACTTTATGTTCAGGACTGTGTTAGGCTCTGCACATAGACACGCACACTGATTCCTGCTTCAAAGTCGAACAAAAAGAAACCAAAAGGAGAAACAGAAGATGTCAAATTTCCTCTTGCATCCCGGCCTGACTTTTCCTGAGCTCTACCCGACTTTCTTTTAAGCCCTGACAACTCTGGTTTATTCTCACACCAGGTGACACCAAGCTTCCCCTGGTGTCAACCTCCTCCCACTTTCACAAAGCCTTCTCTGACTTCTCGAGCCCACATTAATTTTTCTCTTTTCTGTATTCCTGTGGAGTTTCTTGTCTGTATAATTAATTTTGGCATTAAATCACAATGTCTTATATTATTATCTTTTTCTTAAGAGTTTATCTTATCTCTCCCAGAGAGCCTGTAAGATTCTTAAAGACCATGTTTTGAATCTCTCATGACACTGTACTGAGCATATAGCAGGTTCTTAATAAACAGTGATGAACTGGTACCATTTCTGGTAGGTCTCTTTGCTGACGCTGGCATTCACTAACATCTCAAGGTCAACCACATTCACCAAAAAGCAGAGATATCGAAAGAGGCACCGAGTGGGACACCTGCCACCAAGCAGGAGGGCGGGCAAGTCCAGAGGTGACGATGCCCGAGCACTGGCCTCCCAGGGGTGGTCTCGGAAAAGCCACGCTTCCTGGAGACATGAGTATTTGGGGCTGAGCCCAGAAAATCCCATTTTCTAGGCTTGGGCTCAGAGATGGAATGTCCTTAAAAAGCCAAGAAATGGGAAGGAAAGGGCTGCCCGAGCTCCAGATGTAAAATCTGCAGGAACACACATGAATGGAGGCCATAAATCCCTCCCAGGACGCAGACAATGCCTTGGTGATAAGCATGCAGATTGCACACCTAGTTCAGAAACTCCCCTGAGTTTGCTTGTAATTAAGGGGGTTAGAAAGGTAAAAAAATATATATAAACCCAATTAATCATTTAAATACTTAAAGTCAGATTTTTCCCTCACTCCAGGATTAGTATATTTCATAACGCCAGCAGCAGACAGCCCTGGTTTTTACTGGGGTTCATTTTAGAGCATGTTTAAACTAGTCAGATTGAGTGATGCTTCCAGCAACTAATCGCATGTCAAATAAAAGATATTTTATGTAATAAATTACCGCTACAAGTAATTCAAATGTCATTTATCAGTTTTATTATCAGTCAGGCAAAGTCTTGTTTCTCTATATTAATCAAAATCAAGCTTTTTTTTTTTTTGGAGTAGTTTTGACACCTCTTGGCAAAAGTACAGAAGTGAAGAGGTAGAGTCACCCCCAAGCTGAGAGGAGCGGGGTAACGGTACAAGAAGAATGAAGCTCGAGGGTGACAACTAAAAAACTCCAGGTATTTAAAATTATCATTACCATTGTTTTTATACTAGCGTCAAAGCAGGAAGGAGTCTGTCTCTAAGAAGATGTATTTTATTTTTAGGGCTGGGAGACTCTTAAAAATACTCCTACCTAAATACCTAAACTCATAATGCTTCTTCTCAGAGACATCTGGGCAGGAGAGTGATTTAAATGACTGAATCGCCCCTCCCAGCCCCATTCTTTTGCCTCTTCAGAAAGACTAGCAGTTTAACCCTTTGTGCCCACTGAAAGTAGGCAAACGCATGATGCTTTAGGCCAACTCTGTGACCAACAGAACAATTTGTTCTGAGCAAGAAGTTTCCAAGTAGCGGAGAGACCTGTTTGGTGTTAAGCCATGGAGGAAACAGCTGGAACAGAACAGATGTGCATTTTAGAAAATTCTGCACCCCAGCTGCCACTGCCCGTCCTCAACAAATCCCATCAAACCCTGGGCCCAAGGACACAACTGAAGAAAAAGTGTGGAGACTTAGCCTTTGGTTTAAAAGAAACACAGAGACTATGTTTAGTGACCCAAAGCAACACAATGGATCGAAAAGAATGTCAGCCAGGACGGAGAATGAGTCCCAGGCTGACAAATAGCTGCCACTGACTCAGGAGCCCCAGTACAAGGCTCATCACTGAGCACTGGTCTCAGAGGTCACACGACACCAGTGGTTTGTTAGACAAGGCAACCACGGATGAGATCAACTTGAGTTCGTGCTACTTGGCCTCACCCATTCAGCCTTTTCCAGAGAGCAAAAGAAAGGTGATATCTAAACGAGACCTGTGACACACAGAGCAGATTCTAACCTATTGCCTGGCCCCCGCGCTGTCTATACGGACGACTGCACTTCCCTAGCAGTGGGAAGGACGGCGAAGTGGGGGCCAGAAGGCAGTTCCAGGCCACGTGGTGGGGATCAAAACAAGTCTGGCATTTTAAATTGCGCCTTTTAAAATCTGATATCTGACACTTTAAAATCATGTTCTGAAAAAAAGAAAACTTCCGAGATAGACCATTAAAATGAAGACAATTACAGAAAAGGCATTTTGAAAGACAGCAGATCCAAGGCTGAAGTCTTATGTTAAACACACAAAACTGAGCAATTTTCCATTGCTTTGGAGTCCATTTTAACCTTTTTAGGTTTTTCATAAGTGACTTAAAGAAGGAGTTCTGCCTATATTTTGGAAGTGTACATTTATTACTAGCTTAAAGAAGCTTTATTGCTAAAAGTAGCTTCCATTTAAAAACAACAAAAACCTCTCATGGGTCATGTTCTCATGTAATAATTAAAAGCTGCATTCAAAAAGGACCTTCACATTTAATGTGAAATTCTCTAACAGATTGTCACTACATAAATATACATGGTATAGCCAGGACAAGGAAGGAAGGAAGAAAAGGAGGGTGGGGAAAGGAAGGCTAGCCTAAATCTACTAATATTAACTTTAAAAGATAAAACTAGGAGACAAGGTATTTCAGTGCCCAAACAAGAATGCACCCGTAAATCAGATGTTTATGTTCTTATTAGTGAAACAGTAACATGCAAAAAGCACTGATATAAGAAAACGGAAACTGAACCAATAAATACTTTTACAGATTCCTGCTTGAAACCAAAATACTTGAAACAATACAATAAACTCATTTATTCTGGTACCTTGTGCCTTAAACCTTTGTCACATACTTAAAAGTTCGTCTAGAAGAGGATTTGGGTGTGTCACACTCTTTTGGAAAAACCCAAGAGCCATCTCCTACTCCCAGCTCCCCCCACCCCCCGCCGTCACGCTTGCTGAGCCGGGGAGACGTGAAGCGCTGCCCTTTGGCCGGAGTCCTGAATCCCAGGCAAGGTTAAAACCAGAGTTTGAGCGGGTGACTTACTATACGGCTGCGCAATGAGGTGAGGGGGCTGGACAGGCACCACCTGTGTGGCTGGGCCCAAGGACGCAGGCTCATCGGCAGCCGTGCCCGACTGCTGGAAAGCCAAATCAATCTCTTCATCCGTCAGCCCTGGGGGAGAAGAGGACAGAACTGCAGGTGAGTACCTTTTGCCACTGTCCACGGCTGCAACGAAATCATTTGAGAAAAGACCTCAGAGCCGAAGGATGCCTAGCGCCCTGGTAAGTAGCTGCCCCGATTTCGGAGTCTCTGGAGCCTCTCTCAGCTGCAGTTTAACCTTAAGCGCCAGAAGATTAGCCTCAACACTGCTTCCAAATGTGGCTCATTCAATTTCCTTAATTTATCCTTGAGTTTATTGCTGCTTTTGAAGTCTCTCCGTACTGCAATTCTCCATTCTTCCCCCGAAAACAGATACCATCAACTGCAAATGTGGCTCATTTTAATCTGTAATGGTGTTAAAAAAAAAAAAGAGGGGAAAAAACTAACAATAATGCACGAAAACAGACAGGGAAACGAAAAACTAATTATTGGGTGAGACGACTAATTAGTCTAGATCGTTTCTGAAGACGGGAATAATTTGCTTTATTTTATGACAAATGCAGAAATAAAAAGAAAAATCAGGACTGACTGTGATTAGTATGAATGGGATATAGAATGTAAAGAAGAAAATAAAACAAGAAAACAGATCAAAACAAGGCCAGGCCCAAACTTTCAGATGATTATTACTCTAGACTATCATAGGCTGCCTATATTGCCTTTGGCTAGTTTTTCTCTTTCCTTTTTTTTTGAAAATCCTCCCAACACTCTAAACCACAGTGCACTTGGGACATCAGGAAATTTCAGGGCGCCATCTGCAGTGGCTATGACATGTGGAGAGGCTTTGCCCAAGGAGGAATAAAAGCCAAGTGAAAAACCCAGGAAGACGACATTTCCAGCGGGTGCACAGCTGGAATATTTCAACAGGTCGGAGGCAGACCAGGGACGCCGGCTCTGGGGGAAGAGGATGAGGGCACTGACCAATCCAGAGCATCTGCACAAGGAGTGGCGCACAGGTGTGAGAGAGACTTCCCCACACGGCAGCTCTGTGCTGCAGGGGAAGCAACCGTGTGCACAAAAGTGCTCCAAGCGCTGCGACTGGGAGAAGCAGGTGGGAGGTCACTGCTAGTCTTTGCAAAAGAGCACTCTGGCCGGCCCGAGCTGTTCTGGGAATCCCGACATCCAGTCCAGCCACAACACAGAACTTTTAAACTAGAGCCGAGAGCTCTTCCACATCGGGCCGGCAGCTCTCCATCAGAGCCCCGCAGCATGGTCTGTCTGTCCCTGGGGGAGGTGAAGTACGAGGAGGCTCTGAGGGTCAGCATCTCCCGAAGCATGGTGCCTCGAGCTCTGTGCCAAGGGGCTAGCCGGCGGAGCCCATTAATGCTCTACACACAGCGCTGCCCCACACCACACTGGCGTGTGAGTTGGCTGCAGCCGCCCCTCAAACTCCTCATGCCCCACCACAAGTGGTCAAGGGAGAATTCCTGAACTATTCTAAATGGCCCTGGACCCTCTCTTCTCCTCTCTGCACCGAGCACTCGAGGTCCCTCCCCACTTAACACTGCATCCCTTTCCCTCTTTGCCCTCAGCACACGACAGAGCCCGCCAGTGGTGGGCGAGGCCACACCTCCGTGGAGTCTCAGTGTTGCTGGGTCGCCCGAGCAAGCGCACCATCCTCTCAACAGACTGACGGGGCAGAGGAGAGGCTGGCAGGGGGCAAAGAGGATCATTTACTGGTGCTCGGCACCTTCAAATACAAGAGCTGAATTTGAATACGTGGGGCTAGCCAGGGGACGTTCCTCCTCCCTAAGCCCCCAGCTTGCTGCAAAAGGACCGCTTTACTGTGATGTCACCTCCCAAGGACAGGGGCGGGGCAGGACAGACAGACGAGCCGGGCAAACACAGAGAACACGCTTCGCTGAGCAAACGCATCCCAGGCTCCAGCCCAGGTACTGACTGCCAGTCACTCCTTCTTGGTAGAAAGGGGAACCCCTTTCAGAGTTCTAGTAGGAAAGACACGGTTTTAACCAGTCATAGTCAGCCACGAAAGAAGACAGTGGCACATGCGGCGTCAGCACGTGCTGCTGGTCACTGGTACACAATGGGACTTCATAAACCTGGTGGTTCGTGTGCCTTGTCAGCCAGTGGCTGCAAATGAGGATAATTTTCCCAAAAGGAGCATTCGGTTGCATTCTCATTTTCCCTTTTGGCTCTTTCAAATATAAACAAGTACAATAATGTTTAACGCTGGGGAAATATACAGTAAGTTACAGGCTGTGCTGCAGCCCTGAGAGCTGGAGCTGGTTAAAGGGACAGGACTCCCTGACCACTGTCCTGCCCTCTGGCCCTGAGCTCTCACGAAGCCTGTTTTCCTAATAAAACATGCTCCTTGCACTATTGCGGCCAAGCCCATTGGTGAAGCCCCGGTTTGAAGGGCATCAGCACTTCCTTCCGAGCTCTTGTTTTATACAGACCTTATCATTTGATGCTCTAAACTTACACTGGCTGGGATTCTGATATCCCTAGTTCTCTGGAGAGTCAGGATTTTGATTTAGTTACAGAAAATGAATCATTTTTCTTCTTTTTTAAAAAAATAAGCATTTTAATGATCTCACTGAATAAGATAATTTCAGAGCTGAGCCATTATCCTAGCCGTTGCCCTTATTTAACAGATTAAGAAACAAAAACCAAAAAACTGAGGGCTAAGGAGGGTGAAAACTATGCCTCAAATCATACTAGTAAAAGCCTGGTGATGCCAGATGAAACCCCAGCCCGGTGACTGCCCGCTACAGCACAGTTACAACACATCAAAATGATGCCTGAAGTCTTCAGTCTTGTTAAAGAAAATAGGAGGACTAACTTGTCTTCCCCCAGCCCCCCCCCCACCAGCACCCCATCCATAGGTAAGAGCCAGTGAATGCTGTTTTGGGGCTATCCCAAAACAACACAGGAACCTAACACCTGGGTCGTATTTGCAAATGACACCTGGACAACTTTTTGAACACTACCAGAGTGACAAGGGTAGAGCGACCTCATCTCCTTCTAATATTCTAATCAAATAAATCCAAAGGCCTCTCACAGACTGGGGCCTACGCTTCCCTTAGTGGCCTTTTCCTCTGGAGTGTCCCCAGTTTCAGGAAGATTGACTCTACAAGACTCAAGTGATTCATCTGGGACTCACAGAGCCTGAGGTGGGGTGGAGTGTCATTCCTCTCAGAACATTGCAGGTATCCACCCCGTCACCAGCTCCTGGCGCTGAAAGGACCCTGCCTTCAGGGATGGGGTACTGCCGTAGGGATGGGGTACTGCCTTCAGGGATGGGGTACTGCCTTAGGGATGGGGTACTGCCTTCAGGGATGGGGTACTGCCTTAGGGATGGGGTACTGCCTTCAGGGATGGGGTACTGCCTTAGGGATGGGGTACTGCCGTAGGGATGGGGTACTGCCTTCAGGGATGGGGTACTGCCTTAGGGATGGGGTACTGCTGTAGGAATGGGGTACTGCCTTAGGGATGGGGTACTGCCTTCAGGGATGGGGTACTGCCTTCAGGGATGGGGTACTGCCGTAGGGCCCACACATAAGACAGCCAGGTTCCCACCCACCGCCACTGAGATAAACAGTGGAGAACTTAGATTGAGACCTTGCAGAATCCAAAAGGTTAAAAGGAATAATAAAGGAAACTGCCAGTTGTAAGTGAATTATATTTGGCTCTGAAAGCTGAGGCACAGGCTATATTATAAAAGGCAGCTCTTTGCGTTGTTTACCATCACCCTGACTAATGCAGACCTTTTTTTTTTGTTTTAAATAATCTCATGCAAATTAGACACACACACTTCCTTCCAGTTGATTGCTATCTGCAAGGAATAATCTAACCGCCGAGGGACTGAGCAAGGGCTGAGCAGAGAAGAGACGGGAGGAAAGGGTGTCACCGTCCTGTGGCAGGCAAACCTCCTCCCCTCCCATCCCTGCCTCACATGTCCTTTAGCTGCTGCCTTTGGAAGAATTAGCCAATTTTAATAAAGCCTAAAATTTTCTTCTAGCACTAGCACTTTGCATTTAGATGTTCTCTCAGTAACTTCACCTCTGCTACTTGGTGATTCCAGGAGCTACCAGCCCCTCCCCCAGTCTGTGACATTGACAATTAAACTATGTTCTTGATAGAGAGCAAAACTAAGAAAGCCCTGCTCGGTTATTCCATCCACTCACTAGCTTTACTCAAGAGGAGGAGAAACGGACGAGGGGACTTGTCCAAGGTGAGCAGAGGAGCAGGATGCCTGCCTCTCATTTCACCTTGAAGACCACAGCTGCCTGATCTGCAAAGCGGCGCTCAATTCAAAGGGAGCCGCGCAGACAAGTGCAGACGAAGACCCAGAGCCAGGACGGACTGCTAGTTCCCTCGGTTCTCTGGAATCTACTTCTCCAAACAGTTCCCTTTCCCAGGAGACTGCCCCTGTGTAGATGCTGGGCCAAGGACTTCTCTTCCATCACTTTCTCCAGGGTGGGATTCTTTTAAAAGAACAGAAACAAGAGAGCTACATTCTATTGATTAATAAAGCCCCGTGTTACTGCTGCAGCAGCTGAAGTCAACGGCCTCGGGGCTGCCACACCTGCTTATTTTTATCCTTCAGAAGATAAACAAAATTGTTTAAAGATTTCTATTAAAATGCAAACAAAACCAAACCGGTTGACTGTGTGAGCTGCAGCCAACTGGCTCACAGTGCCGCTGGGTCCTTTCCCACCACTCAGCTCAGACAAACCGGGCACCGGGAAGGGCTGGCTTTTTTCGGTGGGGCTGGCGGTGCAAGGGCTTCTCAGAATAAGGAGCCTCAACGCTCTCTCCAGTGACCGCTGGGCACTGCCCCAGGGCCTGACTCCATGCAGGGGAAGAAGAGAGGTGACAGCAGACAGCAGTGTTCTCTGTACCCCTCAGGTCAAACAACCACCAGGACAGCAGCGTTAGGAGTAGTTTGGATATAAGCAAGGTGATGAACGCCCGACAGCACCTTCCGGCCCAGTCCGAGTATTATAATAAAAATGTGGAGTCTGACGGGAACTAGGGAACAGGGCCAGAGGGCCAGTGGCGACGGGCAGCAGTTACGGGCTGGCCACTCGGCCGTCTTCCTCCCCCGCCCCGTCGCAGTCCCTCTATTTACAGGACTTGGGAGATTCATCTGGGACGCAGGGAGACTGAGCAGGGGTCACCTCTCTCGGAACACAGCTAGTTATCTACCCAGGCACTCTGGGAGGAGATGAGGCAGAGAAGACAGCTGGCTAAAAATACTCCCCAAATTAAAAGAAAAATCAACTCTCTCAGAAAAGGTTAGGGGAGGAGAAAGGGAAAAAGTATTTTTATTTTATTTTATTAACATTTTGTTGGAACAGTGGAGTACAATAAGGACTCTCTGAGCCTCTAAAAGTCGTTGGATGACCTGTAGACCCCTATTTCCCAGTGCCTTGTATAAAATTGAATTTTTTAAACATAAATTACACGTAATGACGACACTGTAAAAACTAACAGTAATGGAAAGCTGTGCTGTATTTCATTAGCCTGTATTATTCCGTGCCACCTGATCCAGCCGGGCCTTGTTTATGAGTTAGTGTGTTAGCAGATGCCGATGGAAGCATTTGCTTCGACCTTGCTCTTCTCATTGGGGCATGAAATTACGACGGCAGCACCTTGATATTACAGCCATAAATACAGTAAACTGCAAATTTAAGCCAACGGCTCCTATTGTCTCTGAACATAAAGCTGATCGGTATTTATTTAAAAGGAGAACAAAAAAAATATTATATATCACCTTGTTTATGGGGCCTCCCCCACCCACTTTCTTATCCCCTCCCCCCAGCCCCCCAACCTAATTCACTTGGTTAAAATATTAAGCAAATAAGCCAAATGCTTTCTTCTCTGCTGACTGACTATTCCCAAGCAGCAAAAACAGTTTTTGAGAAAACCAGTTCCAAATATCATCACCCTGAACGAGTTTTTATAAAAATTGATCTGATGGTGGGTCCCAGTTCCCACCATCTTGATGTTGATATGTAAATTCAAGAACAAGACTTGACACTCCCCGCTCCTTAAATAAGGAAGTTCAAACAACAGGAGAGAAAGTTGCTGATGATGCCCTGAAACAGAATGTCCTCTCAGTATCCTTCTAAAAATCGTTAGGCAGAAATGCTATTTCAAAAAGCAGCAGGGACTTCCCTGGCGGCACAGTGGTTAAGAGTCCGCCTGCCAATGCAGGGGACACGGGTTCGAGCCCTGGTCCGGGAAGATCCCACATGCCGCAGAGCAACTAAGCCCATCCTTACAACTACTGAAGCCCGTGCTGTGCAACAGGAGAAGCCACCGCAATGAGAAGCCTGCACATGGCAACGAAGCGTAGACCCCCGCTCGCCGCAACTAGAGAGAGCCCGCGTGCAGCAACGAAGACCCAACGCAGCCAATAAATAAATAAATTAATAATAATAATAATAATTTTAAAAAGGCAGCAAAACACTGCCTCATGCCACCTAAGGAAAGAAAGATATCTAATCAAGAATTTAATTCTCATCTCAACACAGAGAGCTGGGAACCTCTCATTAAAACTTGCACCAATCCCTCCTTATCCCAGGGGACCATAAAGACACTATATCCTTTAAATACATTAAATGTGCAAGAAAAATAAACACAAAGACAAAAGGACACTGGATATCACCCAGCCACGTTGAGTATAAATCACCGAGTAAAAAGCCAGCGCAAAATGTACTGCACTGTTAGCTTAGAGACTGAGCAACCAGCCAGGCTTGGTCCACCGTCAGTCTAAAAGGGAAGGCAGCTCTGCTTTCCAAATGTCAGTGGGAGAGGATCTCTGTGCCGCTCAGAGAGGCAGAAGAGAGATGTAAACTCAGCCAAGTCCAAGTTCGCAGGTTTCAAAGGGTTAGTGGTGAAAACGGCAGAACATCAGCAGGCAAGCTCCTCAGCCACTACCAGTGAAGCATGCAGAAGGACAATCTTAGCAGAGAACTAAATGCAAGTTGTATTCCAAATCAGACAGGACAGGGTCATAGAAGCCAGGGCCCAGTACTATCAATGACATGGCCAAATCAACCAAGATCAAAAGTTTTGGCACATTTACTTCCAATACGTTACTCTACAAGGTAGACGGACTCCCTTGGAGCCCTAAATTATTTCAGCCACACTCATTGAGCTTAGCTCCTTCCGCATAAGGAGGAAACTTCCCTATAAAATTTATTGAGCTTCTCTGGGGAGTAGTATAACTGGTGAACAAGACAGAAGTGAGCTGCCCCTCTGTGTAACACAAATTGAGATCTCTCATGTGAAAGACTGGGAGGGTTTCCAATCAGCATCTGTGATTGTCTATTTTTACATCTATAGTCTAAAGGTTTTTTTTTTTTTTCTTTTAATCCCTCTCTGCTAAATTAAAAACAAAAACAAAGAGGAGTTGCTCCTCATATTTGATCATCAATTCCAAGGCACGACAAACATTGCCGCCGGCTGTCCCGGACAGCAGCTCTAACCCTGCAGGGTCCTTGGCAACAGGCGGGGAAGTCAGCCCTTCCCACAGTGCAGTGAACAAGCCCTAGGGAAAGGAACTGTGTCTTAAAGACTGAGGAGCAGGATAATCAGGAATCACTGCTACTTGAATGCCAAAGGCCAGGAAAGCCAAACGTATGGTTGTACATATGTGGGAAAGGCAAGTAAATAAATACCTTTAACTATACTTGAAACTTGCTCCTTTTAGAAGAGGCAGTGAAGTTTTTTTAAAGAAAAAGAAAAATTCACCTTTGACAACCAAAGTAATTCAGATCTGAAAGAAAAGTTGAAGCTTATCTAGTCTATCTCCTGTTCTTTTTGTTTCCCTTTCCTTCTGTTTTACAGATCAAGAGAAGAGAACATGGAGAGGGGCAGTGACTTTTACTCACAGCCATGGTGAGCCCAGGGGCAGAACCGGACTCCCAACACAGGGCTCTTTTTACTGCTCTGGAGGGGCCACGAGAGAGTGGCCTGACATGCCTGCTCCCCACTCTGCTACCTGACACAGCACATTTTAAATAAGCAAACTCTTAGAACCAACCACCTCAAAGACGAGGAAAAACGAAAAGGACATATGGAACATGGGGAAAACCAGGTGAAGGATACATGGGACATCCGTGTTAAATAAAAGAATCTATGTATGCACACACACAAACACATCTATGTAGTTGTGTGTACATGCATAAAATAAAGACAGACAAGAAACAGGTAATGCTGGTCCCAGATGGAGAGGAGACTGGTAGCTGGGGACACAGACTGAAGGCAGACTTTTCACTGTATATTCTTATGAACTGTGTCCCATGTGAACATATTTCTGATTCAAAAGAATAAATTAATTTTTAACAACAAAGAAAATAAGTGGAAGGAGAAAAAAAAACCTTAATTGTGAACAAAATCACTTAGAATGGTTATCCCCATTTTCTGGAAGAGAAAAACCAAGACAGAAATAGGTGCAGAGACGCACCCAGGAGCTGGGATTAGAGTGACATCCGCAGTATCTAATTTCTTGCTTAACCCACTGTGGCTGTACCCCCAGCAGCCAAGTACAAGGTGGCTTTTTTTTTTTTTTTTAATTGTGTTTTTAAAAGGCAGGCATCTGTTCTATTTTGACACATCCTGGCTGCCCAAATGTTTCTTTCAGCTCTAAATATTTGCTTCACCAATGGAAATGTTTCCATCACTGCAACAAAACAAACATTTGCTTTGGGATGGTAGGGACAGCCATACGCCGTTTCATATGTTACTTGGAACAGCCTGATTTGGGAAACAACCCTACTGTAGGACGCAAACCTAGGTGGAGATTTTTGTTCCTTAAAGAAAACCCCGTCACAAGAGTTCCATGCACCAAGGTACACTCTTTGTCACTTAGCTGAATGCTATAAAAGTTCAATGTTCGTGTGGGGTTTTCTTTTACATCTTGAATCTTAAACATATGATCAGAAGGTTTGTTATCTGGCATTCAACTTACTTCTTGAAGTTTTAAATTACCGTGCAGCTATCAGATTTTTTTTAAAGTCCTCATATTAATCTGATATGAACACATTAAAACATGTTATGTTCTAATAGGTCAATACATTATTTTGTCACCGCCTATTTGTGTAGCTCCAATGAATCTCGTATTGGTTGCTATTGTCAACATTATTAGTGTAGAGATAAATATTAAGTACTCAACCATATCTATAAATATTTGAGTGCTTATTTTGCTAGGCAATGTGAGAGAGCCAAGACCTCATCTTCCCGACCTGTTAAATGGCAGCTTCCCTCTCCCCCCCGCAATTTCTCCCATCGGATGAGTACTTTGTCTATCTTCTAAGTACAATATAACACATGTAATATTATGATATGTAGACATATGATATATAATACACAGATATATCTATCTATTGATAAAAATAGCACGCCAACTACAGAAAACATGGAAAATAAAGGAAAGCATAGAGAAAATTTAAAAATCACTCATATTGCCACTCTCCAACCATAATAACAGCCAAAATTGACTAAAACCAAGTGTCAAAGAGTTTTAGGAGCTTTTCACTTTTTTTTGGCTGTGCCGTGCAGCTTGCAGGAACTTAGTTCTGTGACCAGGGATTGAACCCGGGCCCCGACAGTGAAAGCGTCCTAACCACCCTAACCACCACAGGATAGGGAATTCCTGAGGAGCTTTTTACATTTTTAACTCTTTGAATCCCAACACTACCCTGTGCAGGGCCATGGAGATGCACAACTCCAGGCCCCACGTCACTGTGTTTGTGGCATCGTGGACCCATGCAGCTCATAACCCAAGTGGCCACAAGTGGCAACAGTGCTTTATTCTCCCCGCCTCGCAGATGGGGAAGCGAGGTGCACGGACAGTAAAGCCACTCCCCGAAGGTCCTGGTGCCACGGGCGGGGAGCAGGCTTCAGAGCCCAAGTTCTTCCTCACAACTCCACACAACTCAAGAGGAAACAGTCCAAATCTCTGTTCCAGTTGAAAGGGACACTGATATCCCTGACCTCTAGCATATCACTCACATGTATTGGTCAAGTTATTAAGACTGAATTTTTTCAAATTAAAAATGATTTTTGCATGAGAATACCCAAAGCTGGCAAGGGTGCTGTGGAAGAGCAAACTGAGCAGTTCCTAGAAGACAATTCGGCACTCTATCTCAAGAGTATTTAAAAATGTTCATACCCTTTGACAATTTTACTCCTAAGAAATAATAACATAACGTAGTGTAAGACTAATATACGAAGATGGCTTGTCACCATATTTTGAATAACAGCCAAAAATGTAAACAACGTAAATGTCCAAAGAGGAATGATTAGACAAATTATGACATATTTCAGTAATGTAATATTATTCAACTGCTCACAGTCATATGAACAATTTTTGATGGCATGGGAAAATGCTTTTGATACATTAAGACATAAAAAAGCAGGTGTTGTTATATTCATTCATAGCATGATCTCAATTATAATACATTTTAAAAAAAGCACAAAAGGAAGCAGTTTTGCATCATTTTTAACTTAATCTGAATTCAACTTATACACGTTCAGAAGGAAGAAGTGAAGGAAAAATTACACCATCAGCGGTGGAGAGGGGTCTACACTGTCATTCAACGAGTGTTGTATCTTCAAGTAAGCATGAGACAGGAGGTCTGAATTTACTGTCCGCTCATCAGCTCATCCCCACACACCCTGGCAGTCTGAGCACCCTGCTGCAGGGTGTTTTCTCCCCATACATCTTGGCACCCCTATGCAAAGCCAGCCATGTCATCTGGTGTCAAACCAAAGGTCTAGTTCACTGTGAAGGAAACTGTGGCTACACTGGCCTTACTGAAAGGTAATACACCAGTCCCCTGCATCACATCTTCCAAAGGGATTTTGGACATTCTTTTAAAAATTAATATTTAGTAGATATATTCCCATAGTACAATTCTGTATTCTAAAATGCAAAAGAGTGAAAAGTTAAGTCTCCCTCCCACTCCTGTAACCAGGCCACCTAGTTATATCTTCTAGAGGCCACCACTGCTACTAGTTTCTTATGTATCTTCTAAAGGTAGTCCATGAGTATGAAAGTGCTTTCATATATTCATATATTTTATATGTTATACATGCGTATGTGTGTATTTATGTGTACACATATATATTTATAATACAAATAATAGCATGGTATAAATACTACTCTACACCTTGCTATTTTTAATTACTATATCTTAGAGAGCATTCCATGCTATTAGTATCTATAGAGCCCTCCCACTCTATTTAACAGCTATAAGGTATTCCATCATATGGATGTACCACAACTTAACTAGTCCCTTATTGAACTTTTACTGTTATAAACAAAGCCCCAGTACAAGGCCTTGTATGTGCCATTTGTACACGTGCAAGTGTGTCCCTGGAAGTAGACTCAGACAGGTGCAGTTTAAATTTTGATAAATACTGACAAACTGCCCTTCTTAGAGGTTATTTCCCCTTACATTCCCACCAGTGTGTGCGTGTCTGTTTCCCACAACTTTGCCTACATGATCTTATCAAAGCTTTTTATCTTTGTCATTCTGAAAGGTAAAAAGATGGTCTCACTGTAGTTTTAAATAAACATTTCTTGGTGTTCTATAAACATACAGAAAAGCATGCAAATGTTAAGTGTACAGCTTAATGAATTTTCACACAGTGAGACATCCATGTAACTACCACTCAGATCAAAACTAGAACACCTTCAGGTGCATTCCTCTTGTTCCCTCCCAGTGGCCACTTAACTTCTAATACCACAGGTCAAGTTCACTTATTTTGGAGCTTTATATAAATAGAATAACACAGGAAGCAGTCTTTTACAAAGGGCTTCTTTCACTCAGCATTATGCTTGAGAGATTCATCCACGCTGTTGCACACAACCATGGTTCTTTCACTCTAACTACTGTGTAGTATTCTTATATAGGATAAGAATGAACCACAATTTATCTATTTGTTTCCAGTTTTGAACAATCTATAATTAGTGCTGCTATCAAGATCCTTACACCTATATTTTAGAGGGGAACTGCTGGACCATATGGGGTATGCATATTATCAGCTTTAACAGATACTGCCAACAGTTTCCAAAGTGGTTACACCAACTCACACTTAGACCAAGAGTACATCTAACACCAAAGCTCTTCAGTTTTTTCAATTTTAGCCATTCTGGTGGGTGTAAAGTGTTATCTCATTCTGATTTTAATTTGCATTTCTCTGTTGACTAATGAGGTTGAACATTTTTTTTTATATTTACTGCCTTTATTGGTTGGGTACAGTGTCTTTTATATATATGTGTGTATAATATTTATATACAACTATATAAATATGGTATATTTACCTATATATAATATGGAAAGTTTAATTATATTGTTAGAATCTTGATTGTTTCGTCTGTTTGTACTACCAATTATTGAGGATGATGTTTTAAAACTTTCCATTATGATGGATTTGTCTAGTTCTCCTTTCAGTCTGTCCATTTTTGCTTTGTGTATATTGAAACTACGTTACTATGGACATACATACGTAGAAATGTTAAATCTTCCTGGTGGTTGACCATTCTGAAATTTCTTTATTTCTCACTCCACGTTTAAGTCTATCTTGTCTGATATTAGTATCAGGTTACTTTTGGTTAGTGTTTGCATGGTATCTTTCCCCATCATTTTACTTTTAATCCTTTGTCTTTTCATTAAAGGTGTGTTTGATGAATGGAGCTTAGTTGTTTGGTTTTTTTTTTTTAATCCAATCTTGACAAACTCTGCTCTTAATGGAGTATTTAGTCTATTTACATTTAATGTAAATACTAAAATTTTAAAGTTTATATCTTTCATCTTAAAATTCGTTTTCCTTTTGACCTGTTTAATGTCCTCTTTTCTCTCTTCTTGCCAACCTTTTAAAATTCAGTTTTTCCCTCTACTAGCTTGTAGTCGAGGTGGGTTTTGATGGATTTCTCCACCATCAAGTTACTACCTTCCCTTTTGTAGTTGTTAGATAGCTTGGAGGCGGGAGATACCTGGCTATTTCTCTTCGAACTTTCACCCTCTAATTTTAGCACATGTCAGTAGATGATCTTGTCTGCAGTGATAATTACTGTGGTATTTGATGGGGGACCCTCAATTTTTAAGAGTAAAAAGGGGTCCTGGGCTTCCCTGGTGGCGCAGTGGTTGAGAATCTGCCTGCCAATGCAGGGGACACGGGTTCGAGCCCTGGTCTGGGAAGATCCCACATGCCGCGGAGCAACTAGGCCCGTGAGCCACAGCTACTGAGCCTGCGCGTCTGGAGCCTGTGCTCCGCAACACGAGAGGCCTGCGCACCGCGATGAAGAGTGGCCCCTGCTCGCCACAACTAGAGAAAGCCCTCGCACAGAAACGAAGACCCAACACAGCCAAAAATAAATAAATAAGTAAATTTTTTTTAAAAAAATCAATCTTACTATTAAAAAAAAAAAAAAGGGGGGTCCTGAGACTAAGATGTGTAAGAAGCAGTGCCCTAGATATCACCGTACATCCTTGACTTACTGAAGTTCCATATAAATGAGAAATTTACCACTTCACCAACAATTCTAACACTCAGAACACTTTCACTCCCTCCTACCACCTTTTGTGTTATTGCCATACATTTCAATCATACATGTATTTTAAACATTATTTTACATTATTTTACACAGCCTATATTCATTTCTTTTTGCCCTTTCACCAGCCTATATTCATTTCTCTTTGCCCTTCCTGTATTTGTGTCTTCATGTAGAATCATTTTCTTTCTGACTGAAAACTCCATTAGTGTTTCTTTCAGTGCAGGTGTGCTGGCAATGAATTCTCTCAGTTTTGTTTATCTAGAAATGTATCTTTCACTTTTGAAAAGTGTTCTATTGTGAAATAATGTCAGACTTAGAGAAAAGGTGCAAGAATAGTAGAAAGAACTCTCATACCTTTCACCCGGATTCTTCAAATCTTAAATTTATTACTTTGTACTATCACTCTCTATCAATCTGTCTATATAATTATTTTCCCTGAACTGTTTGAGATTAAGTTACAGACATGATGCCCCCTTTCCCCTAAATATTTCAGTATTCCTTTCTTGATTTGGGGAGGGGGGAGTACATGCTCGTACATAATCACAGTATAATTATCAAAATCAGGGAGTGAACATTGTCAAATTTATACCTGTAACTCAGACATCTCCTCATACTAATCCATGTGTCCACCTGACACCTCCACCTGGACATCTACTAGCGATCTCAAGGTTAGTATGTCTAACACTGAGCTCCTAATCTTGCTCCACCAAACTGCTCCATTCCTAGTTAATGGTAACTCCATCCTTCTAGTCACAACACCAAAAACCTTGGAGTTATCCTTAATTTCTGCTTCTTTTTCAGGCTCCAGATCTAACAAATCAGGATATTCCGATGATTTACTTCCAAATAACATCCAGGGATCTGAGGACTTCTCCCAGCTCCGACCCTGGCTCTCCAACTGTCCATTCTTAACACGGGCATCCAGGGTGATCCTGTTAAAGCTTAAATCAGATTATATCACTCCTCTGCTTAAAACCCTCTGATGATTTCTCATTTTACTAAAAGTAAAACCGAAGTTCTCACATGGATCAATACTCACTTCCTGTCGATGCTGTGACCTTACCTCTCACCATGACCCACCCACCTTGCCTACACACAAGCCTCCTTTCTGTTCCTAGAATTTGCCAGACACGCTCCTTCCTTAGGCTTTTGCACAAATGGTTCCCTTTTCACAGAACTCTTTCTCCCCAGAAATCTGCATGGCTTGCTTCCTCATTTTCCTCAAGTTTTTACTCACATTTCATTTGAGTAGGGCCTTTCCAGAGCGCTCCATTTAAAATTGCAACCGTCCAAGAACTCGCTATTGCTCTTACTCCACTTAGATTCGATTTCCCTTTTGTTGTTGTTTGCTAAATGTTTATTTACTTCTTTGGCTGCGCCGGGTCTTAGTTGCAGCATGCGGGATCTTTAGTTGTGGCACGTGGGATCTAGCTCCCCCTAAATTGGGAGCGCGGAGTCTTAACCACTGGACCACCAGGGAAGTTCCTCGATTTACCTTTTATTCTACTTATTGCTGTCTCTCTTCTTCCCTGACATTAGAATGTAAGCTCAATGTAGACAGGGATTTGGGGTGATTTTATGCACTGCTATATTCCCAGTACCTAGAACAGGGCTCAGGTTCTATTGGTACTTGGCAGATGTTCAATAAAACTATGTAGAAAGAATAAATAAATAGAAACCTGATATCCAAAACACATAAAAGTAATGCTGCTAAGGTTTTGGGAGAGCCAGGTAGAGCATGGAGAAAACCCAGAGTCCCACCTTCTTGATCCCCTCTTTGCCCCTGAAGCATCTCTTTAGAACCTCCAAGGAGCCCCAGAAAAGAGCGTACAAACTGTTGCCATATATTCACCCTGTGCTAAGGCACACTATTTTGTTCTTCAGCCCATGACATGCTTTGCACTCTCCAGTCTTCTGCCCCTGGGGCTCCACCCACTGCAGTAGCTTTCTCCCAGGGCTTCTCGGAGCTTGTCAGTTGTTCTGGGTTATCTCTTCCACCACCAGAGCTTTCTCTGATCACCCCAGACAGAAGCATTTTTCTACAGTGATTACTATCTATATAATATTTCTCTGATTGTCAAACACAGATGGCTTTGTAACCTTCCTTTTGTCTCGTACGGTTTTCTAATGTTGCTGAACATCACTGTCTGCCTTATTCGTTGCAGTTTCCCCCAAAGCCTGAAACACTGACTGACTTGAAATGGGCACGCACTGAGTATCTGTTCACTGTGTAAGTGTCAATAAAGCGTACTCGTTTTTAGCAGACTGCAGATTTTTAGTAACTCTAAAGAGGCACTTGTAACAATTGGTGACAACCCTTTCTTTCTTTTAAAAAAGACTTATTTATCATAAAACTCATTATCACTTTTACCATTAACATTTAATATTATTTCTGAAGCTCTATCCCATGCAATAAGGCAGGACATAAAATTGAAATGTCTAAGAACTAGAAAGAAGGTCACAAAATAATCAACTGTAGACAATATGACTATATATCTAGAAAAATCAATTAAAACCACAAGAAAGTTTAATGAGATGGCTAGATACATATTTTTTAAAATTCAGAGATTGGGTCAAGATGGCGGAGTAGAAGGACGTGCTCGCACTCCCTCTTGTGAGAACACCAGAATCACAACTAACTGCTGAACAATCATCGACAGGAAGACACCGGAACTCACCAAAAACGATACCCCACATCCAAAGACAAAGGTGAAACCACAATGAGATGGTAGGAGGGGTACAATCACAATAAAATCAAATCCCATAATTGCTGGGTGGGTGACTCACAAACTGGAGAACACTTATACAACAGAAGTCCACCCGCTGGAGTGAAGGTGCTGAGCCCCATGTCAGGCTTCCCAACCTGGGGTGTCTGGCAACAGGAGGAGGAATTCCCAGAGAATCAGACTTTGAAGGCTAACGGGATTTGACTGCAGGACTTCGACAGGACTGGGGGAAACAGAGACTCCATTCTTGGAGGGCACACACAAAGTAGTGCGTGCATCAGGACCCAGGGGAAGAGCAGTGACCCCACAGGAGACTGAACCAGACCTACCTGCTAGTGTTGGAGGGTCTCCTGCAGAGGCGGGGGGTGGCTGTGGCTCACCGGGGGGACAAGGACATTGGCAGCAGAAGTTCTGGGAAGCACTCCTTGGCAAGAGCCCTCCAGAGTCCGCCATTCACCCCACCAAAGAGCCCGGGTAGGCTCCAGTGTTGGGTGGCCTCAGGTCAAACAACCAACAGGGAGAGAACCCAGTCCCACCCATCAGCAGACAAACGGATTAAAGTTTTACTGAGCTCTGCCCACCAGAGCAACAGCCAGCTCTACCCACCACCAGTCTCTCCAATCAGGGAACTTGCACAAACCTCTTAGACAGCCTCATCCACCACAGGGCAGACAGCAGAAGCAAGAAGAACTACAATCCTGCAGCCTGTGGAACAAAAGCCACATTCACAGAAAGACAGACAAGATGAAAAGGCAGAGGGCTATGTACCAGATGAAGGAACAAGATAAAACCCCAGAAAAACAACTGAATGAAGTGGAGATAGGTAACCTTCCAGAAAAAGAATTCAGAATAATGATAGTGAAGATGATCCAGGACCTCGGAAAAAGAATGGAGGCAAAGATAGAGAAGATGAAAGAAATGTTTAACAAAGACCTAGAAGAATTAAAGAATAAACAAACAGAGATGAACAATACAATAACTGAAATGAAAACTACACTAGAAAGAATCAATAGCAGAATAACTGAGGTAGAAGAACAGATAAGTGACCTGGAAGACAGAGTGGTGGAATTCACTGCGGCAGGACAGAATAAAGAAAAAAGAATGAAAAGAAATGAAGACAACCTAAGAGACCTTTGGGACAACATTAAACACAACAACATTTGCATTATAGGGGTCCCAGAAGGAGAAGAGAGACAGAAAGGACCCGAGAATATATTTGAAGAGATTATAGTCGAAAACTCCCCTAACATGGGAAAGGAAATAGCCACCCAAGTCCAGGAAGCACAGAGAGTCCCATACAACATAAACCCAAGGAGAAACATGCCGAGACACATAGTAATCAAAGTGGCAAAAATTAAAGACAAAGAAAAATTATTGAAAGCAGCAAGGGAAAAACGACAAATAACATCCAAGGGAACTCCCATAAGGCTAACAGCTGATTTCTCAGCAGAAACTCTACACGCCAGAAGAGAGTGGCATGATATACTTAAAGTGATGAAAGGGAAGAACTTACAACCAAGATTACTCTACCCAGCAAGGATCTCATTCAGATTCGATGGAGAAATCAAAAGCTTTACAGACAAGCAAAAGCTTTACAGACAAGCAAAAGCTAAGAGAATTCAGCACCACCAAACCAGCCTACAACAAATGCTAAAGGAACTTCTCTAGGCAGGAAGCACAAGAGAAGAAAAAGACCTACAAAAACAAACACAAAACAATTAAGAAAATGGTAATAGGAACATACATATTGATAATTACCCTAAACGTGAATGGATTAAATGCTCCAACCAAAGACACAGGCTTGCTGAATGGATACAAAAACAAGACCCATATATATGCTGTCTACAAGAGACCCACTTTAGACCAAGGGACACATACAGACTGAAAGTGTGTGGATGGAAAAAGATATTCCATGCAAATGGAAATCAAAAGAAAGCTGGAGTAGCAATACTCATATCAGATAAAATAGACTTTAAAATAAAGAATGTTACAAGAGACAAGGAAGGACACTACATAATAATCAAGGGATCAATCCAAGAAGAAGAGATAACAATTATAAATACATATGCACCCAACATAGGAGCACCTCAATACATAAGGCAACTGCTAACAGCTATAAAAGAGAAAATCGACAGTAACACAATAATAGTGGGGGACTTCAACACCTCACTTACACCAATGGACACATCATCCAGACAGAAAATTAATAAGGAAACACAAGCTTTCAATGACACAATAGACCAGATAGATTTAACTGATCTTTATAGGACATTCCATCCAAAAACAGCAGATTACACTTTCTTCTCAAGTGTGCACGGAACATTCTCCAGGACAGATCACATCTTGGGTCACAAATCAAGCCACAGTAAATTTAAGAAAACTGAAATCAAATCAAGCATCTTTTCTAACAACAATGCTATGAGATTAGAAATCAATTACAGGGGGGAAAAAATGTAAAAAACACAAACACATGGAGGCTAAACACTACGTTACTAAATAACCAAGAGATCACTGAAGAAATCAAAGAGGAAATCAAAAAATACTTAGAGACAAATGACAATGAAAACATGACGATCCAAAACCTATGGGATGCAGAAAAAGCAGTTCTAAGAGGGAAGTTTATAGCAATACAATCCTACCTCAAGAAACAACAAACATCTCAAATTAACAATCTAACCTTACACCTAAAGGAACTAGAGAAACAAGAACAAACAAAACCCAAAGTAAGCAGAAGGAAAGAAATCATAAAGATCAGATCAAAAATAAATAAAATAGAAACAAAGAAAATAGCAAAGATCAATAAAACTAAAAGCTGGTTCTTTGAGAAGATAAACAAAATTGATAAACCATTAGATAGACTCATCAAGAAAAGGAGGGAGAGGACTCAAATCAATAAAATTAGAAATGAAAAGGGAGAAGTTACAACAGACACCACAGAAATACAAAGCATCCTAAGAGACTACTACAATCAACTCTATGCCAATAAAATGGACAACCTGGAAGAAATGGACAAATTCTTAGGTATAACCTTCCAAGACTGAACCAGGAAGAAACAGAAAATATGAACAGACCAATAACAAGTAATGAAATTGAAACTGTGATTAAAGATCTTCCAACAAACAAAAGTCCAGGACCAGATGGCTTCACAGGAGAATTCTATCAAACATTTAGAGAAGAGCTAACACCCATCCTTCAAAAACTCTTCCAAAAAATTGCAGAGGAAGGAACACTCCCAAACTCATTCTATGAGGCCACCATCACCCTGATACCAAAACCAGACAAAGATACTACAAAAAAAGAAAATTACAGCCCAGTATCACTGATGAATAAAGATGCAAAAATCCTCAACAAAATACTAGCAAACAGGGCTTCCCTGGGGGTGCAGTGGTTGAGAGTCTGCCTGCCGATGCAGGGGACACGGGTTCGGGCCCTGGTCTGGGAAGATCCCACGTGCCACAGAGCGACTGGGCCCGTGAGCCACAATTGCTGAGCCTGCGCGTCTGGAGCCTGTGCTCCACAACAGGAGAGGCCGCGATAGTGAGAGGCCCGCGCGCCGTGATGAGGGGTGGCCCCCGCTTGCCGCAACTAGAGAAAGCCCGCCCTCGCACAGGAACAAAGACCCAACACAGCCAAAAATAAAAATAAATAAATTAATTAAAATAAATAAATAAATAAATTTTTAAAAATACTAGCAAACAGAATCCAACAACACATTAAAAGGATTATACACCATGATCAAGTGGGATTTATCCCAGGGATGCAAGGATTCTTCAATATATGCAAATCAATCAATGTGATACACCATATTAACAAATTGAAGAATAAAAACCATATGATCATCTCAGTAGATGCAGAAAAAGCTTTTGACAAAATTCAACACCCATTTATGATAAAAACTCTCCAGAAAGTGGGCATAGAGGGAACCTACCTCAATATAATAAAGGCCATATATGACAAACCCACAGCAAACATCATTCTCAATAGTGAAAAACTGAAAGCATTTCCTCTAAGATCAGGAACAGGACAAGGATGTCCACTCTCACCACTATTATTCAACATGGTTTTGGAAGTCCTAGCCACAGCAATCAAAGAAGAAAAAGAAATAAAAGGAATACAAATTGCAAAAGAAGAAGTAAAACTGTCACTGTTTGCAGATGACATGATACTATACATAGAGAATCCTAAAAATGCCACCAGAAAACTACTAGAGCTAATCAACAAATTTGGTAAAGTTGCAGGATACAAAATTAATGCACAGAAATCTCTTGCATTCCTATACACTAATGATGAAAAATCTGAAAGAGAAATTAAGGAAACACTCCCATTTACCATTGCAACAAAAAGAATAAAATACCTAGGAATAAACCTACCTAAGGAGACAAAAGACCTATATGCAGAAAACTATAAGACACTGATGAAAGAAATTAAAGATGATACAAAGAGATGCAGAGATATACCATGTTCTTGGATTGGAAGAATCAATATTGTAAAAATGACTATATTACCCAAAGCAATCTACAGACTCAATACAATCCCTAACAAATTACCAATGGCATTTTTTACAGAACTAGAACAAAAAGTCTTACAATCTGTATGGAGACACAAAACACCCCGAATAGCCAAAGCGGTCTTGAGGGAAAAAAATGGAGCTGAAGGAATCAGACTCCCTGACTTCAGACTATACTACAAAGCTACAGTAATCAAGACAATATGGTACTGGCACAAAAACAGAAATATAGATCAATGGAACAGGATCAGGATAGAAAGCCCAGAGATAAACCCATGCACCTATGGTCAACTAATCTATGACAAAGGAGGCAAAGATATACAATGGAGAAAAGACAGTCTCTTCAATAAGTGGTGCTGGGAAAACTGGACAGCTATATGTAAAAGAATGAAATTAGAAAACTCCCTAACACCATACACCAAAATAAACTCAAAATGGATTAGAGACCTAAATGTAAGACCAGACACTACAAAACTCTTAGAGGAAAACACAGGAAAAACACTCTTTGACATAAATCACAGCAAGATCTTTTTTGATCTACCTCCTAGAGTAATGGAAATAAAAACAAAAATAAACAAATGGGACCTAACGAAACTTAAAAGCTTTTGCAAAGCAAACTACAAACAAGACGAAAAGACAACCCTCGGAATGGGAGAAAATATTTGCAAATGAATCAACGGACAAAGGATTAATCTCCAAAATATATAAACAGCTCATGCAGCTCAATATTAAAAAAACAAACAACCCAATCAGAAAATGGGCAGAAGACCTAAATAGACATTTCTCCAAAGAAGGCATACAGATGGCCAAGAAGCACATGAAAAGATGCTCAACATCACTAATTATTAGGGAAATGCAAATCAAAACTCCAATGAGGTATGACCTCACACCAGTTAGAATGGGCATCATCAGAAAATCTACAAACAACAAATGCTGGAGAGGGTGTGGAGAAAAGGGAACCCTCTTGCACTGTTGATGGGAATGTAAATTGATACAGCCACTATGGAGAACAGTATGGAGGTTCCTTAAAAAACTGAAAATAGAATTACCATATGACCCAGCAATCTCACTACTGGGCATATACCCAGAGAAAACCGTAATTCAAAAAGACACATGCACCCCAATGTTCATTGCAGCACTATTTACAATAGCCAGGTCATGGAAGCAACCTAAACGCCCATCGACAGACGAATGGATAAAGAAGATGTGGTACATATATACAATGGAATAGTACTCAGCCATAAAAAGGAACGAAACTGAGTCATTTGTAAAGACGTGGATGGATCTAGAGACTGTCATACAGAGTGAAGTAAGTCAGAAGGAGAAAAACAAATATTGTATATTAATGCACATATGTGGAACCTAGAAAAATGGTACAGATGAACTGGTTTGCAGGGCAGAAATTGAGACACAGATGTAGAGAACAAACGTATGGACACCAAGAGGGGGAAGTGGTGGGGGGGTGGGGTGGTGGTGTGATGAATTGGGAGATTGAGACTGACATGTATATACTGATATGTATAAAATGGATAACTAATAAGAACCTGCTGTATAAAAAAAAAATTAAAAAAATTTTTAAAAATTAAAAAATTAATAATAATAAAATTCAGTAGCACTTCTATGCATTAGTAAGAATTTAAAAGTAAAATGAAAAGAAATTCCTTTCACAGTAGCAACAAATTTACTATGAAACAAAATTACTATGAATAATCTTAAAGTATGTTAGATGTATAGAAAGAAAATCTTGGAAAGAGAAATAAAAGGATATGGAAATAAGGGGGAAAGCCCTCTCAAACTAATTTGAAAAGTTTGACACAATTCCAGTAAAAATCCCAATTATTTTAAATTTTCTCAAAAGTTTTAAAAGCTTATCTTGTATAAGCACATAAGAATGAACAAATAAGAATAATAAGGAATGTTTGGTAGCTCATTCTGTCTCCTCTACGAGATATTTAGATATCCTTCTTTGTATTTTTTTTTAAACTCGTTCCTCTAGGGATTACAGTATGCATCCTTAACTTATCAGAGTCTACTCTGAATTAATACTGCACCCCTTGGGCTTCCCTGGTGGCGCAGTGGTTAAGAATCCGCCTGCCAATGCAGGGGACACGGGTTTGAGCCCTGGTCCAGGAAGACCCCACATGCCGCGGAGCAACTAAGCTCGTGTGCCACGATTACTGAGCCTGCACTCTAGAGCCTGCGAGCCACAACTACTGAGCCCGCATGCCAGAACTACTGAAGCCCACGCACCTAGAGCCTGTGCTCCGCAACGAGAGAAGCCACCGCAATGAGAAGCCTGTGCACCGTAACCAAGAGTAGCCCCCACTCGCCGCAACTAAAGAAAGCCCGCACGCAGCAAAGAAGACCCAACGCAGACAAAAATAAATAAATAAATTTTTAAAAAAATACCGCACCTCTTTACATATTAAGAACCTTAACACTATACATATTATATGTGCCAAATTGTATGCATTAATACATTTTATTAAGAATCAATTTCATTTACATTCTCTTCTTTGTGTGTTTTAATGTTCATCACAAATACATATGTGTGTGTGTTATAAATCCAACAATATCTTGTTGTTATTGCTTTTACATAATTTAAGAATAAAAATTAAAACAGTGTTTTATAGCTACTACCATATTTAATATTCCCCATGCTCTTTATTCCTTCAAGATCCAAATTTCCATCTGGTATTATTTTCTCTTCAGTGTGAAGGTCTTCTACTGATATTTATCACAATACATGTCTGCTGGCAAAAACTTCTCTTAACTTTCACCTAAAAATATACTTCCTCTTCATGTTTGATTGATATTTTCACTGTGTGCAGAATTCTGTTGACAGTTTTTTCTTTCAGCATTTTGAAGATATCATTCCATTGTTTACTTGGCTACATGCCTTCTGACTGTTAAGTCAGCCATCATTCTGATCACTGTTCCTTTTATCTTTTTTATTTTATTTTTGGCTGCGTTGGGTCTTCGTTGCTGCGCACAGGCTTTCTCTAGTTGCGGCGAGTGGGGGCTACTCTTTGCTGCAGTGCGTGGGCTTCTCATTACAGTGGCTTCTCTTGCTGGGGAGCAGGGCTCTAGGTGCGTGGGCTTCTGTAGTTGCAGCACGCGCGCTCAGTAGTTGTGGCACGCGGGCCCTAGAGCGCGCAGGCTTCAGTAGTTGCAGCGCATGGGCTCAGTAGTTGTGGCTCACGGGCTCTAGAGGGCAGGCTCAGTGGTTGTGGCACTCGGGCTTAGTTGCTCCACGGCATGTGGGATCTTCCCGGACCAGGACTCGAACCCGTGTCCCCTGCATTGGCAGGCGGATTCTTAACCACTGCGCCACCAGTGAAATCCCCTTCTTTATCTTTAGCATCCAGCAGTTTCACTATGATATACCTAGATGTAATTTTCTTTGTATTTATCCTGCTCGGGTTTGGCCGTACTTCCTGGGTTGCTCTGTGTGTGGGTATGTTTTAATCAAAATTGGAAAATTTTCAGTCAACGTTCTTTGAATTTCTTTTCTGCCTCATTCTTCTCAACTTACGGGACTGCAATTACCCATATGTTAAGCAACTGGATATTGCATCACAGGTGACTGAGGCACTGGTCCTATTTTTTCAGTCTTTTTTCCTCTATGTACTTTAGTTTGGATGATTTCTATCAACCTGTCTTCAAGATCATTGATTCTTTCTTCTCTTGTGCCCAATCTGCTGTTAATCCCATCCAGTGAAAGTTCAGTGACAGGTCTGATATTCTTCAGTTCTAAGATTTCCACTTCATTCTATTTACATCTTCCATATTTCTATAGAAACTCCCCACCTCTTCACCCTTTCATCCATTTTTTAACGTATTTTTAACATAATTTTTCATTGTTATTTTAAAGTTTTTTTTGCCTGTGAGTCTACTTCTATGATTGACTTTTCACTCTGAAACAGTCACAGGTTCCTGTTTCTTCATCTTCACATATCTAGTAAGTTTTTATTTTATACTGGACATTGTGGACGACAGGCTATAGAGGCTCTGAATTTTGTTTTCTCCTTCTAGAGCACTGAGGTTTATTATAGTAGGCAGTTAAATTACTGGCAGATCACCTTGATCTGGGGCAGGTTCAGTTTTGTGCCTTCTTTCTTTTTTTGTGCTCAGTCCTAGGAAAAATGTCACAGTCATACAATGTAGTGTTTGCTTCTAAGGGGTAGTCCTTCTGGGATTTCAAAGGAAAGCCCAAGGTGTTTACCAATACCCCCTCTTTTCTTTTTGGCTGCGTTGGGTCTTCGTTGTTGCGTGTGGGCTTTCTCTAGTTGTGGCGAGCGGGGGCTACTCTTCGTTGTGGTGCGCGGGCTTCTCTTGTTGCAGAGCACAGGCTCTAGGCACGCGGGCTTCAGTAGTTGTGGTACACAGGCTTAGTTGCTCCACAGCATGTGGGATCTTCCCAGACCGGGGATGGAACCTGTGTCCCCTGTACCGGCAGGCGGATTCTTAACCACTGCGCCACCAGGGAAGTCCCTACCCCTCTAACTTGATAAGGCTCAAACTCTAAACTGCTGGTTGTTCTCCTGTGCCTTCAAACAATGTTTTAAAATATTCTGCCCAGAATTTACATTTGTTATTGGTGGGAATATTAGTCTTATACAAGCTAGTCAGTCAATACTGAAAGCCAGAACTCTAAATCAGAATAATTTTGAAAGAGAATGATAAAGTGAGCCTTGTTCTTGTACATATTAAAATTGATGATAAAGATATAGCAATTGGGGCTTCCCTGGTGGCGCAGTGGTTAAGAATCCGCCTGCCAATGCAGGGCACACGGGTTCGTGCCCTGGTCCAGGAAGATCCCACATGCCGCAGAGCGGCTAGGCCCGTGAGCCACAACTACTGAGCCTGCGCGTCTGGAGCCTGTGCTCCGCAAAGGGAGAGGCCGCGACAGTGAGAGGCCCGCGCACCGCAATGAAGAGTGGCCCCCGCTTGCCGCAACTGGAGAAAGCCCTCGCACAGAAATGAAGACCCAACACAGCCAAAAATAAATAAATAAATAAATAAATAAATTTATTTAAAAAAAAAAAGATATAGCAATTAAAACACTGTGGCATATAGTGTAAGAACATATAGGTCAAAAAAAGAAAAAAACAAAACCAAAATAGATATCCCTGAAAGGGAACTTGTTATATATACTGTTATATTAAGGAAGCAAAACAAAGAGAAGGGGAAAATTATTTATTTATTTGAAGGACTGTTTTGGGGAAAGTGATAATGAAAGGAATTTCACTTCATATCACTTCTTTAATTTCAGGATTAAAGAGTTAAATACAAAAACATAAACCATAAAAATTAAAATAAAATGTGGGTGAATATTAACTTATCACTGGGTTTGTATTTGTGGGTAAACTATTAAATCTCTCTTGAGAAAGAACCTAGTTTCTTTCTCAAATGCAAGAAGATGATAAAAAAAATACCTACCTCAAAAGGTTTTGTGATTAATAAAATAAGGGCACTTAGCTCACTGCCTGATACATAATCAGCCCCCCACAAACGTTAGCTGTTGGTACTGTTGTTACTGTAATTATTATTGTTTAATAATTATAAGGAAGGAATCTCTTTCATAAAAATAAAAGAGGAAATATCAGAAGATTGATAGAATTGATTATGTGAAAATAATCACTTTTATATATTAAAAAACATAAAAGGCAAGGAACAATGGGGAAAATGTTTACAAACATGACAAAGAATTAATATTCTTAATATATAAAGGGCATTTAAAAATCAGTAAGTAGAGCACTAATAGCCCAGTGGAAAATAAAGGATTGGATAAACATTTCTAAGAAGAAATAGACATATTTTAAAGGTTCAATTTTGTTATTAATCAAATAAATGCAAATTAAAACAATCTGAGAAAGTGGTCTTATTGCTGTTTTGTTGCTTTTTAGAGACCAGACACATTTAGTATATTGAGACAGATACTTTCAGACCCTGGTAAAGGAATTAGTATGGCTATTCGGAAAACTAATGCTACATAACCAGAGTCTTAAAAAGATCATACCCTGTGATTTAATACTTCACTTCAGGATTCTATTTTGAGGGAATATCAGACAGTGCTATTTGCCATTTTTCCCTAATTCCTATAAATAAAAAATAAGAAAGAAAGAAAATAAATTAAGTACTCATCTCAAGAAGCTAGAAGAACATCAGAAAAATCCAAACAAAGTAGAGGAAAGGAATTCTGTAGAAGAGTGTTTTAAATTTTCCAAGTGGCCAAATTTTTCTTGTAGGGCTTCTTATTGTAAATTTTAGTTTTACTGCCTTATGATCATAGAAGGGGAGTTACATGATTTCTGCCTTTTGGACTTTATTGAGATTTTTCTTTGTGGCCAATTTATATAACTTTTTATAAATGTATCATGTGTACTGAAAAACTGAATATTCCCTGTTTTATTTAAGATTTTATATATTTATATATGGAATGTTTATTAATGATATCACCCAGTTATTTCATATTCTTATTTACTTTTTGCCTTTTATTAAATTCTGAAGTGTGTTAGTATCTTCAACTATGTGGTTTTAAATTCTTCTTATATTTCTAATAGCTTTTGCCTTATATACTTAGAATATTTTTAAGTGCATAAAGTTTCATGATTATGTCTTCTAGATGGAATGAACTTTGTAATGGTATAAATTGACCCTGCATTCTTAATACTTTCTAACCTGGAATTTCTAATCTGCCTAATATGAGTACTGCCAACTCTGTTCCTTTTGGTTTGCATTTGCTTGATACACCTTGCTCATCCCGTTTTCAACGTTCCTATGTTGTTTTGGTTTAGGTGTATCTCTTATAAACAGCATAAAGCTGGCCTTTGTTTTTTCCTCAGGTTTTACTGAGTCTGGGATCTGTCTTTTAATAAGGGTTTTTTTTTTTAATCCTATGAGTATTTATTGTGTTCACTGCCCCTAGTTTTATAGTTTGTTTGTTTTTCCTTTCCTGACCTTTGCTGATCTGATCATTATTTCTTCCCTCTGAATGTGGCTTAAAAGTTCTAAATCCTATTTACCTCTAGTATAATAGTGATACGCCCTAATTTTTTTTAATTGCGAGATAATAAACTTTAAGTATATAGCTTGAAGAATTTGTACATATGAATACACTGTGTAACCACCACTCAGATTGAGATTCAAAACATTTCCCAGCACCCCATAAAGCATCCCTTCCCATCTACACCCTCAAAATAACCACTGTGACTCTGATCATCAACATTAGTTTTACCTGTTCTTGAACTTCATATAAATGTATGTATTCTTTTATATCTGGCTTCCTTAACAGAATTCTTTAAGATTCATCCATGTAGCTGTACAGACTGGTAATTTATCTTTTTCTTTCTATGTAATATTCCATTGTGTGTCTATACCATGAATTACCCATTCTTCTGTTGATCGACATTTCCCCCTGGTTTTGGCTATTTTAAATAAAACTGCAACATACATTCTTGCATGTTTTTTTTCCTGGTTATATACACTCATTGCCTTTGGGTCTATATCTAGTAATGGAATTGCTAGGGCACAGAACAAGCACATATTTAACTTTTGTGGAAAGTGCCAAACCATTTTTTCAAAGTGGCTGCACTCCCACCAGCAATGTATGACGGTCACAGCTGCTCCACATTCACGTCAACACTTGGTATTCTCAGTCTTTTTAATTTTAGCCATTCTGGTGGGTACATAGTGGTGACTTGCTGTGGTTTTAAATTAGATTACTCTGATGAGTAATGATGTTAGGAATCTTTTTATATGCTCATTAACCATTAAGAAATGTTCTTTATTAAAATACCTGTTTAAGTTTTTTGAACACTTAAAAAAATTAGGTTATTTGGCTTTTTCTTCCTGCTTTCATTCTTTATATATTCTAGATATAAGACTTCTTTCAGATACCTATATTATGAATAACTTCTTCCAGTATAAGGTTTGTCCTTTCACTTTCTAACTGTTATCTTTTCATGAATAGAAGGTTTTTTATTTCGATGTAACCTTTGTTTTCCTTTTATGGTAGGGAGCTTTATGGCCTAATTAAGAAATCTTTGCTTACCTCATGGTCATGAAGATATTCTGCTGTGTTTTCCTAGAAGCTTTATAGATTTACCTTTCTCGTTTATATATGTTGTGAGGTAAGGGTCAAAGTTAATTTTTCTCACATAAGTATCTGATTACTCCAGTAACATTTTTCAGAGCAGTGGCACATTCTGTTAATTTATTTATTCATCAACATATAATTATAGAGAGCCTACTAAGTCAAACATTGTGCTGGAGTTGGAGATAAATCAGTGAACAGGATTAAAGCATCACTCTTGTCCTCATGGAATCCAGTGAGCAGTTTATTAACAAGTTCGGCCTGTCAGCTCTTAATTTCAGAAAATTCTTGATCTAAGGAAACAGCTGAGTAAAATCTCTTTAACTTATATCCAGTATCTAGCCACCTGACTGCACTAAATTAACTGAAAATTCCATGCTCTACTTCATTTTTTCCCAAATATCCTACAGATTGATGGTGGTTGAGAGATGGAGAGCACAGATAAAACTCACTCCTTTTGATATTTTTCTGATTATGAAAGCAATATTCAGAAATTGAAAACAACCATTTAAATAGAGAAAAGTTGAAAAGAACCAGATGAGAAAAATCACCTACATGCCCACCATCTAGAAGCAATGAATATCTTGAACATAACATGGAATCACACCATAGCTGGAGACTCTAAAGTTATACATACAGTGAAATTTTTATAGTCAAAATTGCTCTTGAAATTTCCTTTTAAGGAGACCTCCAGTTGGACATGGCAGCTTGAACACATAGCTCTGATCCTGATTTTAACTCATCCTACATTAACATGCTAAAAGGGATTCATGCCCAGAGACCTTCCAATCAGTTTTTTAAGGCCTCTCTCTTAAATAACAGACAGCCAAGGAACACCAGACATTTGAGGGAAACCTTGAAATGACAATCGGAGCTCCAAGAACACAATAAAAAAGAACTCAGAGGAAACAGAAATTACTTAGAAAACAGAAGAAAATAATAATATTCTCAGAGAAAAAAAGATGTTGCATTCAAAAAACAAGACCAGAATGCTAGAAGAAAAGGAACATTCTGAGAAAAAGACATCACAATTTACTGTAAATTAAATATCTCAGCATAAAAAAGCTTTCAAGAGAACTATTGGAAGATAACATTTTCAGAGGATAACTATTGGAAGGGACTGTCCACGAAGTAGGGCAAAAAGAGACAAAAAGATGGAAAATAGGAAAGAAAACGTTTTTTAAATATTTGAGGGTCAACCCAGGACACAACATCCAACTACCAGGAGTTCTAGGAAAATAGAACATAGAACACAAAGGAGAGGAAATTATTTTTAAAATAATACAAAACTGAAGGATATGGATTTTCTAATGAAAGGGTCTACCAAGTGCCCAACACTGAATGGGGAAAAAAAAAAAAAGAAAACCTCCCTGATGCACATCACTGTGAAATCTCAGAATATGTAGAATAAAGATGAGAAGTAGGGACTTCCCTGGTGGTCCACTAGTTAAGAATCTGCCTTCCATTGCAGGGTACGTGGGTTTGATCCCTGGTTGGGCAACTAAGCCCACACACCGCAGCAGAGAATCCCGCATGCCGCAACAAAGATTCCGCTAACCACAACTGAGACCTGACGCAGCCAAAAATAAAATAAATAAATTTTTTAAAAAAGATGAGAAGAAAAGTTTTCAAAGGAAAATAAACAGTTCACATAGAAAGGATCAGGAATCTGAATGGCATCAGACTTCTCAGCAGCAACACTAAAAGATTAGAAGACAATAGACCGTACCCTCAAAATTCTGAAGAAGTATTATTTCCAATCTAGAATTCTAAACCCAGCCAACCTAAAAATGACATATGTAGGTAAATTAAGAACATCTTCAGAGATGCTAGATCTAGAAAAGTTTACCCCTCATGCACACCTTAGGAAGCTTCTTGAGGGATCTGTTCCACCAAACCAAAGAAGCAATCCAAGAAAGAACAATGAAAAGAAGCCAGAAAACAGGAAATCAATCACAGAGGAAAGAAAAAAGGACTACCCAGAATAGTAGTGAAAGGATGACGGCTATACAGCACACCTGAAAAGCAAAAACTTCAGACTGGAGCAGGAGGGCAAATGGCACCAAGAAGAAAAAAATAAGTTACTTGATATTTTTGACTGTACTGAGGGAAATTTTACAGCTCTGGCAGGAAGTCTGAAAATTAATAAGTGGCAAGTACACAGAACACTAAGCAATCTGCCCCACCCCTCAAATAGTTTAAAAAAAAAAAAAAAAGCTGAATATTTCCTTAATATGATGGGGGGGGAGCGGTAAGGAGGGAGAGGAAGGGAGAGGAGAAGAGGGGGGAGAGAAAGAGAAGGAGAGACAGAGGGGGGTAAGCACTTGTATATATGTGAGTTAGCATCACCCTCCAAAGCTGACATCATGTTGTGGGTTTTTTTTACAAATTTATTTATTTTATTTATTTATTTTTGGTTATGTTGGGTCTTTGTTGCTGCGTGCGGGCTTTCTCTAGTTGTGGCGAGCGGGGGCTACTCTTCCTTGCGGTGCACGGGCTTCTCACTGTGGTGGCTTCTCTTGTTGCAGAGCACAGGCTCTAGGCACGTGGGCTTCAGTAGTTGTGGCTCATGGGCTCAGTAGTTGTAGCTCACAGGCTCAGTAGTTGTGGCTTATGGGCTCTAGAGCGCAGGCTCAGTAATTGTCACGCATGGGCTTAGTTGCTCCGCAGCATGCGGGATCGTCCCAGACCAGGGCTCAAACCTGTGTCCCCTGTGTTGGCAGGTGGATTCTTAACCACTGTGCCACCAGGGAAGCCCTGACATCATGTTTAACAGGGATTCATAAAAGCATGTCACTTACAGCCAAGCAAGGATGCTCACAAAAGTGGCACATTTATTTATCACTTTTCTGGAGGTATTAGCTAATGTCATTGGACAAGAAAAGAAGAGATAGAAACAGTCGAAAAGAAGAGGTAAAAATATTATTTCCAAATAGTACCTGGAAAACTAATATGAATTAACTGAAAAAAGAAAAAAAAACTTATTATAAGCAATATAAGTATTCTGCTAGGTGCTTACATTCAAAATTAATATATAAAAATCACCTTTGAATTTAAAAACTAGATGAAAGACATAATTAAATAATAGATACTATTCAAAGTAGCAACAAAAGACAAAATATCAAGATAGAAATTTCAAAATAAATGGGCAAGATCTGTATAAAGATACCAAGGAATACTAAAGAAAACCTGAATAATTGGAAACGATTACCTTATTCTTATATAGGAAGTGTCAATATTATAAAGATGTCATCTGTCTTGAATCAATATATAAACATAATGTGATTCCAATTTTTAAAACACCAACAGTCTTTATTTTTCTTTTTTAACCGGGCAGGCTAGTTTTGAAAATTATACAGAAAGTAACGAACAAGAAGAGCCAAGAAAATTCTGAATAACTGAAAAGACGATGAGGGAAGATTAACTCTAACAGATAATAAAACATAAGATAGTGTGACACTGCTACACAAAGTGACAAACCAAACAGAGCAGACCCAAAGGAATCAAATGGAAACTCCATCACCGTAAAATGTGCTAATTCAAATTAAGAACTCAGCAGATAGGTTTAACATCAAACTGGACATAGCAGAAGAGAGTATTAGTAACTAGAATACAGGTCAGTAAAGAGAAAGAAGAGAAGAAGGATGGACAATACAGCATAGAGCACAAAAGATATATGAAACATGGGAAAATGCTCTAATGTAATTAGAATTGGAGTCCAAGAAAGAGAAGTGAAAAGGAGCAAGACAGTAACAATAGAAAGACAAAAGCCATAATGGTCAATAACTTTATAAAACAAAAGGCAATCAAGCCACATATTCAAAGGCTCTATGAAACTCAAGCAAGATAAATGCAAAGAAAACCACCTTAGGGAAAATCATAGTAAAACTGCTTAAAAAAAACTGAGAGGGCTTCCCTGGTGGCGCAGTGGTTGAGAATCCGCCTGCCAGTGCAGGGGACACAGGTTCGAGCCCTGGTCTGGGAGGATCCCCCATGCCGCGGAGCGGCTGGGCCCGTGAGCCACAATTGCTGAGCCTGCGCGTCTGGAGCCTGTGCTCCGCAACGGGAGAGGCCGCGATAGCGAGAGGCCCGCGCACCGCGATGAAGAGTGGCCCCCGCTTGCCACAACTGGAGAAAGCCCTCGCACAGAAACGAAGGCCCAACACAGCCATAAATAAAATAAATTAAAAAAAAAAAAAAAAAAAGATGGCTAGCAGGACATCAGAGCCGTTTAAAAAAAAAAAAAAAAACTGAGAGGAAAAAAATCTTAAAGCAGCCAGAGAAGAAAAAGACATATTAACTTCAAAGGAGCAATAGTAAGACTGATGAATGACAATGGAAGCCAGAAAATAATAAAATAACATATTTAAAGTGCTGAAAGAAAATAACTGCCAATCTAGAATTCTACGCCAGTAAGAGTATATTTCAAAAGTGAAAGGATTAGAAAATCAGCATTCAGCAAGCTTCATCATAACTGATACGAGGCAACTGATATGAGGATTCAGCAACCTTCCTAATAATTAAGAATCATTAATGGATCCTAAAAATAGTGAGTGAAAGTTGATGAAAAACAGGATATTTATATAGTTTCAAAGTATCTCTTCAAAAGACACTTAGTAATTACAAAGGGAAAAATATAACTTTAGAGTGGAAAAACCTGAGAGATACCACCTCAACCAACAGACCAAAGTGAAATCACCAACAGTGGAACAAATCAATGTCCTGTGCCTCCTGATACAATGCACTGAGAAAGACAGTATCACTTCTGTGGTATTCCTACGAAAAAAAAAACATGAACTAAATCTAGCCATGGGGAAACAGCAGACAAATCCAAACTGAGGTAAGGTACAAAGCTAGCCTATATCCTACAAAAATGTCAAGGTCATAAAAGACAAAGAAAGTTCCAAGTTAAAAGAGGCTAAAGAGATACAAAAATCATATGCAACTCATACAAGGACGGGCTGGATTGTGGACTGGAAACAAATTTCGTTTTTTGCTATAAAGAACATTACTAGGACAACTGATTAAATTTGAGTAAGGTCTATAATTTACATAATAGAATTTTATCAACTTATTTTCCTGATTTTGATACACACACACACACACACACACACACAGGTGTGTGTGAAAAGTGTACATGGAGGGAGGAGAGGGGGAGGGGGGAGTGAGGGAAAAGTGGGGAGAAAGAGAGAGTAAATGAGGAAGCTAATGTTAACATTTCAGTAATCTGGGTGAAAGGTATATGGGAATTCTTTGCACTACTCTTGCAAATTACTTTAAAATATTATTAAGTATTAAAAGGATCATTTCAGAATATAAAAGCCCTTTAGAAAGTGAAATGAAGTCATTTTCAGACAAACAAAATCAGAGAATTCATCAATAGCTGACCTGTACTAAATGAAATACTAAAGGAGTTTTTCAGACAGAAGGAAAATGATCCTTGCTGCAAGTGTGGAACATGCAGGAAGGTACAAGGAGCAAAGGAAAGAACAAATTAAAAGAAATATTGACTACATAAAATAATAATAATGTCCTGCAGGGTTTGAAATCTATTTGGTACTAAACTATAAAATCCGACAGTAACACAAACGACAGGAAGCAGGTAAAGGGAACGGAACTATTCTAAGGTGCTAGCACTGTTGGAAAGTGATAAGATCCTCACTTATAGAAGACTATGTAAGTCAAAAAATGCATACTATATGCTTATTAGGGAAATGCAAATTAAAAGTACAATGAGGTACCACCTCACATCAGTCAGAATGGCCATCATTAAAAAGTCTACAAATAATTAATGCTGGAGGGGGTGTGGAGAAAAGAGAACCATTCTACACTGTTGGTAGGAATGTAAATTGGTGCAGCCACTATGGAGAACAGTATGAAGGTTTCTCAAAAAACTAAAAATTGAGTTGCCATATGATCCAACAATCCCACGGCTGGGCATATATCCGGAGAAAACTATAATTTGAAAAGATACACACAGCCCAATGTTCATAGTAGCACTATTTACAATAGCCAAGACATGGAAATAACCTAAATGTCCATCGACAGATGAATGGATAAAGAAGATGTGGTATGTGGGACTTCCCTGGTGGCGCAGTGGTTAAGAATCTGCCTGCCAATGCAGGGGACACAGGTTCGAGCCCTGGTCCAGGAAGATCCCACATGCCACAGAGCAACTAAGCCCGTGCACCACAACTACTGAGCCTGAGCTCTAGAGCCCACGAGCCACATCTACCAAAGCCTGCGTGCCTAGAGCCCCTGCTCCACAACAAGAGAAGCCACCACAATGAGAAGACCACACACCGCAATGAAGAGTAGCCCCTGTTCACCGTAACTAGAGAAAGCCCGCACGCAGCAACAAAGACCCGATGCAGCCAAAATTAATAAAAGATAAATAAATTTATTTAAAAAACACATTAAAAAAAAGATGTGATATATATGCACAATGGACTACTACTCAGCCATAAAAAAAGAATGAAATAATGCAATAAGCCAGAAAGAGAAAAACAAATACCATATGATATCACTTATATGTGGAATCTAAAATATGATATGAATTAACTTATTTACAAAACAGAAACAGACACACAGACATAAAAAAAAATTATGGGGCTTCCCTGGTGGCACAGTGGTTGAGAATCTGCCTGCCAGTGCAGGGGACACGGGTTCAAGTCCTGGTGCGGGAGGATCCCACATGCCGCGGAGCAACTAAGCCCGTGTGCCACAACTACTGAGCCTGCGCTCTAGAGCCCACGAGCCACAACTACTGAGCCCGCACACCTGGAGCCTGTGCTCTGCAACAGGAGAGGCCACCGCAAGGAGAAATCCGCGCACCGCGATGAAGAGTGGCCCCCGCTCACCACAACTAGAGAGAGCCCAGGTGCAGCAACGAAGACCCAACGCAGCCAAAAACAAAAATTAATTAATTAATTTAAAAAACCCAAAAAACCCCCACAAACTTACGGGTACCAAAGGCAAAAGGGGGTGGGGGAGGGATAAATTAGGAGTTTGAGATTAGCAGATACACACTACTATATATTAAATGGATAAACAACAATGTCCTACTGTATAGCATAGGGAACTATATTCAACATCCTGTAGTAAACCAAATTGGAAAAGAATATGAAAAAGAATATATGTACGTATAAGTGAATCACTTTGTTATACATCAGAAACTAACACAACACTGTAAATCAACTATGCTTCCGTAAAAAAAAAGGTGGGGGGGGAGGATGCATACTGTAATCTCTAGGGCAGTGGTTCTCAAACCCCTTCACAGTCTTAGAAAGTATTAAAGACCCCAAAGAACTTTAATTATGGGGTTTATTTTTTTAATTAATTTTTATTTGGAGTATAGTTGATTTACAATGTTGTGTTAGTTTCTGCTGTACAGCAAAGTGAATCAGTTATACATATAACATATATCCACTCTTTTTTAGATTCTTTTCCCATACAGGTCATTACAGAGTATTGAGTAGAGTTCCCTGTGCTGTACCGTAGGTTCTTATTAGTCATCTATTTTATATACAGTACTGTGTATATGTCAATCCCAATCTACCAATTTATCCCTCCCCCCACCCTTACCCCCTTGGTAACTATAAGTTTGTTTTCTACATCTGTGACTCTATTTCTGTTTTGTAAATAGGTTGCAAGTATCATGACACTTCAACCCTAGTTACTTCAGCATACGTCTCTTCATACGTCTCTTAAGATAGGACATTCTCCCACATAACACCACCACACTATCCCACCTGAGAAAAATTAACACTAAGTCCATAAGTCGTCTGATAAATATATTCTATACTTAAAATTCCCCAGTTGTCCCCAAATTTCTCTAGTAGCCTGTAATCAGGGGACAATTTGGGCTCATGCAGGGCATTTCATTGCTGTGTCTTTTACCTACAACCGTCCTCTTTCCTTTTTTTTTTTTTTCACACTCTTTACACCTTTTATTATTTTTTCTAACATCTTTATTGGAGTATAATTGTTTTACATTGTTGTGTTAGTTGCTGCTGTATAACAAAGTGAATCAGCTATACGTATACATATATCCCCATATCCCCTCCCTCTTGTGTCTCCCTCCCACCCTCCCTATCCCACCCCTCTAGGTGGTCACAAAGCACCGAGCTGATTCTCCCTGTGCTATTCGGCTGCTTCCCACTAGCTATCTATTTTACATTTGGTAGTATGTATAAGTCACTGCCACTCTCTCACCTCGTCCCAGCTTACCCTTCCCCCTCCCCATGTCCTTAAGTCCACTCTGTATGTCTGCATCTTTATTCCTGTCCTGCCTCCAGGTTCTTCAGAATTTTTTTTTTTTTTTTTTTAGATTCCATATATATCTGTTAGCATACGGTTGTCCTCTTGCCTTTTCTTGTCTTACTTGTCATTGACTTTTTTGAGGAGGTCAGGTCAGTTGTTTTATAGAATACCATACATTTTGGATTTGTTTCACTGTTTCCTCTTGATAAGATTAAGAGTAAACATTTTTGGTGAGAATGCTTGATAAGTAATGTTGTGTACTTATTACTGCATCGTATCAGAAGGTGAGAAATGTCAGATTCTTCTTATTGTTGATGAGGTGACTACCAGATCTCTCCATTGTAAAGGTTTACTCCCCACTTTGTAATTAATAAGTAATCTGAGAAGTGCTTCTTTGAGATCATATTATCTTGTTAATCAACAACCTTTCATTCAGTGGTTTTAGCATCCACTGGAGATCCTTGCTTGAATCAACTATGTCTTTGGCATTTTTAAATATTATGATTTTTCTAATTTTATGATTTCTTAAGCATTTATTATCAGTATCTTTAAAGAAGAGCTTTCTTACCTTCCCTCTTCTGTCTCTTGCTCTTCCTTTCTTTTGAGTATCACTATATACTCTTTATTTCAGAGGGTTATCACACTTTTTTTTTTAAGGTTACACTCCATTTACAGTTATTACAAAATACTGGCTGTATTCCCCTGTTGTGCAATACATCCTTGTAGGCTATCTTACACCCAACAGTTTGTACCTCCCACTCCCCCACCCCTTTATTGCTCCTCGCCCCTCCCCACCCCCCAGTAACCACTAATTTGTTCTCTAAGCCAGCAGTGAGACATTATTTGCCTTTTTCACTGTGTGGACATTTACAGTGATAGTGTAAAAGCGGTGGTAGGGAAAACTACTGGCTTCTCACTGTATTTCCTGTTCCTGTGCACTTGCAGTTTAAGAAAAGCCCATTTCAGTTAAGATTGTCTTTGATGAAAGAGTAAAAATGTTTAATTTTATTAAACTTTGCCACTTGAGTATGCATCTTCTTAATATTCTGTGTGACAGAATAAAGTACTTCCACTGTGTGCTGAAGAACAGTGGTGGGCCCGTACACACACCCAGACAAGCACTTGGGCTGTTTTGAGTTGAGCTGACCTAGCTGCTTTTTCCTTGGATACCAGTTTTACTTGAATGAGGGGCAGAGAAACTGTGATAACTCAGACTTTAGTATTTGGAAGATATTTCCTCAAAACCGAACAAAGTGAGCCTACTGTTTCAAGGAAAACATACTGACAGTATTTGTCGTCAGTAATAAAATTAGAACTTTCAAATGAAATTAGAATTTTGGAAAACGTGTATCCACCACTGTGAGCTAGGCAGTTTCCCAATACTTAAAGAATTCTGATGAGATCGTGGTGATACTGAGGGTGCTTTTTTCTATCTTGTATAGTATGTGAACATTTGGAAGCCGTGCATACCTTAGTGAACTGATATTTTCCTAAAATCAATGCAGGACTTTACAAAATTACACGAGTAAAATATACACTCAAAGTGCAAGACAGACCAAGGGATTTTAATGCAACAGGATATCCAAGTTTACTGATATGGTTTCAGATACCACATTGCATGATATCTGAAGTGTGTGTGTGTGTGTGTGTGTGTGTGTGTGTAAGACAGTGAGAGACAGACAGAGAAAGCAAATGTGGCAAAATGTTAACAACTGAGAAACTGGAGAAAGGTATCTGGGTGCTCACTGCACCATTCAATTTTTCTGTAAATTTGAAGTTGTTCAAAATAAAAAGATGGAGATAAAAATGAGGTTGGAAAGAGTATAAGCAGTCAAGACTTTATCCTGTAAGAAATGAAAAACTACCCCAAGTTTCTGTGCGGAGAAGAGACGAGCTAAAAGCAGAGCTCGGATCTTACGATCTGGTGGCAATGCACAGAGGGGACCAGACGCGGCGAGACTTCAAACACCCATGCCCTACCCTCAACACGCCACTGCTCCGTTGTCACATAATCTGTGTCCTGAGGACACAGAGGCTGCCGTTAGTATACCTGTCCTTGAGACGGGGAGGTATCCACTTCTGTAGAACAAACAGTTACTTTGATGTCCCACAGTATTCACGTTTTATGTGCTCTTTCAGGCAAAAATGTGCCCTTTCCTACTCAGACCGTACACGGTTTGTAGGAAGGGCTGCAGTGGTGCGAGCAAACACGGCAGCTCCGACGATGAACCAGCGCCCCTACATTCCGCTCCCTGGTGGGGCTTTGTTTCACATGAGGAGCAGTGACTCTCAACATCTACTCATTAAGCTAAACTGGCCAAGTGACTTCTGGAAGCCACGTCCACTGTCAGCTCTTCTGCCTGAAAAAACAGAAATAACGTTGACTTTCTCCTCTGATACAAAGCCACTATGAGCATGTCAAACAATTTAGAGCAAAGAATAAATACTGGCCAATACAGGTGAAAAAGAGAGTCCCATGGAGAACAAGAGCTTTGAAAAGTCTAGGGATCATGATGATTATTTCTCTTCTATTTCTTTTCTATTCCTATGCCCTTCACTTCTAAATTAATGCTTTGAAGAGAAGGAGGTAATGAAATCAGACCCATTTTACTCCTTGGGCACACGTATTCAATTAATACTGTTCTGGAAGGCCCAGCCAAAATAATTATAAAGTCATGTAACACTGGAAGTGAGAAATATTACTATTTTTCACATGATATACTATTGAGAAGACCTAAAAGATCTGATAAGAACAATTAGGACTACTAAAGAGAATACAATGATGACTTTTAAAAACAAAGACATCGATAGCTTTCCTAAATATTAGCAAAGATCTGTTAGAAAATATAATGAAAGTCAAGGTCCCACAGCAACAATAATAAATAAAAAATACTTAGAATTAAAGGAAATGCGAACTTGTGGTTACCAGGGGGAAAAGGTGGGGGAGGGATAAATTGGGAGATTGGGATTGACATATACAGACTACTTTATGTGGAAGAGATAACTAATAAGAACCTAATGAATAGCACAGAAAACTCTATCCAATACTCTGTAAGGCCCTATTTGGGAATAGAATCTAAAAAAGAGTGGATATATGTGTATGTAAAACTGACTCACTTTGCTGTACAGCAGAAACTAACACAACATTGTAAATCAACTATACGCCAATAAAAAAATTAATTTAAAAAACTTTTTTAAATTTTAGGGACTTCCCTGGTGGCCCAGTGGTTAAGACTCCGTGCTCCCAATGCAGGGCACTAGGGTTCGACCCCTGGTCAGGAAACTAGATCCATCATGCTGCAACTAAAGATCCTGCATGCTGCAACTAAAAAAAAAAAAAAAAAAAAAAAAAAGAAAGAGAAAAGATCCCACATGCCGCAACTAAGACCCAGCACAGCTGAATAAATAAATACATATTTTTAAAAATAAATATTTTAAAATAATTTTTAAATAAAAATATTTAAATATAAAAAAAATAAAGGAAATGCACAGCAACTATGCAAGAACTTTGTAAAATGTCACCAATGAAGAACAGGTTTTACTTTAAAGATACACCACATTCATGGAGGGAAAGACTAACACACTGCAAAGATGGCAATTCTTTCCAAAGTCATTTCTATTTTGAATCATAATCAAAATTTCAAAAGGATTTTATTTTTAATTGGCCTTGGGTAGGGGTAGGGTGGGATCAAGAAGGACAAGAGGAGATGTGATAAAGTGATTCTAAAAATGAGTTTTAAAGTATACAAGAGCCAGAAAAGCCAGGAATATTCTAAAAAAGAACAATGAAGAAAGAGTACAACTTATAGTAACAGATAAAATGTGTCAAAAATCTCTAGTCATAGACACTGCAGTATTAGCAAAACAAACAAAAAGTATATCAAAGAATGTCCTTGATCACACATCAGTATTTTTAAGAGTCTAGTACATGACAAGGGTGACAGGTGAAATGGGTAGGGGAAGACATAGATTGTTCAATGAATACTACAACAACCAGGTTGGTCCCGAGGAAAAAACTCTTATATTCCCTGTTGCTCTACTAACAACAAAACAAATTCCATAAAAGAAAACTAAAACGATAAAAGAAACAAACAGGCAAGTATCTCTAAGCTCTTGAGGTCGGGAAGTTTCACTGCTTAACTGAAAGATGAAATCCTGAAAGCCCGCCGGCGGCGGGACACCATGGAGCTGGAACTCGCGCTCAGAGCACTGACCTTAGGTGCTGAGGCTGGAAGCTGCAGCAGCCTCTTTAGGGGGCTGTTCAGCAAAGCACAGGAAAATGAAAACAAGCCCATTTTCTTTTCCAACTCAAAGGATTTTACCCTATAAAGGTAATCCCAAAAAGTAAGAAAATACCCATTTCTCAAGGATATTAGAGAAGAGTTGTTATAATGGTGAAAAGTGAAAATAACTCAGATGTCCATCACGGGGATGGGTTAAGATAAATTATGGTATATACTCTCTGCAGAATACCTGGCAGTGATCAAAACTGATGATAGAGATCTATACTTATGGATATGAAGTTATGTCTAAGACACAGCAGCAAGTGGAAAAAACAAAAAGGATGGGAAGGCAAAACCCAGGGTGATTTCCTAAATGACTTAAGGTAGTTCCAACAGAAGCCAAAAGGTAGGGAGCTCTAAACCTCAACTTCCAGATTTGCGCCTTCCCTCTGGCCCAAGTCACAGTCTCTTCCAGGTGACTCAGTCTCTCAGTCTATAAAATGGGGATAAAAAACACCAGAACCACTATCATCCCCTCCACTGCCCCCAGGGCGCTCTGAGGATGAATCGGCTGGTATCTGTGAAGCATGCTGCTGTACTGAGCTATTACAGAAAATTTTCCATCAGGCTCATCAGCTCTTTAAGTTCTTAAGGAAAACTAAAGTTTTGATGAAATGCCCCAAAGACAAGCAAGCCTGGTAATAATGAACCAGGAGAAACACTGGCAACCTCCCCGGCTCCCCCGGCCCCGACTCAGGCGCTGAGGCAGAGTCCGGGTTTCATCAGCACTCCCCCAGGATGAGGTTAGTGCACACCACGCCTCTGGCCCTCCAAGGGGACGATGATCACACTGTAACCGGCATCCCCAGGGCTCCTTATTAGTATAACAGAAACCCTTCCTGCTGTCACAGGGACCACAGAGACTGGGAGCCTAAAAGGATCACATGTGTCTCAGCACTCCCCCACCCCCCAAGTCACCAAAGAGCACATCCCCTAATGAGGGGTGCAGGAACAGATGGGCAGGCTCCCCTCTGCCACGCGGCAGCCTATCCTGTGGAATTCTGACTGCAGCCGCCAAGCTCTGAGAATATCTAGAGAGAAATGCAGCAGCTTCCAGAGGGGCAGGGCATGAACAATGCCCCAAACACCAGCCAGGGGTACAGAAAGACAGAGGTTAAGCCACTAAAGCGGGCAGACAGGACACAGTGCCAATCTCTGTCATTCACATAAACCCCAACACTGCCTCACGGCACAAAAGGGACCCTGCCAACAGCAGTGAACACTGGCAGGGGACCCCTGTATGGAGAAGGTTGCCTGTAAGCCATCCCTTTTGCCCAGTGCTCTGCGAAATGTCCACCCTTCCCAAGTGCCAGCCCAACAAGCTGTAATGCTTTGTCCTGGAGAGTCTGTGCCGTGTATTCTTGAAAATTATTCCGCTTTCTTCCTTCCCCTAATTCCTGTGTCTCTCTTTCTCCGTCTCTCAAATCTATTCCTGTGAGTCCCAGAGGGCCAGAATGAAGCAAGTTCTACTGTTCTGATGCAATGCCCAGCCACAGGTGACGCCGGGCTCTTCTGAAAACCTAATGAACGGGCAACAGCAGCTTGTGTGCTTCTTGACAGCACACAGGTGCTGATAAATATCGACCTCCAGGGTATTCCCGGTAAACACAGCCCCAGCCCTGCACCCACACGAGCACAAGCGCACGCACACACACACACACACGCACACGCACAGGCACACACTCACACCTTCCCAGCTCTGCTCTCGCACCTCGAAAACAAATTATTTAACTATTCTCTTCCCTGAGGATTAGAGCTCTAATTTCAAACACACAGCTCCCTGGCTTGTCTCACACATACAGCATATTCTGATAGGTTAAATGCTGCCGTTTAATTACTGTAATGAGAGGTGCTTTTTTTGGGTTTCCTTAAAGATTGATTTTTCCCTGTCTTGTTTTACACTGAAAATCATTTTTAACATGTTTTTCTCCATAATTTTCCCCATCCTTCTCCCCACTATGTACATAGGGAAGGAGGAAGGAGGAAGGCTCTTTAGGTCAATGTCTTGAAGACTCTACCAGAGGTGAATGGATAACAATACCAAAGGTCCAAACCATTCATTTAAAATTTTTTTAATTTAATATTTATTTACAGTTTTTAATAAAAAAAAAAAAAAGCAGAAGGAAGAGGCGAAAGCCACCAAAGCGAACTGCTATAGCGAGGGTCTCAGACAGAAATGGTCAATGAGAGACGAGGTAGGGCTGGTGTAAGTTGTTGGGGGAGGCGGTCAGTCCTGCAGGTGGTTTTAATGAGGAGGTGGGAGGGGTGAGACCCAGAGATGCCCAGCATGTGCTTTAAAGCAGCCCCAAATCAAGCAAGGAGGCTGTTTTCCGTGGAAAGGCTAGACAAATGAGCAAGGCGCCTACAGAGAAGAAATCTGCTTTCAGATATACTTAAAAGTATACAACCTATATGCTTTTCAAAACTGCAGATCACAATTCAGTGCCAACACAAGTAGACTTTGGCCCCAGGCATGGAACCGGATGGCGCTGCAAGGGCGTCTAAGGCCGCAGCCCTTGGGAAGGAAGACTTCTCCACCTACAGTGCCTGAGAGCCCTATCGGAGAGCTGGACCAGCGCCAGAGGAGGAGCCTGAAGAAGCAAAACGCTCTCCTCCATCCCTCTTACAGGTGACCTGGAAATTAGTATCATCTCCCAGGAAGTCGTTTCATGTACTAACCAGATCTTTTTCACCCTCACTCCTGTTGGAGCTTCTCACCGCTGGGCTCTCTGCCTTAGCTCCACACCTTTTTACCCCTCTGACTCATCGATCTGTAAGAGTTAAGGTACCGAGAAGGCCACCTGCTACCAGAAAACCAAGGCGCCTGCAGGGTCAGGTCATTGTAACCACCATGTCATCCAGTGTGCGGGGAGCCCCTGGAGGCCACATCAGCAAAGCCACCTGTCACGAACGAAAAGATCAGAGGGAATACATACAAACATGAGAGAAATGGACGAACTCAGAGAAGAGCAAACAAGGAGTAGGTGACGGGGGGAGAAGGGGCTTTCGGGAGGATGTTTTCAGGGGAAAGTGGGAGCAGCAGCCCACGACGACCATGGTCCAATTCAGTGGGACCCTCTTCTTGGCAGGAGAGGCAGGTTTCACCAGGAAGCAGTGACAGGCTTCTCACTGAGAAGCCACCTCCAGATAAAGTAACACTTGCTTCACAAATGCCATCTTCTCTTTCTCTAGAGAGCCTCAGATTTCAGTGAAACCACTGAACAATGTCTATGTGGAGAGAGTAAGCCTGCCAGTCACCCTGTGGAAGCAACTCTGAGAGCCAGGGCACCTACACTGCATAGCTTGACGATGACAGTGACACAGACTGACTGTGGTGCTCCGGCTGCAGGATCCCTGGCCACATCACAGGGGTCTACAGGACTTCCCTTCCAGGCCTCCTTCCCTCATGCCATCTGACTCTGGGTCCAGCACTCTTCCCAGGCCTTCACTCGCTCTCCTCCAGGCCAGCTCCCCAGGCCCGGATTCCTCCCTCTCCTTCACTCCTTGATTCCATTCAGCCACCAATTCCTGCAGATTCTACTTCCTCACTCTCCCTAATTCATCATCCTCTCCATCCCCACAACTGCCCTTCTCACCTGGATTCTTGCAGTGAACTCCTAACTGCCCACCCTACCCGAAGAGCAAGCTTCCTGAAACACAAATAGGATCCGTTACTACGCCACATAAAACTCTTCAATGGCTTCCCCACTGTCCACACAATAAAATCCAAACCCTTGCGTTAACACATGTAAGTTCTGACCCTTGCCTACCTCTCCAACTTACCAGCCTCCTTCCTGATTCTCCAGATCACTTCTTCCTTGGAGATTACGTTCCCATCCCACCCTGGCGTGGATTAAAGTCACCACCACTCCCCAAACCCTGAAGACTACTAACCCCCTGGGAGGACTCCTGTAAGGGTAACCTCCTCATTTTTTAACCCTTCCCTGCTAGTCCTCCTCACCCACCACGAAACTGATCACTCCCTCTTCTGGGCCTCTATACCAATACCTATTACAGCACCTGTAACATTTTATCACCCATCCTACACTTGTTTGCATACCATGGAATCTCACTAGACTTCTAATGTTAAACTTTATTTTTGTAATTTCAGTGTTAGCATAAATGTTGGGACATGAAGAAAATGTACATTTAATAAATGGTCAGTAAATGGATGGATGCATGATTTTTCCACTGTATCATATTGCCTCTGTATGCAAAATTGTCTGGGAACCAGCAATTTATACAAACACATGTATAGGTATGTAGATAATAGATATATGAAAAGGAGAGATAAACTCCAAAGCAAATGATTCTAAAAAGCAGATAAAAAACTCTGACGTTTCCATTCAGATGATTTGTTCATTAATTAGTCAACATGTATTTAAGTGTCTACTGTGTGTCAGGCAGTGCTGAAAAGAGAACACTTGGATCTTGTCCTCAAAATCTTACAGGGGACAGAGATATGTAAGTAAACAAATACAATAAAGCATTATAGGACTGAAAAAAAAAAAAAAAAAACTCTGACGTTTCATTTTAAATGTGCATTACAACTTCCTGATTGTGCTTCTGTTAGACTAACATTAAAATTAGTTTGCCTCGTGATCCCACACTGGTTGGAGAGGGAGCAGAGCTACAGAGAATTAAAGGAAAACTGGTTTAAGATTAAACTTTTGCAATGAATATTCAGAAGTGAATAGCTGAGAACTAACTGTACCTGTATACTCTTGGTTCAGCATGAAATCCTTTTAAACAAATACCTACCATTCCCTCAAAACAAACAGTAATTATGGTAAGGCCTTGTGAGCATTCAGCATACACGATATACATTAACTGCCCTGGAACCACCTGGAAATAATCTCAAGGCCAAACCTGTGCCACTGGGGCAAGGCTTCCTAACGTGCCAGACTCCAGCGTTCTGTGCGCTGACATCCGAACTGAGCGAGGCGAGCGCTGCTCTGTGGAGGTCCGGCTCCTGCGAGTGGATCTTAAAGGTGAGGCTCGGCAGCTCAGGAGACAGTCGACTTAATCTGGTTAACATCGTAAAAAGGGACATTTCCACATGGACAGCAAGGACATGAATATCACGTGTGTATGGCAGAATTATAAACGCATTTTTGGCGAAATTCAATAAAGCTGATTCTACTGCATAAGGTCAGCAATTTACTATAAAAAATGATATGATTGCAATTTTTAATATAACCCATGTATTTGCTGCAAGATGCTCTAGAAGATTGTGTAATGTAACCACCATTCGACCTCTCCGCCGGTGCAGAGATAGCCCTATTTACCCTTTCCTGTCCTGATAAAAGGCCGGTGCAGAGATAGCCCTATTTACCCTTTCCTGTCCTGATAAAAGGCCGGTGCAGAGATAGCCCTATTTACCCTTTCCTGTCCTGATAAAAGGCCCCGTACAGAACACCAGAGTGAACGGCATTCTCTAACAGAACCGTCCTCCGCAAGCGCGAGCCTTCCTTTTCTCAAACATCAGGATGGGCTCTCTGGGTTGTGCCCTCGTGGAAGGCAGCAAGAAGAAAACCTCCAGAACTAAATAAAACTAAAATTAAATTCACCTTCTATTCCTGATAATAGAAATGCATATGAAATGGCGTGGGCAAAATAATTTCATTTTTAATAATATGATTCTTCAGGGAGAGCACCCTGGTCCACGTGAGCAGACGGTGCATTGAAATTCAATGACTCGGTGATGACAGAGACCCGTTCCTCAAATCTGCTGGACTTCCGTAAATCTCCACGCTCACATGCACATTTTTTGAGGAAATAACTTGGTTACTGTGAAGATTAAATGAGCAAATGCATGTGAGAATGCTTTTAAATTATAAAGCAGAATACATACGTTGGTGCTTATTATACAGTCTGTATCTATGATCTCAGGCTTGCTTATAAATTAAAGTAACTGTATTACTAAGTAGTTCCTACTGTCTCATCACCAAGTTCTCTGAGCGCATGGACCACTTGTGTCCCAACTGCACTTAGCATAGCGCTCAGCAGACAGTAGACTAGGAATGCATGGTGAATACAGCTGAACTTGGTAACTGAGGATATGAAAGATTCCAGATTGGGGGATATGAAACTCCAACAGAACCTTTTTTTTTCCAATGGCATCTCCAGATGGAAGCTGCTGAGAGGCCCCTCTTCTTTTCACTCACAACTACAGTCCCACCATGGGTTCCTGGATCAAGTCAACCTCCTTTCCTTCCTTGGCGTCTTTGAGCTGGCTGTCCCTCTGCTTTTGTTCTTCACATTCTAGTTTCAGCAACCCCCCCAAAGCAAGCCTTCCTCAGCCCTCCCAATATTCTCTGCCGTAGCACCTTGCTTACTTGTAACAATTTTGCACATTTCACATTTCTGGGGGCGTCTGTCTCCACCCCAGAACACTGCTTTTTTTACCATTATAGTTTCAGTCCCAGGACCAGCACAGTAAAAAATATGCACTCAATAAATACTTGGATGGATGAACGAATGAATGGTAAAACTCTTTCAAAATCAGGTATTAAGGGCTTCCAGAGAACAGTGCTATTTTCTGTTATTTCTATTTTAGTACTTAAGTCTCCTCTTTCCAGGACTGTGTAAAGGACAGCCTTTGGAAAAAAAATAATACCAGAAATGAACTCAAAAGAGGTCATCATGAAACTCCGTATTTACTCTCTTCCAATTACATTCTGTACAAATTAGCTCCATTTGTAAAAGTTAAACTGATTTTTTAAACTGCCTCTTCTTCAAACTCAACCTGTGTTCTTTCGGCCAAGACCCCAAATTTTGCAATTAGAATAATTTAATTGACAATTCTGTTTGTGACTCACAAAGCAGGAGAGGGTATGGCTTTGTTCTTCAGCTTCACAGGTTCACCACTGTCGGTGGCAAAATATTTTTCTTGTTGGTTAAGAGTACAGATCCAGCTTGAAGCCAAAAACAGAGTGCAAGAGAGTCCCATTCCTATGCACTGTAGGTTTCACTGAAAAGATGACATTTATGTGGTTGTGATATTTAATTTATCACCGAGGGTCATGATTTTTTTCCCCTGAAATGCCATGATAAGGTAAACTTCAACTTTATGAATGAAAGCCTTTGCAATCATTTAACAAACTGAAAATCTACACAAAATTTAAAGACAATCTACTCAACAATCTAATTACAGAAAGATTACTTTAAAGGGCTTTAAAACTAAAAAGAATAATTAACAGTAAGAGACTAGAGCATTCCCAAGTCTTCTGACTGATGAAAGGGGTGAGATCTGAGAAGACCAGCTCCTATCAGAATGTTTTAGAAACCAAACACAGGTCTGTTTAAAGTTGGAATGGAAAAATCAGTACAGTCATTCAGTTCTCAGCGCAATTTAAATATAATCTGGTGTGTGTGTGCATGTGTGTGTAAAAAGAGAGAGAGAGAGAGAGAGAACGAGAGCCCCATCGCTCTACTTACTGAAGACCTTTAGTGAGTTACCTCTACTTCAAAAATGGAAAGAACATAAAGCTGTTGACTGACCAACCCAGCAAGCCTACAATGAAAAGTACATCTGAAATAAAAGCACGCTAACTTATGCTCCACAAATCAGATACTCTAATACACACACACACACACACACATTTAAAATAAAAGCACGCTAATGCTAACTTATGCTCCACAAATCACATACTCTAATACACACACACACAGCAGCAGCAAATTTATTTTTATAAGGCATAGACTCAAAAATGTTAATATAACAATGGATTAGTGAATGAATACTATCCAAAGTTAATTAAAAATCTTTCTAATTATAGTCCAATCAACATAAAATATGTTTCAGTACATGGCCTTAAGTTCTACCTTATGCCAAGTTTCAGAAGTCCCTCCCTACTTCCAACATTTTCCAGCAGCTCCAACAGACCCACGTCTCACGTAGTCCCTCTGGGAAAACTCCCTTGCCTACCCTTAGCAGACAAATCTCATTAGAAGAACTCACATCCCCAAGTGAGGCCAGAAAGGAGGGATAAGTATTCTTAAAATCATCTCAGAAGGCCAGTGGTGATACAGAACACATCAATATTTATCTCTGGGACAAACTGGAGATACATCACTACTGCTTTTCTTAACAATTAAAGGCCCAGCTCTTCTCGAAAACAACAAAAACAGTTAACTAAAAAAGTATCCTTTCCTCCTACATATACACAGTTTGCTCTGTGTTGAATGAAATACTTAATATTTACACATAAACCACTGCCACCTGCTTCCAGACTGAAAACACGAACTCTCTTTTGGCTGACTCTTTCTGTTAGCATGGTGTGCAACAAAATGAACGCTTCCCTCATTTTGTAGGCTGTTATCGAAACGGCTTGGAAAATACCAAGTTAAGCCTTCAGTGAGAAAGAGGCTTGTGATATGAATGTGCTGGCACCCTGTTTGGGGGCAATTATGTTGCATCTGTGAATCTTTTTCCTCCTATGGGTTCCTCTGATCGCACTCAGCATCCACTCCCGCCTCTTTCTAGTGGGACTTCTGATACCAGAGGTTGGAACACTAACAGCAACACTTCTCAGACTCCTCGGCTACTAGAACTCTGGCTGGGAGTTAGGTGCACTCACAGGTGATTCAGAAAGTGGAAATGAGGGCTTCCCTGGTGGCGCAGTGGTTGAGAATTTGCCTGCCAATGCAGGGGACACGGGTTCGAGCCCTGGTCTGGGAAGATCCCACATGCCGCGGAGCAACTGGGCCCGTGAGCCACAACTACTGAGCCTGAGCGTCTGGAGCCTCTGCTCCGCAACAAGAGAGGCCGCGATAGTGAGAGGCCCACGCACCGCGATGAAGAGTGGCCCCCACTCGCCGCAACTGGAGAAAGCCCTCACACAGAAACAAAGACCCAACACAGCCAAAAATAAAAATAAAAAATAAATAATAAATAAAAAATTAAAAAAAAAAAAGAAAGTGGAAATGAGGCAAAAGACCTGTACCCGCTGCATCTGAGGTTGCAAACACCAGGACACTGTCAAGCAAATACTGGAAACACCAAGGTTTCCTACTACAGTGTCCAATCTCTAGCCTCCAGCTTCGTTCATGAGGGTCAAGAGGCAACTCTGTCAGAGGTAGAAGCCAAGTTCATATTCCAAAGTCCTGTCGCTGTTTTTACGGATGTCAGGACACAATGACTGCAGTGGTGGCAGCAGTGACTTCCTGATCTCTGGAACACAGCAAAAAGGGTGTGCTCTTGAACTCAGAAGTTCCAGCGGTGGCCTCCTAATTCCCTACCTTCCCGGCTGAGCAGAGGGAGCAGCTTTCCCAGCAAGTTAGTCCTTCAGGGTTCTGCAGGTCATTCCTGGGGGCCTGGCCTTGTGTCCACTCCTCTGGCCCTTTCATAAGGGAGTAAATGCCTAACTTCTTACATTAAATTCCTCTCTGCTCAGAATTCCTAGAGGCTCCTGTTGCATGAATTTTTATGATACCAACAAGTTTACCTTTTTAACATAACATTACAGCAAAATGATTATGGCCTATTAAGAATATACCTTCTAAGAGGACATACACTGTTGATCACTGTCAATGGTAATTAAGCCCTTATTTTAGTGCCCGGCACTCTGCTAAGCACTTTTCACATTATTTTCATCTAATTCCCACAATAAACTTTTACAGTAAATACTATCATTAACCCCACTTTACAGATAAAGAAACCACCGCACAGTGAGGTTAAATATTTTACCCAGGGCCACACAGTGAGAAAGTGGTGCAGCTGGGATTTGAACCCAGGCAGTCTATGCCCTATTACATCCCAAGCTGAAGTATTTCAAACCTGACCTATTATTTAGTCACTCCAAAAGAATGCTTCCAAAGCCATGTGGTATTAATATTGAAAACAAATGACAAGTATAACACGTGCAGCTTCCTCTTCTCCAGGCTCAAAACGCTAGGTATACTCATCCACCACTGGTGAGACCATAAGACGGAATAACCACTTTTGAAAACAGTTTGGAAGTTTCTTAAAGAGTTAAACATATAGCTACCATATGATCCAGACAGTCTACCCCTCAGTACTGGCCCAAGAGAAAAGGAATTATATGTCCCTACAAAGATTTATACAGAAATGTTAATAGCAGGTTTAACTTTTGATAGCTAAAAACTGGAAACAACTCAAATGTCCATCAACAGGTGAATGGACAAATTGTAGGATACCCAAACAAGGGGATACTATTCAGCAAGAAAAAGGAATGAACCACTAACACATGTAATAACATGGATGAATCTCAAAATAATCATGCTGAGTAAAAAAAAGCCAGACCAAAAAAGGGATACACACCACACAAGTCCATTTATATAAAATTCTAGAAAATGCAAGCTAATCTACAGTGAAAGAAAGCAGATCAGTGTTTGCCTGGGAACCAGGGTTATTGGGGGGCAGGGGGAAGAAGAAAACAAAGGAGCATGAGGAAACATCTGGGGGGTGATGAGTATGTTCTTTTTTTTTTTTTTTTTCCACACCACGTGGCATGCAAGATCTTAGGTCGCTGACCAGGGATCGAACCCGCACCCCCTGCAGTGGAAGCACGGAGTCTTAACCACTGGACCGCCTGGGAAGTCCCAGTGTGTTCCTTTTCTTGATTACAGAAATGGTTTCACAGGTACATATACATAGGTCAAGTTTTTTTAATTGTACAAATCAAATATGTATAGTTTATTGTATGTCAGTTACACATCAATAAAGCCTCTTAACACAATATAACAACCCTGAGGGTCACCTTCAGTCCCATCTCCTTCACCTCACACATCCCATCTACTATTGAGCGTGGCTTACTCCTTTTTTCTACCATGTCTGTGGTTCTGTCCTTACTTTCCAGAAAGCAGATTGTATAGTTCAAAGAACTCTAGTCAGAAGACTTGGTCCTAGTTCTATTTCTGCCATTAATTTGCACTACTTAACCTTTCTGTGCCTCAGTTTCCTCATCTGTAAAATGGGAGATTTAAATCATGTATTCATTCATTCAACAAATATCTATTAACCTGCCTATAATCACGGAGATTACAGTGAAGAAGAAATTAACTAATATATGTGTTTTGTAAACCACGAAGTTCTCTACATAAATATGTTGTCATTTCTATTTCCATTTCTACTGCTACCCTCCACACCTAACAAAGGACTTGGCAGGACCTTCCTTGTAGCTGGTCTTATTATCGGCAGGCCAATTCAGTTTAAATACAGAGCCCAGAGTAATGTCCTCAAATAGAGTTTCACAGAGTTTCAACCGGTTCAGAAAGTGTTCTCAACTGTTATTTATAATATTGAGTTCTAACACTGGCTCCTCGCTCACTGCCCATCTCACCAACCTCGGTCCTCTTCTTTTTCGAGGACCCCATGGGCCAATCCAGCTAACTGCACACATGTCTCTGTGTGAGCCTCCCGTCGCTAACGATGCCCTTCCCGCTCCTCTCTGACCATCTATACCCACTGCCTCCCTCAATGTCTAGGTCAAAACTGAGCTCTGCTGACCTAAGTAACTTTGAAAAAAGAGTGTTTTCGCTGGATTCAATAAGACTAAAGACAAAAGAACTGCATATAAACACTGTTTATATAAACACTAGAGTATTGGGCAAAGGCCTATGGGATAGCAATTCTGAAACCATTTTACAGGTATGTAGGATTGAACAAATAAACAAACTGTAGACTTAGGGAAAACTGACGTCCTTTTGAAACTTTCCCCAGTAAGTGTCTTCTAACTCTCGTCACCCAGTCACTTAACCCCTCATTCATGAGCCCCTGACCCAGGCTGCTGTGTCACTGCTGAGGACACCAGGAGGGTGAGACGTGGTCACCCACCTTGAGGAGCTCACAGGCCTACCGACCTTTATACTCCATGGCTCCCTCATCAGATTTTGCTGACTTCTGAGGTACTGCTATGTTTCATGGACAGACATGGAGAGGGTTGATAAGCACTCAGCATCCATTCCCACCTCCCAAGGAGCTTCTCGTCTGTAAAACAAGTACCTCATTTTCCTTTCATGAAGGCCTAATGTAATAAAGAGTACTCTGCACACGCCAGGCACTGAATAAAGGCTGACCACCTAACCTATGGCCCAGGACCCACACACATCCAACTACGACAAAAGAAAACTAAGCCATACAGTGGACCCTTGAGCAACACGGGTTTGAACTGCGCAAGTCTACTTACATGCGTATTTTTGTCAATACATACTAGAGTACTACACAACCTGAGGAGGGCTGAATCCACGGATGCTGAACCTGGATACAGAGGGCAGACTACAGGACTTGAGCTTCCATGGATTCTGGTATCCCTGGCAGGTCCTGGAACCAATCCCTGCTTGGATACTCAGGGATGACAGTCAGCCCTCCATACCCAGTTTCACATCCACAGATTCAACCAACCATGGATCAAAAGTATTCGAGAAAAAAATTCCAGAAAGTTCCAAAAAACAGAACTTGAATTTGCCGAGCACAGGCAACTACATCATTTACATTGTATTGGGTATTATAAGTAAAATTAGAGATGATTTAAAGTATATGGAAGGATGTGTGTAGGGTATATGCAAATACTATGTCATTTTATATGAGAGACGTGAGTATCCTTGGATTTTGATATCCCTGGAGGTCCTGGAACCAATCCCCCATGGATACTGATGAACTGTACTTCATTTGAAAACAGGTACTAACTTTCAAGTTTCTGAAGCTTTCCATTTCTTTGAATGTTTATTTTGAATCAAAAATTAAATTTATGAGCCCATATCCCTTCAAAAAATGGGATTAAAAAAGGATTCTTCTAGAAAGAAAGCATTTTTCATGTAACCAGTGACCAGAATGTCCCCGCAGAATCCAAATCTGTGCTAAGTGTTAATAATAATTTGTTACACTGTTTTTTTTTTCTCTTATTAATTTCTGTCTACCTATAGTCATGTTTATATTAGAAAACAGTTTTATTTTCTTGGGGGGGGGGACATGATCTCCTGAAATTTTAAGAAAACGTATATGCAAGAATATTCACTGAGGCATTGTTTGAAACAACAAAAGTCAGGAATCAACCTGAATGTCCACTAACTTGGGACTGACTCAAACATTAATTATGATACAGGAATACAATGGAATACTACACAGCCACTGATAAGAATGAAGCAAATCTGTATGTATTAATGTGGAATGAGTGCCAAGATACAATGGCAAGCATAAGCTAAAGTGTGAAATATGCTACCACTGTATTTGAAAGGTGTTTATGTTAATAAATATTAACGTGCTTTTATATGGATAGATCTTTGGAATGATACACAAAAACTGTTCATAGCAGCAGCCTCTGAGACAGAGGATGGTGGGGGAGACAGGAGCGAGAGATGACAGGAAGACTTCTTCTTCACTGTTTGAATTTTTGAAACCATGTACATATCTTACTTTTTCAAAAAAAAAAAAAACCTTCAAAAATGATACTACTGTACATGACGGTGTCGCTTTGCTTTTCTTTGTAATATTGTTCCAGGCACAAAAGTTAAGCAAGGAAGAGTCATTCTTCATTTTCAGAGAAAATCTCAAAACAACTCAGTAAATCTAAAAGAGCTGGTTCCCCCTCCAATCTCCTCAGTGCCACTGTCCCCTCATCGCAGGGTGAAGTGTAGAAACCCACTTGACTCAGCCGTCTGGCAGGAGGCAAGTGCTACCAGCTCCCCCTCCGAATGGGGAAGCCACGATGTTCAGCTAGTCTGGCTGCTCTAGCTCTCATCCTGGATGCTGAGAAAAATCTGTGGAGTTAAGACAAGTTTGGATAACAAGGGGAGCAGGAAAATTGATGGGGGGAACACCAGTCAGTGTGATGAATAGGCTGGTCCAGAACAGCAGGTGACGGATATGCAGATGCAAGACTGGCAGGGAAGGAAGACTTCCGTTCACAACAGATGGATGGAGATGCTCAATCATCCTCGGGAACGCGTGCGGCTGCCACACACAGCCCTGTCTGCGCCGGCTCCGGCAGCCCTCCCTCGCCTGCAGGGCACGGCCCCCCCGCCAGAGACCCTCTGCACTGGACCCACGTCAGGGCACGGCCCCCCCACCAGAGACCCTCTGCACTGGACCCACGTCAGGGCACGGCCCCCCCGCCAGAGACCCTCTGCACTGGACCCACGTCAGGGCACGGCCCCCCCGCCAGAGACCCTCTGCACTGGACCCACGTCAGGGCACGGCCCCCCCGCCAGAGACCCTCTGCACTGGACCCACGTCAGGGCACGGCCCCCCCGCCAGAGACCCTCTGCACTGGACCCACGTCAGGGCACGGCCCCCCCCCCCGCCAGAGACCCTCTGCACTGGACCTACGTCAGGGCACGGCCCCCCCGCCAGAGACCCTCTGCACTGGACCCACGTCAGGGCACGGCCCCCCCCCGCCAGAGACCCTCTGCACTGGACCCACGTCAGGGCACGGCCCCCCCGTCAGAGACCCTCTGCACTGGACCCACGTCAGGGCACGGCCCCCCCGTCAGAGACCCTCTGCACTGGACCCACGTCAGGGCACGGCCGGGCCGGGCGAGTGCGAGCGGGCAACGTTTGAGGAAGATGCCACTCGACAGCAGGCTGAACTCGCAGAGACCAACTGCTAGTGGACTTCTTCCCCCGGCTTCCAAAAACACCTGCTTTGTCTCTCTCGGTAGCGCTCACTCCTGAGTAAGGCTTGTATGACCTGAGGGGCTGCCCAGGACGTAGGAATTCCAGTGTTAAAACCAGAACAGTCCTGGGTAAACCAGAACCGATGGTCATCCTACTTACAGGCCACAGTCCTTCCCTTTTTCTCTCCCTCTTCATCATCAGTGAGAGAGAACCTAGATCGACCCAAGCTCCTAACTGAGCAGAAACCCCGCGTGGAGGGTCCCAGTTCCCTCCAGTCACCCAAAACTAGCAGAGAGCTAAGACACAGTAAGAAAACTCATCCAACCCTGTTCTCTTCTCAGAACGGGAACGTCTCTTTAAAATGTCCATGATACACAAGGCTCAATTACTCCCGCAAATACAGGAGTGAATCCACATCTTGATGCCACAATCCACATCTCTTTAACAAAGAATCAGAAGGGCCCCACAGCCCCTCACAGAGCCAACACTGTTCTTTCCAGCTCAGCCGCAGGAGTTTCCGAGGACGAGGAAACGGCCCGATCAAGCATGGGGTGGTGGCTGGCAAGCTCTTCGTCCCCCTCCCCCGCCCCCTCCCCGCTATCCGCTGGACCCAAGCTCTAGAAAAAACAGCGTTATAAAAATACTCTGGCTTTACTAAGACACATTAAAGAATTAATTATAAAGCAAAGCTGAAGGAGAAAATTAATTTTAGAAACACACGAGGTTACAATTTTTTTTCCTGGAGATGGGGGAGGAAACACAGTTATTTTCGTTTTCATCCTGGGGGCACAAGCTGGGAGCTGTCCAGTCGATAACCTGGCCATCAGAACAAGGTTTGTAATTAAAAGGTCAGTGACCTGGAAAGCCAAGGCCCCACTCCCAGAGCTACTCAGTAATGATGGAGCTATTAAATTAAGACTGTTATGAAATCAATGCTAAAAAAGCTTTCATGGTAACGAGATTCCATTCAAGGACATGCAAACTACCTCATGAAATGGACGTAAATGATAAAAAAGAAAAGTAATAAAAGAGAGTTAAATTGAAATCTGTGTAAGAATTCACTCCCCCTTAAAATACTCCAGTGACAGAAGCCCTTCACCTCTACCCCACTACCAAGGTGAAGACCATCAGGTTTCTTCCTCAAGCTCATTTCCAGCAAGGAGGCAGTTTTGCTACGGGGGTTCCGCTTCCAGGAACAGAAGAAAGATAAGATCTTGTTTCACCTTTTAGAATAAGAAAGCATGGTGGTGTGTTTTATTTGTTTTGTTTTCCTTCACCCTCCCTCCACCCCGGACTACTTACTAGATGAGGGAGAATACAGCCCTTTACTTATACATTGAGAAGGACACAATAAGCCAAAGGGTGAGCCAGCACCACCCAGGCCCTACCATGCAGAATTACACAAAAAAGCAGATGATGCTCAGCTTTTTTCTAGAATCCTGTCTGGCAACAGATGTATTACAGGGGGCTAACAGACGGCTCTGTCTTCTCCCCACCTCATCTACCTCTTTACCCGACACGAACAGGCATCATTTCTACCCACCTTATACCCAGCCTGCCAAACGTGTCTGCAAGCAGACTGCCTCCTGCATTTTGTGGTCGGACAGGGTGTCAAGTCAACATAAGCCTACTGACAACAATGTCCAAGCCTCTAGCTTTCAGGACTGACCCTACTGCTGTTTTTAAGTTACTCCAACCTCCTGGATCGCAGCCTGCTTAAAGCCCCAGATGTGATCCCTGCCTGGCAAGAACTGCTTCTATATATAGACCAGTTCTATGAGGGCTTACACCCCACACACAGGCCAATTATCTTCATGTGTGGTTGACTCTGCAGTTGATGTCATCTGCAGAATCAAGCGGCTGGAAGGAAAACAAAAACACTTATTCTAATACTCTGAAGGTGAACAGCTGCTTTGCTCTTGCATCCAAAAAATTCCCGATAAAAGAAAGAAATGTTGTAAATTACACAAACTGGCAGTAGAAGCTTCAAAGAAAATGATAAATGATTCTAATAACGTCATGTTTCTCATTAATGACTCCATGTTCAGACTTTAAAGCATCCAAAAGAGATCTCGAAGAAACAAAAACAAAAAAACACGAACACAAAAGACCCTTGCAAACCAATGCTCTTCCATCCCTATCCCATCCACTGCCCCTGGCCTCCCCAGCCCCAAACTCAGAGGGCTCACATTTAACCTGTCAGTAACAGAGGGGACGAGGCCCCTGCTCGGGGCTGCGGCTTCACAATAAAACAAACTCAGCTGATGCGCCTAAAGTAACCCTCCTTTTCCACTGAACTGACATGCACTACAGGGGCCTCAATTTCTATATTAAATATTAAATAATATTAAAAGAAAAACAAAATTGGATTTGCCTTTTCAGGAAAGAGATGTTTATTAAAAAAAAAGAAAGAAAGAAAGAAAGTCGAGATTATAATTCAAGACAGTGCTCCAACGCAATTCCCCGAAGTGACATTTGCTAGGAAAAGCCGAGACTACAGTAGCTGTGAGCTCACCCGAAGGCAGCGCTCCAACCCACCACTGCAACGGGTCCTGTGGGGAGACGGGACCGGAGGATGCCAGGACCTTGGTCCCTCCCCTCAAGACACGCTCCATACCCCCAAAGACCAGTGAGCCAACTCCCTTTCCTTCCCAACTGCTGTCAGGGACGGGGCAGACGTGCTCCTTCACAACGGCCCCTCCTCCCTCAACCCATCAGCAATGGTGCCAAGCTCCGGGATGGTGTATGCCTGACCCCAGGAACTGCCGGAAGTGTGAAAAGTGAAGTTTAAATCCACAGAGGGCTCTTCTTCCCCAGATGCCGATCAAACCTTGGAATTCTCTGCCCAGGAAAGGTCCTGCTAGAACTTACCCTATTGGGATGCAACTCGGAAGCAGATGATTACTGACTGAAGCAGCGTTTTAGAGGATAATGGAGACATCGGTGATTAAGTCCAGTGACTCCAGGTTTGAGTGTGGGGTAAACTCTCTTTAGAAGAAGAAAGGTAGGATGTCTCTCCAGTTTCCTGCTGCCTAAAATTCTAAAAACTCTAGACCACATTAAGGGTCGGGAAGGAATTCTGCCCGCTCTGTACCAACAGATACCCATCTCCTTCAGGTCTTCGCTCCCATGTCACCCTCCCCGAGGGACACCTTCTAATCACCCCACTGAGAAGTGCAACCCATTCCCACACAGCACTGGCTGCGTCTGCCTTCCCCTGGTAGAACTGAAGCTCTGAGAGGGCAGGGATCTTGTCTGTTCCGTTCTCAGTGCAGCGTAAACACTCTTAGTTGAATTAATTAATTGATTGCTGTTTTTTTGTTTTTTTTTTTTTTAAGGAGCAACAAATAATAACTGTACAGAACAGTTTCTACAGTAATTATTAGCCAACTAAGTCAAAAGAAGTATTATTTGGCCCAGAGTTTCTCTCTCTTTCTTTTTTTCTCTCCCTCTCCCAGTCAGGGATTTATTAAAATTAAACAGATTAGATGGAGCTCCTGATACTCAAACTGCTCAGCAAAGCCTGCAGTGGGGAAGTGCCGAGCAAACACCAGAGACATTTGTCTCTAAATTGCTCTAAATACCTTCTGCAAATGAAATTCTAACCCAGCTGCGTTTGAGAGAAAATGAGGAATAACTGGTCATTGTCAGTGGAAGAGAAGATCAGGCAGTTATAATATTGCACAATATACTGGGGCGAAGGATCTCTCGGCAACCATAGATTTTGTCTCAGGTTACCCGGGGTAATCAGCACAGCTTTTAGGCTCAGCTTTCCCCAGCTTCAATGCTTTGATGAGAGAGCTGAAATCCCTAAGCTTTTATGATTAATTACTCCCCATAGGTACACATATTTCAAGGAAAAACTCTTTTACGGCATGATGGCTGCAGAGTGGAGGGGGCCGGCCAACGCACTCCAAATTTTAATAATCTCCTACTGATGGGGGCAAGCAACACGCCGCCACGAAGGGCCCAGCGCCCCTCATCATCAGCTCAGTCACAGGGACCGGCCTTGAGGCTGCCTCTAAACAGCTGCCTGTGAATGAAATGCTTGGGCTGATTCTGCCCAAACCCTGCCAGCGCAGCCCTGGGACCGGGTTCTGCGGCATCACTTCAGTGGGATACCGTGGAGCAGACCTAAGAAATACCACCAAACCACACTGTCTTCTATTCCAGCCACTAATGACTTAAAGCTCAAAACCCAGAATTTGGAGGCCGACATTCTAGTTCCTTAAGGAAAAAGAGTTTTGTTCAGTAGGGGTGGAGAAAACTCACTTCCCTCCCTCATGGTGTTTAAGGGCCTTTAAACAACTTCCTAGCTTTCCAGAAAATTAAACGTTCAAAGAATGAAAAGTCAGATTTCTTTCTTTGTTTGATTTGGGGTTTTTTTTATATTTCGCAAAAAAAGAAACATGTCCTAAATTTCAATAAAACCAAAATAGATTCTGTCTGCTTCGGACAATATTGAATTTGTCAAGATCCATTTAATCCCTGCTTACAGAAATACCATAAAACCAGTAATTTACCACTTCAATCCGTACATCAGACTGACCCCAAGCTTGACCTTAACCTGACCTTGTGTAGTCATCTCATCTCCCTCGTCCTTCATTTCTTTCTTCCTCATTCTTTACTGAAGCAGCTGACTCCTAACCTAAAGCCAGTCAGTCATTCACTATCAGAAGAACAGACCAGAAAGCAGGAGTCCTCCCCAGGCTTATCCATGGGCCCCTTCTGCTGCTGGACGCTGCCTGTGCCGGGCTGTCCTGGGCTAAGTTGTTGGCCTATGTCTGGTGCTCACAATTATTTGAATCCTATCACCTCTGCTCTACTGTAAGGAAAGAAGCTGCATCCCCACCGGGGGGCTCCCCTCACCCCCACCCGTTCAACAGTGGGACAGCTATAGGAGATCATTCATCAATACTGTGGCTTCCATCCGCCCTGCCCCCAGCCCCTCTGTGCAGGCCACTGTGCAAGGCCACGGGGAACCTGTACCTTTCTTCTTAAGGAATGCTCTCCTGGTTGCAAGTGGGCTATGGCGGACCCGAGAATTCTGTAGAAACTTCACTGCCGTGGCAATCTGGTAGGGGAGATAAAACAGAGAAGAAAAGTAAACGTCAGTAGTCTGCATTTCAAGATTAAAAATCCTACAAGTTTATCCCAGGTCCATAGAAATAAGCACAATACTGTGGTCAAATTAACCACTTATTTCTCACATTTAAAATCTGCTTAAATAAAAGACTATGTTGGTTCCCTACCTTCATCGGCTTCCTGTAACTGGTTCTATCAAATCTAGTCCCCTCGGCCTAGCTGTTAAGAGCCGCAGTAATCTTTTCCCGTTCTCCCTGTTCGAGCTGATTCTTCACACTCCTCCGCAGGCAGCCCTCCCCTGACCATGCTTACGCACGTCACTACACCTGTGCCCACACCGTGCCCTTTTTCTCGAAGGCCTCCCTTTCCTGCCTCTACCTGTGTAAACATCACACACACGGCGGCAGCAGCACAGCCCTTCCGCAGGCTGTGGTCACTCCTCGAAGCCTTCCCTAAATAAGCAAGCCATCTCTGGTCTCCCCACTCTCTTAAATTCTTCAGTGCTTACAGTATGCACCATGTAACTGAAGACACAGTTGCGTTGTCTTCTTATGTCCAGGCTGCTTCCCCAGCTACGCTGCTAGCGTCTGAAAGGAAGAGACCATGCTGTAGAGACAGAGACTGGCAAAGCGCTGAGCGTACCCTGGCTGGGAAGGCTTCTGTAAGACACAACACACAGAGCCACTCACACTGGTCCCTCTTATGCAATGGAGCTGAATTCTGAAGAGCCCTCAAAGGACAAAGTTTGGGGTTTCATGGCTACAAGCTGGCAGACCGACAGATTATCTGCCTACCTCTGGTAATGCTATTATTTAATGAAATCTTCCTACCTACGAATGAGCCACGTAGGGGATGGAAGGAAAACTGTTGATGGTATTAACCTTCACACCACTCAGCACACACGAAGCGTGTGCTTGCACGCCGCCTGTCTGCTCTCCACCCTGGACACTAAGTCCAACGGGTGGGAAATGCCAATCTGCCCCCGATAGGAAAGGGGCCGTTGTAAATGACTGGCATTATTTATCTCATCAAAACCAAAAGAATGATGTAGTCTCAAGGTACAGGTAAAGTCAACAGGCCCTGCAGCTCACTCATAAGTTGTTGAAAGAAAAAATTTCTAAGGGACCAAATATAAGGAAGTTTCCTAAGATCCCTCAAACTAAGGGCAGCAGTTGAACAGAGATTCAAACAGAAAGTACCGTGACTATAAACGGAACACAAGTCACAAATCTCCTCTTCATATTTTATATGAATTTCATCTTGAGACCAGACAGACCTCTCTGGTAACAAAAGACAGGATAAAGCAGAAAGAAAAAAAAACTTCGGGGCAATTCCCTTATATACTTTCCCTGGGATCCCTCCATGGGAGGCTTGCCTCAGACCCTCTCCCTCAAGGACGGACTCAGGTACCCAGACTGGCAGATTTGGGCCTGTCAGTGATAAGACACACGAGTGCTCCTTGAGACTGGTTAGAATCTGTCCAACACTGTGAGTGTATTACCCACCATCATGAACTGCAGTGACAACCAACCAGTTCTGGACTAGAGAAAAATCGATGTTCAAGATTTTAGAACCCCAAAACTATATACGCACCCCCGAGCCCCTCGACCAGATCTCCTCGGGTTGCACCGAAATCAAGAAAAATCTGACAAACATCAACAAAACAGATGTGTTCTAACGAAGAGATGGGAACTGGGAAAGAAAGAAGAGAGAAAAAGGAAAGGGAGTGGGGCGAAGGAGGGAACGGGAGAGGAGGAGGAGAAGAAGAAGGCAGATGGACGCGCAGAGGAGATGGAACAGAAAGGAAGGCGAAAGAAAACGGAAAGGGGATAAGAGCGGAGGGGAAGTGGCGAAGGAGAAAAACAAGAGGAGGAGAGGCCTAGCCACAGTTACACCACCCAGGCCCCACGGGGTCAAGGCCAATCTGCACAGCTCAGATGCCTCGGGGTTAATCGTTCTTCACCTGGAGAAAAAATACACCTCCGATGCACAAGACAATGACGGCATTTGCATCGTGCGGCAGGCTCCACACGCCCTGGTACGTGTCCCAGGTGTCAGAGGAACTGTGGACAAGCAGGTCTTAAGCCAGAGATGCTGACAGCACAGCTCCTGACATTCACCGGTAGAAGCGTAAACCTTTCCTTCCTCCTTCCAAAATTTTCCATGACAGAGAAAGATAACAGAATCCCGCCACTAAAATGCACAGGTTTCACCTTGCTTTTTTAATACAGTCCTTGGTATATGCATTTCTGGTCAGAGAGCAAAGTTCTGATGGGTTTAATGGTGCACTCAATGCAGTGCTTGGCGCATTCCATCAATTTTTTTTAAAAATTGCATCTCTTATTTCTTTAAATACATTAATCAGCCTAGTGTAGGCAAAACGGATCCATCGGACAATGCAATAAACATGAATTATCATCTATCCAACACGCATAATGGCTTAAAAATACATAATAGCAGGTGTAGTTTAAATGATTAGTTATTACACCTGTGGTGGGTCTGATTCAGTTGGGAAAAATCATCTTTAATAGGTTAAAAGGTTTAGATCACCATGCTTTCCTTAAAGTGGCTGTAGAGAGGGAATGATGGAGTGCTCTGTCATTAGTAATTCATTTAAGAAAAACGTGGGGGATAGAGCAAAGAACAGCATAAACGAGTGAATCCAATTTAAACATCAGGTAAAGTAGAAAACACCTTTTAAAAAAGCAAGATAAATGAATTTGGAAGGGAGGTGAAATTGACGTATTTATTTTAACGGGAATTTGACAAAGTCCCGGCACACTTCAAACTTGCAAAAATATGAACAATTTCTTTTAAAGTTTCCATTCACTAATTTCAAGCCATATAAAATAATACTGCCGAACACCTACATAAAGTATATTTGGGGCTTGTTTACGTTCCTCTTGATCTTCGCCTGAAAAAGCAGGCGACAGGCAAATCACATATTAACAGCACCGATATCACTATGCCAGATGCAAAAATATGAAGCATCCAAACTAACAGCCTCAACATAATGTGCTTTATAAGAAAGATACCCAGATATGAAAACCCCTCTCCTTCCGCTGATTATTTCTTCAGCTACTCTTTACTCTTCTCCTCTCTCCTTGTAAGGACCTGCCACTTCAATAGGGCGGAAAAGGGCCCATCCAGTGTAGAATTTTACAAGCCCTATGATTCGCACATAGACGGTAGAAGATTTCCCAAAACCTTTCCCCATACTGCAACGATCTGAACACTCCAGATAACTGACAGTGCCCTCCGTTTGCATCTTTCACTCGACTATTGTTGGACACTTTTCATTAACTTCATGAAGCGATTCAACTGACTCTTCCCTCTGCAGAGGTCCGATACACACAACACGCTTTTGTTGGGTGAAATGACGGGGTGCCTGCTGCCTGTCCTGTATTATCGTTTGATTTTCTAATTAGGAGATGAATGTGACTATTCATGGGTTATATTTGTGCCCAACTAAATTACACAAATTCAGGCCAAATCTTCCGCCTCAATGTCGAAGATGTAAAACGGAGGCGGGAACTTTATTGCACACATTGTGGGAGTGCAGCAAGCCAGGGAAAATTCTGGTGCAAAGCACCTGATGCCGTTGTTGAAGCCACTTGCTGTTGAGTCCGTGATAAATATGGAATTGGCCTTCCTTTCCCCTTCTCTTGCACTAAGGGAGTTCTTAATGAGTGCACGGTGAATTACCAGTAGCTGGTTTCATAAAAATAAAGATGACGAACTCAGAAGAAAACAGAAGCAAAGTTTCTCATCACCCCTATTCCTGTGACCCTCTGTTCCGCCTCCCTCCCTCAAAAAGCAAAATAAAACAACCCTGTCACCATCAACTCTGCAATTTTAGGGAAATTTGTTAATTTTCACTGTTCATCACTTAAAGCTAGAGATAAAATCAAGGTGCAAAGAGGAGTAAATCCTTGCCTTTGCAGTGGTTACACTGGAGTGACTGCCAGTAACCCAAGAAAAAAGGAGGGGACTTCAGATTGAAAAACACCTTTGGATCCAAGATGATTGGCCAATTGAGAGAGATCTGTGTTTTGAGAGACCAGGATTTGTAACTGTATAAATCAATGGAATACAGGATACTCAGGGGCTATCTACGATGAACTATATGTGCTGTTAAATGCGTTGTGTAGGGTAAGTAATCCCTGGTGAGAAGAAGCGAGGTTCCTGACAGTCCTCGCTGAAGAGATGCTTCCTAGGTGTTTTCCACTCTCCTACAAAAGACCTGCACACTGTAATCTCCAGAAGGCACACTGTATTTTCTGCACAAGGGGGACAGGAGAACCGAGCTTGCCTAATAACGAACCTGAGGTTGGAGGGAGCCTTGGCACTTTGCACCTGACACGTAAGCCTGATGCACCGTCTCCAGTGACACATATTTGGAATGTCACCAGTTCCGGCGCTCCTGAGTGCTACGTACACATCTATCTCCTAAAAATGTGAGCATTCGTTAGCCATTTTAAAATATTAAAAATATTCAAAAATTAATGACACTAACAACCAAAGCCAAGTCCTTTTTAACCCAGACAGATCACAACTAGAGGGCAAAAGAAAATGACCAACATGCGGGCCCAAAACCCCATTCCAACACTGCAGCGCCACACGTGCGCGTCTGAGAAGATTAAATTGCCCGTGAAAGGTTCCTACGCTCGTACTCTGAAGTAGATAGATACCCAGAATCCTGTTAACAAGCGTTAGACCAAAGCCAACTTGAGGTTTAACAAGGACTGACTATAAAAGCCGGGCAGTGCCTAGAACGAGAGAACCCTCTTCAAACAGAAATGCTGCGTTTTAGTAAGAAATCAGTACTCTGTCAGGAGTTCCCTGACAAATATGGTCATCGGTGGCACAAGGAAATAGTTGCAAAGCAGCTGTTAATCAGAGAAACACATCGTAGAACGCTGATGCTAGCACTCGTGAAAAAATGCAACGGGCTAATTATGAAGCTATATATCTCACTAAAGAGGCCGTGTTCCTTGAGACTCCAGGCAAAGTACTCTCGGATCCAGGGTCCTAGGACAACATAATTCTGGTTTTCTGCATCCAGAACTCTTTCTTTTTTTTTTTTTTTTTTTTTTTAAAAGAAACAAATCTTTTTTTAACTTATTTATCATTTATTTATTATTTATTTTTGGCTGTGTTGGGTCTTCGTTTCTGTGCGAGGGCTTTCTCTAGTTGTGGCAAGCGGGGGCCACTCTTCATCGCGGTGCGCGGGCCTCTCACTATCGCGGCCTCTCCTGTTGTGGAGCACAGGCTCCAGACGCGCAGGCTCAGTAGTTGTGGCTCACGGGCCTAGTTGCTCCGCGGCATGTGGGATCTTCCCAGACCAGGGCTCGAACCCATGTCCCCTGCATTGGCAGGCAGATTCTCAACCACTGCGCCACCAGGGAAGCCCCAGAACTCTTTCTTATCTGCGGCTGACAGTCCCAGCCAGGCTCACCGTGGTCTCTCACTTCTACCTGCCCTCTTTCTAGGTGGGGAACAGGCTGGGGAGGGCAACCGCCTGAAGCAGCGGCATCCCCAAGCCACATTCCAAGATGCTGCATGAGTACATCCAAAAGGTGTCAGATCCTAACGCAGAATAAGAGAAAACCTCTGAGTATGCAAAAGAAATGTCAGAATCATCCTTCTAAGTGTGGCAGGAGAGCTGCAGTCAAGGAGAGCTGCCCCTAGCCGCCAAAATGAAAAGAAAAAAAGGGAAGAAGAAGAGGAAGCAATAAACAGAATACAGAGACTGCTGCATTTGAAATCTCCAAGGGAGAAAGGGAGTCTGGCAGAAAGCTGCTCTCAGAGTGTGAAATGCAACTCAGGGAAGCCGAGGGTCTAGCAGGCAGGTAAGAGGGGAAAGTTAATATGCAGAGGAAGGCAGAGGAAGGCAGAGGAAGGCTCGATCAGCCAAAATTCAATACGATCCTCTGCAAGGACAAGGAGGAACAAGGCTCCCCGAAACCAGACTCGTGGGAGTGGGGGGAGGGCACCACGCCCGCTCGGAGCACAGCCACTGGAATGGCAAGAGGGGAATAACCTTGAGCCGGCCACGCCGAGGCGGCCGCAGCGCGGAGCCAAAGTGCCCCCTAGCCGTCGCGCGAGCCCGAACCAAGTGTTTTCACTCGGGGAAAATGAAATGTTTTGCAAGATGAAACAGAATGAAAATTGAGGTTTTAGGTAATTACTAGTTGGCATTTACATATCACGGGCTGGTTCAACACCTATTCATTTTCCTCTTTTATTTTCAATTTTTTAAAATTGCTCATTAAAAATGAACAGATGACAGTGACAGGGATTTTTCCCCCCTCTTTCTCCTTCTCTGAGGGTTACAAAATCAAGAGGTACTTTTCGCCCGTTTATCTACAATTAACACACACACACACACACACACACACACAAAGGTATGTTTCATTTACATCAGAGGGGGAAAAGGAGAGGGGAAAGTCAACAAAAGCCAGGAAGTTCAAAAATAAAGACAGTAAATTGTATTTGAGCCAGCCTCCTGCACCTGGGTGAGCAGTGAGCTAGCGAGTGCCCTGGCGCTCAAGGAGTTAACGGAAAGAGCCTCTCTTTCAACTTGGAATTTCCTGGGTTTTGTCATTGTATCCTTCCCATTGTTGATTTGGGTTACAACCCTATACTAATTAAGCTGTGGGCCCTAATTTCCTTTGTTTTACTTTCCTCTGTCCTTTTGTTTTTCACATTAAAGAAATAAAATATCTCTGGTAGAAGTGCACGAGTTGACATGATAGAACACACAATATTTGTTAACGTCTATTGCGTAAATCTGCATGAATTCGACAGCATGCATTACTGACCCTAGTCTCTCTTAAAACACATTGATATATGTAGTAAAAGCCTTTATGAAGAGTGGCAACGTCATATGCACAAAAACTACCTTTCCAAGTGAACTATCTCTGCATGTAAATTTTTCTTCTTAGCCCTAGTTAAAAATACTGCATGAACTACTTGTCAGAATGTCATTGTTTTGTTATCTTATTAAACTAGTTCTTCCAGAAATGTATGTGGAAATAAAAAGCATCTTAAGCCAACAGGCACTACTTAATATCAAGTGACAGTGATTTTAGGGACACAAGGGTGACTCTGGAGAGTACTTTGGGCGCCAACTTGCAGCCCAAAGGAGCTGGTGCTTGAGTAGCAAAGCCTGACAAGCAGAGCTGCTGATGCAGAGGGCAACCGTAACTACGCCACGGAAAGCGCTGTAGTGCACATGCTGGCCGTAGAGGAAATAAAAACCCTTGTTTCTGGGTTGAGAAGATCAAAGTTCCTTTTTAGGAAAGGTTGAGAAGGAAAAGGATTTTCTCCTTCAGGGAGAAAGAAAAGCAAATTTAAATGCCTGTCCCCATGCATCCCCACCTGAATTTAGATAGCAGCCCCTCTAATTTTTGATGCAACCAACAAAGCAGTTACCCAAAGAGGAGAGAAAAAAAGGATGACATTTGCCTTTTCCTTAGCTTTGAAATCCAACTGGCAGCAAATTGTTTGAAGTCCTGTTTAGAGAAGAAACCGTAATAGCCTCCATACTGAAAAGAGGAGGAAAATGCCATTATACACGGATCACGGTAGCAGTGACCTCAGCAGAGAAGGCAAACGAGCTGGCTGCAAGTTGGAGGGGTGGCGGGCGTGCCAGGAACAAAAAGAAAAAGGTTTATGTGTGCCAGCACTGTGTGGCAAGAGTTGGGTGCTCGGTCCCAGGAGATACCAAGAAAAGGCAAGGAGTTCGATTTCCTAACACGGTGCCTTTCAACAGCGCGTTGACTGCTCCTTTTTCCAGTTTCCCTTGCTTTTGTATTTTCCATATTCTTCTAATTCCCCTGCACTGTTACAGAGGAAGCAGAGAGCACCCAGGCTTCGTGTTGTAAAATTAATGAAGGTGTCAAGCTGTTGAGCTGAATCACTCCAAAGGAATGTAATGACTCAGTGTCCAAGATGCTCCCTAGGAGAACTGTGAGCTCACTCAGTGGCGGTGGCTGGTGACTCCAACACTAAAAATACGTAGCAGACAGTGCCCAGGACCTTCCTAATGATACCACTGCCTCTACTTCCTAGTCCCTCTCTCTCCACCGCAAGTTGAATCTGACGCTTTCCGAAGGTTACTTCTCCCAAACTCCAGCACCTTCGCGTGCTCGGCAGACAAAGCTTCAGTTCCCACTTCTTCTGAAGTCAGGCCAGGCAGAGGTTGGTAAAGCTCTCTCTAATCATGCACTATTGAGATGTGGGATGATTAGGAAGGGGACGAAGATGGACAGTGACACCTTCACGTGTCAAGGTATCACTGGGGGTTAGACGCTGAATAGATGACCAGCAGGTGGTGCAGGGCGGGGTCCCTTCACGATGGCTGAGCACCTTCTGCTCTGGGGGCAACAAGATGGGCTCCTGGATTCCAAGGAAGATAAGCTCTGGATCAGGGAATTCTGTCTAGCATCCCCCCACATAGAGCAAAAACCTAAAACTTTGAGGAGTCGCTAAATGGCACTCCTACCAGACATCCTACAAGAAAGTTGGAGAAAGACTAAATGTTAAAAAAATAGATTTGAATACCAAAAAAGTAGTAGTCACAGCCCAGAAACAGCTCGAATCCAAAAAGATAGCAAGAAAAAACTTGGAAATGACAAATGTGGGTGGCCTTTAAATCGTCTTCAGATCCTCTAGAAAGCAGAAAAAAAGGGAACAATTAAGATCTGCTACTAAGAGAAGACCACCAAGTCCTGGTTCCTGCTATTATCTTAGGTTTTTCTATGGCCTGAGGGAAAAACTAGAAGTACGAGTTCCAAAAGTATGATTCAGAATAGAGAGAAAGCTGGCACTCAAAAATCTTCAAATTTACAGTAACAGGAATTAGAAACTGTTTCTATTCAAACAGTCAAATGAAATCAGCTCCTCTCAGGGGAAAGTCGTCCTCTTCACCAAGCACACTGGCCCCTGGGAGTGCACAGGAACAGACTCTCTGTCAAGATAGTAAGATCAGGGGAACCAGCTCTGGCAGCAAGTGGGGTCACATCCGTATGAAGTAAGCTGGTGGCCAGTTCAACTGTCTAAAAAAGGGTATCTAACATGGGTCAGGCCTCTCTCGCCGACTCCAGGAGTAACTCATCCACACGAGTGTAGCACAGAGAAGCAAGACAAGCCATGCCTCTGACACGGACGATGAATGAGTCATCGCTTTTTACACATCTTTCGGAGGCACTGCGATAAGGACTGTGGAACTGATTCTTGTACCCATTGTCAGATCTGTACCCACAGACTGTGTTTAGCACCAAGATGTAAATTTGGAAGAGAATCTGAATCAAGAGATATCAGTCCAGTCGCCTCCTCTGATAAACCCCAATTTAGAAATTTTTAGCTCAGCAAAAATATCCACTGCACACAGAAAGAATTAAATGGTAATCATCATGGCTTTGAACCATTCAGTAACCTTTCACTAAACACCATAAACATTCCTATTATCAACAACCACAGCTTCCAATAAACAAATACACTTTTAAAAATAAACGATTCAACAAAGGCCTATTAGACACCAGAGCCATCTTGGCCATGAGGCTCTCAGTACAGGTCTCCTACCTCTAACAGGAAGATAAAAAGGAAGGTCTTCCTGCCCTCCATCTGATGTTCCTAGCAATCTTGGTCACCTAAAATGAGCATGTATTTTACTTACCATTAACGCAAAACTTAAACAGTTTTCACCATTAAGCAAATCCGTCCTATTGAGCACCCTCTTCCTCCTCTAAATCAATGGGAACTCATTTCTAATTCCTTCCAGCTCTGTCTGGGAAACAGAGAGAGGTTCACTTTTTGTTATCGGAAGGATTAAGAGTCACCATCCTGCTTTGCAATCTTGATTCTCCACACCCCAATTGTGCTAGGGTGAAAGACTTTGAGATCACAAAAATCCCTACATCTCCTCAATTTGGCAAAAGCTTCCTGAGACATCACTCATGGCTTTCTGTTCACTGTCCTTTCTCTCTCTCTTCTTGCCTGTTTAAACACATGGACACAGAGTTATTAACTTTTACAGGAAAACCAAATAAAATAATGTCGAAGCAAAAATGCGGTGATGTCAGGCTGCTGCTAGCACCATTCATCTGTGGGAATCTGATTAGCGCTCTAGTGGCAGAGCTACCTGGAAAAGTGCTCACAATCAAATAAAAAAATGATACCAAAACATTAACCTGATGGCTAAAAACTCCACATTTAAACAGTTAAAGTAATAAAGGAGCTTTTATTGAGTATTTTTTATATTTCATTATGCCCCAAATTGACGAGGACTCCCGGATACATTTTCTAGACTTTTGGTTCCTCAAATCAAATGCTCTCTTGGACTTTTTTTTTTTTAACTAAAAGGAAACAGCATTTCTTGTAAATTTGAGTGAAAGGATTAAAGCTTCTCCTACAATATCAATATCAGCCTTGAGTGCAAACACAGCCAAACACTGCAACAAACAGAAGCCTTTTTTGGTTTATGTATATTTTTTTTTATAAATTTATTTATTTTATTTATTTTTGGCCACGTTCGGTCTTCGTTGCTGCGCGCGGACTTTCTCTAGTTGCGGCGAGCGGGGGCTAGCTACTCTTAGTTGCGGTGTGTGGGCTTCTCACTGCAGAGCACGGGCTCTAGGCACGCGGGCTTCACTAGTTGTGGTGCGTGGGCTCAGCAGTTGTGGCTCGCGGGCTCTAGAGTGCAGGCTCAGTAGTTGTGGCGCACGGGCTTAGCTGCTCCGTGGCATGTGGGATCTTGCCGCACCAGGGCTCAAACCTGTGTCCCCTGCATTGGCAGGTGGATTCTTAACCACTGTGCCACCAGGGAAGCCCTGGTTTATGTACTTTAATCCTAAACCTGCCCACAGCCAGCAGAGAATTTTCCTCCATGATTTTACCTCACACAAACGCTCTATTTCCTCATTCACACACATTTTGCTCAAAGTTTGTAGGGAACAGGGACTTCCCTGGTGGTCCAGTGGTTAAGACTCCGAACTCCCAATGCAGGGGGCCTGGGTTTGATCCCTGGTCGGGGAACTAGATCCCATGTGCATGCCACAACTAAAGACCCTGCGTGCCGCAACTAAGACCCGGCGCAGCCAAACAAATAAATGTTCAAAGTTGGCAGGGAACAGAACGTGGCAGAGTGGCAGGGCAGAAAGCGGGCCGGGTCTCAAGAAACCTGCACACCAAGTCCAACCCTGACGCTATGCCCTCAAACCCGGCCCCTCACACCCCCGCTCTGTGCCTCAGAGTCCTTCATTTCTGTAAAATAAGGGCTTAAATAGATGGCCTTCTGGACTCTCCAAGCTGCATCATTTCATAATTTCCAGTTGACTCCAGCAGGCAGCCTATGATACCTAGGCCAGGGAAATGGGCGAGGGTCAAGGACCAGAACCAACCATTTGGGAGCTCGGCTCTCCAATCTCACCCAGTCAAAAAAAGGAGAAAACCAACAAAGAAGGGGAAGGAGAGAGGGAAAGAGAGAAGAAATCGCTGTTGCCAAAAAAGAAATGACAAATTCCACATATATTACACATAGCAAAGATTTATTCACACTACTTACTATTTATTTCGTATACAAGCTTAGTTAAATGGTGTCCAAATCACAGAAGATTAAAAACTGCACATGAGAAAGGAGAATTGAGCCAGCTAGCAGGAGATACTCACAGACCAAAGACCAGATAGTGAAAAAAGCCTAGCAGCAAATGTCAGGAGAGAATCATCTATGAAAAGCAAACAGAAAACTCAAAAAGCTTATCAGTCCAGGGTCATTCGGCACAGATGGAGTCATTCAGAGGAGGGGCAAATACACAACAGATCTATATTTCAACAGGTTTTGAAAACAGAGCTACACTTCCAACACAATATAAACATGTACATCTAAAATGATGATACTGAGTCATCAGGATTAAATTATAGTCTACTCTGCCTAATAAAGCGAGAAAGCATATAACCCATTTTATGTAATTCCCAGCCAAAAGTTTTAAAGTGTTTTGTTTTGTTTTCATACGGATCTCGATGGCCATCTGGAAAATGTGGCTCTCCAGAAGGACTTATTCCAGGAGGGTGGCAGAGATGGTGGCTTCCCTGACCTGAACAAAAACAGTTTTTATTCAAGTTAGTTAAGAAGCAGGAAGCCAAAGATTAAATAATGAATAGTTACTAAGCATTCACTGGGTCCACACAGCATACCAGGCACTTAAAGAACCAAGAAGAACAAGCAAAGATGCTGCTTTTGCAGTTACAATCTAGGACAAGGAAAGCCATCCGGCTCCATACATGACCTAGGACTCCCGTCCTCAACAACCGTGACAAATGATCAGTGAGCCTCCACTCAAAGGCTGATAATGAACAGAGAATTCATTCTCTTAAAAGATGATCAATTCATTTTCAGGAGTCCTTCTTTAAACTGAGTTGAAATCTGCTTTCCTGAACCTTCGATCCATTGACTCTAGTTTTCTGTAGGAGAATACTACTAACTGATCCACTTTTTGAAATAATGCTGGGTAAGGAATGAGGATAGGCCTCTGTCACTTGGCTATCTTTTCTATAAAAGCATTTCCCTTACCCTGCTTATTAACTAAATGTGAACACCCGTTTCACTGTATAACAGTTACATGCTCTTAAGCTTGGTAAGAGCAGCCTTGCCCTTTCTGGGAGAGCCAAGGCTACACCTGTAATGTCAGAATGCATTAGCAATAATAAAGGCCACAGTAATGCAAGAGACGACTTCATACACACGTCATTCCAGAATGGCTAAATTCAATCAAATACGGCAGTGCTTCCTACAATGCTATGATCACCGGGGCCAGCGTGTGTGACGTGGGCCCACTTACTGGAAGCCGCTGGAAAGAGAAAGTGAGCGCTCTGCTTTGAGACTGTAATGGACAGAGTTTTTACCAGCCCATAAGTGGTTTGGCATCCTTCTTTCCCAGGAATTACCTAGAAATTCATTTAACATCTAAAGACTACAAATGAAACTTCAGAAGGCTAAAAGTACATGAAGAGAAGGGCAGAGGGGCTCGTATTCTCTCACCCTCATCTTTAAGATATATGATCCTCATGGAGAGAAAAGTAAACTCCCAGAAGGTGGTAATCAAGAATCAAAGCCAGGGACTTCCCTGGTGGCACACTGGTTAGGAATCCGCCTGCCAATGCAGGGGAGACGGGTTCAAGCCCCGGTGTGGGAAGATCCCACATGCCGCGGAGCAACTAAGCCCGTGCGCCATAACTGCTGAGCCTGCGCTCTAGAGACCTCAAGCCACAACTACTGAGCCTGCATGCCACAACTACTGAAGCCTGTGCGCCACAACTACTGAAGCCTGTGCGCCTAGAGCCCGTGCTCTGCAACAAGAGAAGCCACCACAATGAGAAGCCCGCGCACCGCAATGAAGAGTAGCCCCCGCTCGCCGCAACTAGAGAAAGCCCACGCACAGCAATGAAGACACAACACAACCAAAAATAAATAAATAAATTTATATTTTTTTTTAAAAAAGAATCAAAGACAAAGATGACCTAGTCTTAATTCTAACTCAGTCACTAACTTCTTCAGTAACTTTCAGAGTTGCTTACCTTTCCTGTTTCTGCTTCCTCATCTGTAAAATGGAACTATAACCGCACAGGGACTCACCGAAGTGTTACAAGGAGTAATTAGTTAGCATTTATATAATACGTTTGATCTTCAAAGTAGCATTATTAGACTATAAAGTAGAGTAGACGTGGTTTGAAGAAATCTTTTTAAAACCTAAAATAAAGTATGCAAGCAAATTCAGAGAAGCAAAACAGGCTGACCTCATCTCCCAACAGCCAGATCCCTTTACCCCCATAGGCAGCCATTTTCTGCCCTAATCTGTACTTGCATGTAGAGACAAAGGTATAAACCTTTTATTGGAAAATTGGAGGAGGTGGAAAGAAGAGAGAAAGGAGAAAGAGAAGGTTAGAGGAGAGGCACTGACGAAAACGTAAAAGGGAAGAGAGATAAGAAGAGAGAAAAATAAGGGGCAAGGGGCTTCCCTGGTGGCACAGTGGTTAAGAACCGCCTGCTAATGCAGGGGACATGGGTTCTAGCCCTGGTCCGGGAAGATCCCACATGCCGCGGAGCAACTAAGCCCATGTGCCACAACTACTGAGCCTGTGCTCTAGATCCTGCGAGCCACAACTACTGAGCCTGCATGCCACAACTACTGAAGCCCACGTGCCTAGAGCCCATGCTCTGCAACAAGAGAAGCCACCGCAGTGAGAAGCCCGTGCACCGCAACGAAGAGTAGCCCCGGCTCGCTGCAACTAGAGAAAGCCCGTGCGCAGCAAGGAAGACCCAACGCAGCCAAAGATAAATAAATAAAACAAATTTAAAAAAAAAATTTTTAAGAAAGGGGGACAAGAAGGGAATAGAAAGCAGCAAGAAATAAAGAGAGGCAAATCCGAACCCCTAGAAGAAGAGCAAAAACAGGGAGAGAGGAAGAAAAAGAAAAACAAAGAGAAATGGAAAAGAAAACTTCATTAGGGAACAAATATAAAGTGTATCCTGTTTTCAAAGAAAAAAGGTTAAATTTTTTTTTTTAAGTTAATTAAAAAAAAAAAGCAGAGGACAAAGAGCAGAGGATAGAGAAAGAGAACATAAAGCTTTAAAGAGTATGTCTGGAAACCAGAAAGCTGGAAGGGAAATCATTAGCAAGTCCACAGTGCGTCTACAGTGATACTGCGTGGATCAATTCATTTAACGCTGCCCTGTACATTTACAGAAAAGTACCTCTGATATAATAAAGGCTCATAAACACGCAGAAATTGGGTTAGACCCGTTTCGAATTCCTGCCAAACAATGGTTCAGAAAAATGAAGCTTTATTTTAATTAGCTGGACTCATGAGTGATTTGATAACAGCAGATGCTGTCTGGATGCTTTCAGCTTGATGGGCTCCACATACATGAACTTAGAGTGGTTCTGATGCAATTAGGTGTTTCTTTCTGTTCCAACATGCCAGGCCCTAGGACCAAAACCTATGTGTAGCCCCTACATGTTACTATATTTATCTACATGTTAATATTTCAAATCATGAAGATGAGAAAAGTGACCACATAATAGAAGTAGAAAAGTAGTTTTCAAAGTCACTGGTGAGTAGATGAAAATATTCTCATGATGTATTTTTTCTTTCCACTGGAGAAAGAGAAGTTGGGTAGCTGAGAAAAAGCCACACAGGGCAGCATCATATAGAAGTATTTAAGGCCAAAGCTGAGACACAACAGACTGCGTACTTCCAATTTTGCAATTCCAGTCCAGTGTTACGGCAAAGGATTAGCACACTTAATGCACAGTCTGACCTGGGACTAAGTGGCCTTCAAAATGTTCTTTGTAATCAGGCATCCTATTCTAATCCAGCTCACCGCTCCCTGAGACAGGCGGTGGTGTTCAGGACCGCAACCCTGCAAGTCCAAGTATTTCCACCAGGTGCCTTCAAGCTGGGCACCTTACTGCCCCTCTCTCCCTTTTAAGCACTCTCTCTTCCAAAGAGCATTCTGTTTGCTTTTCCCACAGCACTCACTGCCCTCTCTGCTAGGACCACTTAGAGCACCGCCACCCACATGCTCGGAGCTGCTAAAGGACCTGCATAAAGCCAGAGCGGCTTCCAGCATAGGGACTCGCCTAATAGGAGGACCCGATCCGTTAATTTTCTGTCAGTTTGTCACAGCTGGCCTGAGATGGGGAAGATTATGAGAAGGGGTGTAGGGAGAAAGCTCTCTACTAGGTGTGCCACTAGTCTTCCTGAAATTCTGAATCAGGCTTTCAAAATCGTTCACCCCCTGCTGAATGACAGGTAGTAGGGAGGGTGGAAAAAGAGAGTCACCAGAGTTTTGACCAACTCCCTCACACAGAAGCAGGGGGGGGGCACTTGAACCCCACCACTACTACCGCAAGCACACAGGGAGAAACACACACCCCCTCACTCACTCTCTGAGAGGACAAAACAGACATGACGACCTTCACACCAGCTCCCCTTCGCTGGCGCTAACAAGCTGAGCACTGTAAATCAAGAATGAAATCCCTGTGCCAGGAAAGCAAAGGAGAAACATTTCTTCCGTAAAGAGCCCAAGGATGCTGCCTGCTTCTGAATCAGCATTTCAGGGCAAGTGTTTGGAAGGCAGGAAGCTCCATGCCAGCAACTGAAGGAAAAATATGTATTTATTATATATAGTAGGCCTTCTTCAAAAGTTATTTATTTCACAAAACCACTCTGCTAAATAGAGGTTTCAATCTAATTGGAACTGCAATCTGCATATTGTAAACGCACCAAATGACAGTCTTTGAGATTTTGTTCTCCTCCACAGTTTATGGGTTCACAATTAGTAGATTTCCCAACATACATACAAGAATGTAAGAGTACAGAGGAGTATCCTTTAAAATATATATAGGGACTTCCCTGGTGGCACAGTGGTTAAGAATCCCCCTGCCAAAGAAGGGGACACGGGTTCGATGCCTGGTCCGGGAAGATCCCACATGCCGCGGAGCAACTAAGCCCGTGCGCCACAACTACTGAGCCTGCGCTGTAGAGCCCGCGAGCCACAACTACTGAGCCAGCATGCCGCAACTACTGAAGCCCGCGCGCCTAGAGCCCGTGCTCCGCAACAAGAGAAGCCGCCGCAGTGAGAAGCCCGCGCACCGCGATGAAGAGTAGCCCCCGTTCGCCGCAACTAGAGAAAAGCCTGCACGCAGCAATGCAGACCCAACGCAGCCAAAAATAAATAAATAAATTTTTTAATGCTTTAAAATATATATATTGTATAAAAAAATTTTTTTCAGCCCCTTGCAAACCCCAGAGGAGGGGCAGAGGGTCCAAGCTGTGAAATGGGAGGCTGCTTACAATACCTCCGAGGAGACAAAGCCAGTCAGGGGCGAGGAGGCTGGGGGCAGCTGCCTGAGCGTTCAGGCGCACAGGCCTTTGATGAGCCCCCGTTCACCACTAGTCTTTTCTTTCCTTCCTCGGAAAGGAAAGGAGGGAATCCCTACTCATCCTAACTCTCTCCACTCCTATCCACATCCCAAATGAGCCATGGTTAATTAACAGAGATGCAAACAGTCACGGACTGAAATAAAGGTTTTTAACAAGAAGTAGAAAGAGACCTTATAAATCATACAGAAAAATAAGAAAGAAGAGGGAGAAAGTATCCAGAGCAAAAGGTCACGCTACCAATAACTGAGGAAATGAGAAAGAAAAGGGACAGGTCAGGACTTCCCAAAAGGTCTAAAATTGTCTGCTTGCACCTCTGGGTTCACATCAGAAAGTGATTTACGACAGAGGAGACGCTGTTCTGGGGAAGGGAAGTGGGCACCAAGCCGCTGGAGCCCCACATGCACCCGGGACTCATCTTCCTGGACTGCATCCAAACCAACCTGCTGCTCCCTGTTCCCCTCACTCATTTCAAAACAAAAATTATTTAATTGTTTCAAACACTGCATCCCTAGAGCCCAAAGATATCCTTTGCTTCCTTGAAAACTAAGCATCTTCCAGTTTACGGCAACTCCTTTCTGCCCTCCATGCTCTGACAATGCCAGCCTCTCTGTCACAGGGTGTAACCTTCATTAAAAAAAAAAAAAAAAAAAAAAAAAAAGATCAGAGCTTCAGCTTCCCATTTAAAAAAAAAAAAAAAGATAGAAAGATAGGACGAATAAATATGAATTTGAAGGGGAATTCTGCCAAAACCCAAACCTCCCAAATCTGGTTCAGCCACATTCTTGCCCACAGCCTGTGCTTCTCGGTGCCTCCCTGCATTTTTCAAAATGCAGCTGCACAGACCTCTTAAAATTCAGATTTCTAGCACCTATAATTACAGGGCGCTCGAACCAGGCTCCTTTAATTAATGAACCTGACTCCTCTCTCTTCCGAGGAAATCTGCATAAGGGATGTATCACAGGGGTGAACTGGCCCCTGATCAGTGCTATCTGCTCTCTCTGCCAGATGAGCCGGCACTGCGCCTCCAACAGGAGCGCGAAGTTGCCCCCACCCCGCCTCCACCATACAACCCGATCTGGCACAAGCCCATAATGCAGTTAAGGCTATAAGACATTTCTTGGAACTTCAGGGAAGAGAATGATGCTTTCCTGGGTGTGACCAGCAAAATCCAAAGAGAACGAGGTTCTCCCTGGTTCGAATGCTCCCCTGATTTTACTCTCTTCCCTCTGCCGGGATGAAAAGCAGAGGGTGCAGGCAGAAGCCACTGTTCAAGGCTGGACGAGCAACAGAGGGAGCAGCCTGGGCTTCGAACACTCGGGAAAAGAAATGAACACAACAGGCCTGGGATTGACACGCATCCCAAAGCTGAAATAAAACTGGTAAGAAAAGCCTTGCCTCTTTAAAGCAAAACAAGTGGAAAGGGGTCAGGATATTAAGGATACTGTTCACAGGTCTGGAGAAGAATTTGAGCACATCCCAAGGACGATATACTGACCTCAAGAGCTGTTCCCAGGTGGTCCTCACTGATTCTTGATACTACTCCTTTCTAAGCCAATACCCGATTAGTACTTTTTAAAGAACTGGTTTTCCTTCTGGCTGCTCTGGGCAGCACAGCCTAATGCTGTCTGTATCTGCTGCACATGCCAGGACAGCCTATAGCCACTCTCCTGAAAGTGGTTAAAAGCTGGCTTGTAACCGTGTTCGCTGGAAAGGAGGCTGTCTTTGGCTATAACAAAGACCGGAAATGGTTGCAAACAAAGCCACAGATGCCGGAACAGACAAGGCCTGGGTCAAATCAAGGCGACCCCAGGTAAAGTTTCAGGTAGGAGATCTGAGATCCAGTAGAAGATGCCAATGGATCTGGCAATAATAAAAACAGGTTTGGTTCAGTCACTACCATCTGATAACCGTTTCTCAAGGGTCCCTCAGGCCCACAGCAAACCCAGTGGGGCAACAGTTGTTTTACTGACCAAATAAACATACCTCTTCTACAGGTAAAGCTGCCAGACTATGTACCCAGTAACACCCGGTCTGAGGTTTTCCCAGTTTCTCATTCGTGATTTGGGCTATAAAAGGAGGCTAAGGAGCTACTGGAGAACATCACTGGGGTCGATCAATGAAAATTTGAGTCGTGTTGTCCTAGCTTCTTAGTTCTTCCCAGGGGACTTTACAGTGTAGTTGTCAAAAACTAAATTTGATCATTCTGTATTCTGCCAGGAAAGGGGGCTTTAACGTTCCAGTGACTTTCTGCCGTTGCGAATACAATTTCGGAAGAAAGGGGAAAAAAACAGTAACATCAGTCTATCCAATGGTTAAACCCTCAGATTAAAGCAAGGCATGATCACTGATGGCTGAGTCTAACTCCGTAGCGCCTGTCTTGTTTCCTGGCACGGCGACTGCCATCGTGATGGCCAACCCCCAGAGGCTAACACCATACACCATCTCTGCTTTCCCACTAGATCTGGCTCCAAATCCATCAGCATATCCCAGCCTGGATCCACTGCCCTCGGTGCTGCAGTAGAGCTCCAGCCTGAGAGCACGACTGACCGACTGACTGTAGGAGCCACTGCTTCCGTGTTTGCAAACCACAAGCAGCCAGAGCTGGGTGAAGGATTTTTTAATTTGGTTTGGTTTTCCAACCAAGACATTCTCAAAGTTCATTGTTCTTTGAAGTGGAAGCATTTAATTTTCGAACAAACAATTGGAAGCACAGGACCAGAGAAAACGCAGAATCGAGGACGAAGGTCAGGATATGCAAAAATAAGGAGCAGGGAGGTAGCTGAGTTCAGGAATGTCCAGGGAGTCTTGGCATGGGAGCTCACACCAGCCGGCCAGGCACTCTCTTTCCAGGGTGTCTCAAGGGGAAATCACCCATCGATCCTAGGACACACTGGTTCTAGGACCAATCCCTTACCTCAGAACAGCCTCTGCCTCAAATTCCTGCTTGCGCTTTAATGTTTAAATTATTAAATGCATTAATGTATTTACATTATTCAAGTCTTATGTGCATTTTTCTAAGATAATTTATGTATAAGAGTTTGAATGTCCATGACTGTTAATGTCTACAACCCTTCCTGTTCATTATCGATTCTGGAAGAAAAAAAAAAAAAAGTCCGAGTTTTAATGCCTTATTTTTAATGTATTAAGAGTCTGAATAAGTGCATTCTCTTTCTTCTTTTGTGATTTCATGCTTTAAGTAGTGCATTTATTAAACTGACACAGTAGGAACTGTGGCGAAGCCTGGCACGGCCCCACGCCGTGGGAGCCGCCAGCGGGAGAGGCGCGCCTGGCTCCTCTGCCACCAGCGCTCGGCACTCTTCCCACCTCCGCGAGGCCGGGAGGGCGGCCGAATTTTGGGCGTGCAAGGAGATTTCTCTTCCGCCTTTTTAAAGCTCTTGCCCAGGTCCTCTCTCCTTGGTAAGTGGGTTTCCAATTAAGGTGGAACTTTTCTGCTCATCGGAAGCCCTCCTCTGGTGTGCTCCAGCTGATATCCAAACAGAGCTCACGGTCAGCACACAATTTTCAAGAACAATCAAAATGCCTAGCTTAGCACGGCAAAAACAGCCAACGAAACAACTACTTTTAAAGGGGGATCTCAAAATGCAAACATCTCAAACCAACGACACCTCCATTTAGGCAGAAAAACAACTTTCTTTTGAAATCCAGTTTCCCCAGCGTAACAGCCCTCTTTCAACTATAGACAATAGAGCGACAGTGACACCCAATGGCCTATGAGTTCATCCCAACTGAGCATTCCCCCTGGCTCTCCCCAAGGTGGGTCTCGGGCCCAGAGTTCCTGTGCCAACATGGAAGCTAGAAGGAAGTATCAGCTACTCATCAAGAAGCTGAATTGCTAATGGATAAATTTCTTGCCACTACATGGAACACACACACAGTATGTAATCATGCACGTGTGTACAAACAGCACATCAGAGCACACGTCAGTACAGTCTTTCTGGCGGGTGACGTGAGCACGCGCGTACGTGCGCACACACAGATGCACAATACGTGGACTCGGCCACACTGTACAAATCAACCTGGAGTGGGAGAAAAGATGCCAGACGTAGTTCACTGCTGTTTCAGAATCTGACTCTGCCATTTCAAATGTCACATAGATATATACACACACACACATACACGACAAACTTATAATATGTATACGCTATATGGGTTTTCAACATACTTTCTCCTTTTCTTTTCTTTTTTTTCCTGTTTCCTTTCTTTTTTCTTCTTCTTTTCTTTTTTGGCTACTCATTACCATTCTTTAACTGTTACAATTTATATCAGCATATAATGTTAAATAATTACAGGGAGCCGAGCTCACTCTAGTGAGGATATAAACGCGCTGTGGGAATCTACAGATTTAAACAAATAACACTCACAGCAGGGGGTGAGCAGATGAATTAGCATTAATATCTTGCCTGGGAGATCCCAGTGCACTGGTACTGCTTAAATACAGATCTTTTCTGTAACAGTCAATATGACAGCTCCCGGCAATACGGCCCCTTTCCCTTTCCCAGTCAATATAGCAGCCAGTGAAAACAGAAACGTCCCTATAGCAATCAATATAGCAGCCAGCTAAAATAAACCCTTCCCTTTTAAGGGCTATATAATAGTCAGCTAAATGGAAGAATTGGCACCCCTGCTGGAGGGCTCAGCAGAGAAGCCAAGGAATGAAGAGGCCACAAGCACTCAATGATCCTCCTGCTCCTCCAAAAGGCCCTGCCCGGGAAGGGAGAAGGCATCCACAGGTAGGCAATCCAGAGGGAGCCTGCGAAGAGACACTTGGCAGGCTGCTCCTGGTCCCAAGGAGTAAACGCGCAGGGCACCCCTCACTGAGGTTTAATTAATATGGCCAGAAACTCTAGAATCCTTGTTCAAACTGTCAGCTGGAACAAGGGAACATCTCTCTCCAGTGGGGAGTGAGAGTATCTTGATTTGAACCCCCGCTTTGCCCCCGCCCTGCTCCCACCCTAGCCCCAGAAGGGAAGAGTATTAAGTTAACAGCCTGTGGTTTTCTATTTTCCAGCAGCAGGAATAGTGGTTGTGTCAGAAACAGACATTGAGCCAAGTGGGTGAAAACACAGCATTCTATGTTGAAAGCTGCCCTGCAGATTAACAGAACTCATGTTTAAAACTCACAGCCATCAAATTTATTAAATACTGTAATGATATCATGTTTTCCCCCATTCACAGCATAGAAAATACTCTCCTTCCTTAGAGACATATAGGAAAGAAGTTTTACTGCAACAGAATTCAGAGGATGGCTCACTCTGAAGGCCCAAATAGACCAAAGGCCTTTTAAAAAAAAGAAAAAGAAAAACAACAAGGAACATTTAAGAGAGGCTCCTGTGCATCTGAAGTAATTGTTCTTTTTCATTATAACTAGCTACTTCTAAAATTAGTTCAGTAGGATTTATGAATTTGATAAATGTGGAATATGACCACTGACACCAGTGCAGGTTTCCCACAAATACTCCTGAAGTTAATGCTGGGATTTGGTTATGCTCCAAAGCAGATGAACATCAGGGACCCACCCCACCTTCATTAAAATTCCACAATCTGTCTGCCGTCCTTTGAGTAAATCCACAGAGGGTCCCTGTTTCCCTGGCCAGGTGTTTAACACCCAATGATGTTCAAGTCATCAATCAGGTGACTCAGTCAAGTGCCACAGTGTCAGAAACTGCAGGAAGAAAGATCCGACAAGTCCTAGTTTGAGAGCTCAAGTCCTTAAAAATTTAGATCCTGACACCCCACCTAAGCCGTAAGAATGCTCTCTTTTACTTCAGGAATTCCAGGTAAATGCCATCTTAGGAGAGAAAAAGGTTAATAAGATCAAGGCCCGCTCCTGGCAATCAACATTCTGTGTAGAAACCCTACAGGCCGTCCTAGGAAAGCCTAGCAATCTTAGTCACACTGTGATCCTGGTACCCATTCAAGGGAGGAAATGGATATGTGGAGAGACCCACGATTTTGCAAAATGCAGTATCACAAAAAGTGAGTTCCTGTTACGCTTTGACATGGCATTAGCCTCTAGAGCTGAAACCAGTGAGTACTTTATAAAATTCAATGTACGTGGATGTTTCCATTTCTAAACCACACACAAAAACTGGGGGGCGTAGACTCTCAATCTGATGGCAGTAAACCTGGAGAGAACTCATCATGATGTTAGCAGAGACTACTTCAACTACAGATGCCATCACGATCATCATCAAAGCGGTGGGCGGAGGGTGGGGGGTGTGCAGGGGAGAAAGAGAGACAAATGAAAGGGAAAATAATTATGAACGGGAAGGAGAAAAGAGAGACATGAAAGAAAAGATCACAGATAACAGAAGAGGTAACAAAATAAAAACAGAAAGACGAAAACCTTACTTTGGCATTTACAGTTTAAAGGTTTCAGGGCATTTTATGAAATGACAGTTGCAATAAAACAAACAGAATGGTGAGTCATCTGGTTTCCAACTTCTGAGTCAAAAGGGGCTGTTTCTAGACAAACTACAAAGCAGCACTGCTGCCTGCACACTTAACGATGCCTATCACAGCTACAGAACAGGATGTGGAGAGAGAGGACGGGGAGGTGGGAGTGAGCACTGTCTTTGCTGGTCCCAGTGTCACTGTGAATAAAGACTGTCAAGATTTAAACCATAATAATGGAAAGGCTATAAAGGTCTCAGCCATAATGTTTCCTCTGATGTTCCCTTTCATAAAATGCCCGCTTTATGTTGCCTACGTGGCAATGGTACACTGAACATCTGCGTACCAGTGGGAATGCTGCACCCTAAGTTCCCAGCGGGCAGCAACTGGGCACTCCAGCCCCTTGGCTCACCATCGCCATCTACATAAGTGAGCGCGCGCGGGCACGCACACACGCACGCACACACACACACACACACACACGCCACAAGCATGTGCTGAGTGCCTACCTCCTGCTGGGAGCTGAGGGATAAGGATGTGTGCCCACTGCATACAGAGGTCAGCAAGGGGCCTAGGTGCGAAATACCCAGGAAACAAACAAACGAAAAATGTATTCTGCTTGGAAATGTGGCCATACGGCACAGGGACTCCTTTGCCACTTCAGCACCTAGCAGCCCTACACGAGAGCTTGGCAGCCTAACAGTGAGACGCAACTTTTCCCCATCCTGTGCCAGAGCAAAGTGGATAAGCTGGAATACAAATCAGATAAACGCTCAAAAAGGGGGCTGAACTGGGCACCCACAAAGACTTGCCTTTACTTGGACTCGGCAGACAAAACTATACAGAAAACCGCTGGTTTCAAGAGAATCTTTCATCTGTAGCCTGCCACCTAACCATTCTAGGCACCAGGGAGCCGCAAAGAAAACAGAAACAAAACCTCTCTGCGTTAATACTGTGTAGACATGACAAAGAGGCAGGAACTAAGAAAGGACAACGTGGACGTGAAAACCACACATAGGGATAAAATGAAGTTGAAATCTGTACATCAGGGAGACCGTGTGATGCAATTAGGGAAGCCAAGGTACAAAGTTAGGAAAGGACCGATCTGGTCAAGCCCAACTCAGGGGCAGATGCAGAACGATAACTCGCGTTTGCTGGGTAGGCAGCCAGTGCCAACCACAAACCATCACTGGGCTGTTTTCCCTGTTGATCTATAATTGGCGAGTCTGTGATAGAGCTACCAATTATCGTTAGACCCCCTGTATTTAGTTCACAGACAAAGGGAAGCAGGAGAGACCAGTTAGTGATGAGTAAGTAATGGCCACTAAAATACACCGTATTTTACTGAGCTGCTTCGGCAGGAAAAGCCATTCAGAAAATAAAAAGTGAAAGAATAAAATAAGCTAGAGAAACTCAATTTTCTTCTTCCTTCCTCCCAAAGCCACAGTTAGGATAAAATGAGGTTTGTGCAGGTTAATCCTTATGAGGTAAGAAAAAAATGATTAAATACATTAAAAAAATCAATTGTACATTAAACCAAATCCAGGAACTGCCAAAACAAACGCTGCAGCGTTCCTCCAGCCGGTATTAGCTCTGCCGGTCTGGTCAGCAGGGGATACCCCACCGGCCAGAGCCCGCTGAGGTAATGGAAGCTGAGCAGAGAGGAAGGGAGAAAAATGGAGCTGGGAGGGGCTGGGGAGGCGTGCGGAACCACAGACCTGGATTTCACTGGAATAAAGTTATTCCTAGACAGTACAAAGGAAGAAATAAAGAGTCTTATAAATGGGGCTCTGGAGACCAGGCTGAATTCTTCAAAAATCCAATAGAAATAACAATAATGATAATCATCATCGTTTGATAAACAGAAGTTATAAACCACTTTGCTGTCAAATGATCTGCCACTATTTCTAGTTATTTCTTCTGTTCATTAGCAGATTCTATTAACCGCCATTTTTCAGAGAGACAACAGAGAGCAAGCTGGAGAGGTGAGGTTAGGAGGCGGGCCTCTGTCTCTGAGGAAAGCCACTCTCGGAGCCGGGATGGAAGCTCCCACCCTTCCCCAGCATGCCGGGGTCCTCAGGGTCCTCGGATGAAAGCCTGTAAGAAGGCAGAGCCCGGGAGCACTGGTCACCAGCTCCTCCCACGGTGGAGTCAGGACTGAGAAGTCTCAGCTAGTCCTAGATGAACCCCACAGGGCTGAAACGTGGCGGCCAATTTACTTCTCCGTGTGTACCGCAAAACTCCGGTTCTGCCTGCAACCAGCCCTTCTCCCTTCTGTCCCCTGCTTCAGACAGACAACTGGAAGAAGGCCTGAGAGTCAGGGCCACGGTGAAATATGTGCTTCTGGGATGGGGGTAGTCAGTCGTTCACTTCAACAAGGCACAAGCTGGCCATATGCATCTTGGGCCCCAAAGGCTAAAAGGATTGACAAATCCAGAGTTTCCTCCTTAATGTGCTTATGAAATGAGTCATTTAGAATTGAAGAGAAACCTCCGTAAGCCCGGCTTGGGAGTCGGGGTGGAGAAAGTTAAGGCACATGCTGACAGGAAGGACAGATGATCAACCACATGACAGTGGTGTTCCCAACAGAATAAAGACCCGTGTCCACAGGGGAAAGTTTCAAAGCATCCAAACAGTATTAGCGTGGGTTATCATTGGCAACAAGTAAGATGTGACAAGAAGATTTTACTCTCCTGAAGACATTCTCCTATCTTCAAAGCAAGTGACTTTTGCCGCCTTAATTCTGACAGTGAAGGATTTGTGGATGTCGATGGGGACACAGATAAAGGATTTATCTGAGGGGGCAGAGAAAGCAGAGACAGAAGATCCTGAACACTGTGGTTTCTTATGTGGAGTCAAAAGCCGAGCGCTCAGTTGTGGACCCTTCCCTCTGCCAGCAGGAGAGGGAACGATAAGCGGCTGCTGCCCCCTAGAAGCTACTAGGGACATAGCACCTTGCTCCACAGACAGAGATGAAAGATCCTATTATCTCGCCTCCATCCCGTAGCCTGTCATTAGTGAGGTACATGGGTGCAGAAGCTTCCTCCATGCACGAGGAGGCCCACATCACCTCTGATAAATTAATAGGTGCCTTTTCAACAGCTAAGACGCATACAAAAGACTCCAACCAGCCAGAGCGCGTGAAGGCAGAGGCTTCAGGGGAAGCACAGACTCACCAGGCAGCACCTGAACGAGCCAAAGCCCTCTCCCAGACTTCTGCGCTCTGCGAGGCGGGCACGCCGCCCCTGCCTGCTCTCCCACCCTGCTCAAGTCTGACGGAGAGAAGAGCTCAGCAGTGCGGGCGCCAGGGTTTACATCCCAGCCCTGCAGCTGACTAGCTGCGGGAACCCGACTGCCGTGGGCTTGTTTCCTCACTGTAAACTGAGGAAGAGTGATCCTCGCCGGTTTGCTGGGATGAAACAAGATAACAAAAATAAAGGAAACCAGCACGGAGGCCAGCACATCATACGGCAGAAGTCCTCCTGGCCTATGTGATCAGAGCTAGCAGTTGGTCAGTTAACTGAAAAATCAGTTAAAGCAGGGAATCATTAAAAACGGGGTCTATCTACATACCTTAAACGTTTCACATTAACTTAAAACCTATAAACAAACCTGCAGTCATTTGCTAATCTTTTGATGTAGAGCCAAGACCTTTTCTTTGAGTGTGGGACCCACAGACTGGAGTTCCCAGACGTCTTTCTTGCATAAACTCCACCCATAACACACCCTTCACAATTTCTAAAGCAAAGCGAGCCCTTAAAAGACATTAGCAAAGCAAACTGAAGTACAGAATACTTCTAGATTGTTAGGATCTTCCCCACTCACACCTAAAAAGACAGCAATCTTTTTAGCAGTTTGCATTTACCAAAACATTCAGCTTAGTTTTCACAGAACCCTCTTTTTACATTTGTGTTTACATTTATAGATCACTCTGTTCACATTATATTTCACCTGTTTATAGCATATTTAACAAAACTGCCTAATTTGCTAACAAATCAATTGGCCCACGGGTTCAAGACAAGCTGACGCCCTCCTGGTCTGCAGAAGGGGTGTGGGTGTGGATGTGACCAGCCAGGAGCTGCCCAGTCAAGAGCACCCGGCACCATGACAGTGAATCAGTTTCTAATGAAAGCTCTTGACACTTTCTTAAAAATATGTATTTATTGGTGCTGCCACTTCATCTCACAAGAGATCTGATGTGAGTCAAAGAAAAGAATACGGCAAACAGAAGGTATGAGGAAAGGGAAAAAGAAAGATGTTTAATGAATGCTGTTTACTCTTCCGCTTCTCCGTCAAAACCCATTTTCAGCAAACTGTGGAAAAACTAAACCATGTATATACGTATGATCAACTTGTGTGCCTGATTCTATCAGCAGCTCCTCCCCTCCAAGCTGGAAAAGGCAGCCCTGCCCCTGAAGATGCTCTTGCCATGGCCTGACTGGACCACAGCGGACACACAGAGAAAGGCCTCTTGGTGCTACCCCAGGGCACCACCCCGCAGACTCTGTGAGCACAAGCAGGAGACCGGGGCCACCAGGGCCACCAAAGGCAAGAGGCCACAGAGGTGGCAGCACGTCTTCTCCCCGACAGGGGCAATCTAGCCCCATCCGGGGGGCCAGGAGTCGGCTCCTGTCGGCCTCGGGGTCAGGGAGCACCCCACGCAGATTTACTTCAAGCATCACTCAGCGTCGGCCCCGTCTCTAGACTGTGCAGACAAACTCATAATGGCACAGAGAAGATTTGTGGAGCAACAGGCATAAATCTTGGTTATAACTACAAACCATAAAAGAAAGGAGAGCTGGGAGGGAAGGAGGGAGGGCCGCAATCGCGTCCTTCTCCAAAGCACCACTTTATCTTCCCGCAGCTTCTCAGCGCAGAGTGGGGTTAACTACAAGAGCGGATTTTTCAAACCCAAATTGGTCTGCATGGTTTGACAATGGGCTAAAATATTTTAAATTGAAATTATCCTCAAAAGCAGAGGGCACGCAGCTGCCCTAAGTACAACATTCAGTGCTTCACAAACTGGGGGCTCGTAGGGGATTTGCTGAGTTTGCCACATGGAATACCCACCTTTAGGTCACACTTTAAAAGCAGCTTTTGAGTAAAAATTCTTTCAAGTAAGTTAATGACTGATTTAAAACAACAGAAAAACATTTTCAGAAGGTCACTCTGCCCAAAAAAGAGCTCTATACATCCCATGCCCAGCCAATGCCCGGGTAGAACTCTGAGACTGTGTCTCCAGGACGAAAGGGAGAAAATGAAACCTCTTCTCAAAGAATGAGTCTGGTGACAAGATGAAAAACCCAACTCCCCTGATCACTGTGGCTCTGAGAAAAGGCACTTGAGCGCTCAGCTTCCTGGTTCCCACTCCAGACTGAGGACACTGCTCAGTTATCCAACAGTCAGGGCCTCTGATTACAGAAACGACAGCAAATATAAAGTGTTACCACGAAAGCCAGAAACCCAAAACATAAACAAAGCTGAATAACGATCTCAAATGCCATTTCTCTAATTATTACTCCTAAGAGTTTCGATTCATCTAATAATCATAAGGATACCTTAAAACTGAAAACACAACCTCTTCATTTACCTGAAGGAGGAAAGAACTGAAAGGGCACTGCCTCGTCTACTCAATAAACCTTCTCAGTCTGTAATAGGAAGGACGGAGTAGGAAGAGGCAGTAATTTCAAAAGCAGTAAGTAGCCTAGAGATTACAGAGAAGCCACCCAGAGATGGAATGAGGCTTTTCTCAAGTCCATCCATTTCAGCATTTAGTTCTCTCCAGTTTCCTCCCTGCATCTGCAGGACAGGCGGGAATCTCAGGCACCCTCCCGACAAGGGGTGCCAGTGTTAAAAGAGCAGCGTTTTCCACAGGTGATGAGAGGGGAGTGGGGAAGGAGGAAAGCCAACGTTTCCTCCTACCCAGGTGCCCAGGCTTCCAGCCCAGCACCCGGAGCCTGGACGCACGGCAGCATCCCAACGGAGGAGCACCACCAGCCCCACCCTCTGGGTGCTGACACTCGATGTAGGTTCCAAGTTTCTCACAGCAGCCGTGAGGGGTGCCTCCTGCTTTGGTACCATAAGTACCAAATCTGCAGATGATTCACTTTTTTTTTTTTTTTAATTTTATTTATTTATGGCTGTGTTGGGTCTTCGTTTCTGTGCGAGGGCTTTCTCTAGTTGTGGCGAGCGGGGGCCACTCTTCATCGCGGTGCGCGGGCCTCTCACTATCGCGGCCTCTCTTGTTGCGGAGCACAGGCTCCAGACGCGCAGGCTCAGTAGTTGTGGCTCACGGGCCTAGCTGCTCCGCGGCATGTGGGATCTTCCCAGACCAGGGCTCGAACCCGTGTCCCCTGCATTGGCAGGCAGATTCTCAACCACTGCGCCACCAGGGAAGCCCCATGATTCACTTTTTACAAATAAATAGAGCATACTTAGGATTATCCCTATAATATCACCCCCGGTCACTGCCTCTAGGCAGACCCTGAGTGGGAAACAAGAGGTAGAGATTACAGTTCACTTCAGCAAACCTAACTCTGCTACACCCACAGAAATCAACCACTACAGACCCTTTAAATAATAAAGCTTAATACTTTAGATTTGCCATATTTATTTATTTTTCCTGGAAAAATGACAATTTCCTGAAATCTCTTAAGTGGCTAGTTTTATTACCCCCGTGCTTGTAAAACACTTTCATGAATACACTATTAAAATCAATTTTATTTCCCCACCAAGTGCTTTGAACTTTGTAAAATAAATATATGTGTGTTACATGTTCTGGATACACACATACACACATATGTACGTGAGTACACACAAAGAAATGCATTGAGCGTGTGAATGTCATTCTTCAGAAATGTTTTGGTGGGGAAAAAACATAAGAATCACCTATCCACAGTGAGCCCACCAACAAGTATACCCAAGTATCAATACTTGACCCACAAAAGATACAAATATAGGGGAGACCGTGCCAGAAGTACATGCGAGAGGTCTCCAGGAGACAGGCAACCAGCCACAGCTCTCCTAAAGAGAAGCTCACAGACTAGCTCCCTGAATTCATCAAGATATTAATGGTCTTTTGATTACCAGCCTCTGGTTAACTGACTTAAAAACCAAAGAGAAAATCTTCGGTGTTCCAGGTATAAGGTGGATGAGCTCCCCAGAAGGGTGGAGATCAAACACGTGATGCAGAACCACCCCCTCCCTGCCTCAAGGTTCTGTCTTAGCCTCAGGGAGAAACCTGAGGATACATGATACTTCCCTACTTCAGATATGTGAAACCTAAAAAATTAAAAATTAAAAAAAAAAAAAATGGAACTCAGGGGAGGGTGGGGGAAATGGGTGAAAATGGTCAAAAGGAACAAACTTCCAGTTATAGAATAAATAAGTCATGAGAATGTAATGTTTAAAAAAAAAAAAGAATTTAGCATACTAAAAATATTAATCCTAGGGAAGGTGATAAACTAGAATTACCATCATCATTTATAAAGGTACATTAATTGTAGTTTGGGATTATTTTGGTAGAGGGATGCAGGGAAAAGGATAGAAACAAAAAACAAACAAAAAAACAAAAAACAAAAAACAAAACCTATACCTACAGGTTAGAGGAAGAGAAGATTCATCCATTAGAAAGAAGTTGGTGTCAAAGAGGAAAACGCTGAAATTCTAGTTTAGCCCAATTCCGTAAGTGTTGTATAAAGTAGGTAAGCAATAGTATTGCTGAATATTGAGGAGCTTGTTGTATTGAAACAAGGGAGCATATTTATTGCTGCTTCAAATACCCTAAACTCATATGACTAGAAGGACTCTCAAGACATTACTTAAACCCTGTTTCTGTGTCCAAGCAAGAGAGGAACCGAGTTACTCCACACAGACAACTGTCCACCCATTCTTACAGATCTATTGACTAGGCAGGACTTGATCCTGGCGGAGCAGTGCCGGGACCGACCCAGAACCTCTGTGACGGCCCGAGCACGTGCCCACACAGGTGATGAGAAATCGCGGGTCTATGGGAAACTGACAGAAGGTTCTGAACACGTCTGGGAGAAGCTAGAGGTCAGTACTCTGGAGCTTGCCCTGGGAGGCAAAGTTCAGTGAACAAAGTATAAAGAAAAAGTAATCAGCCGTTTTAACTCTGGCAAAGAGTTTTGTCATTAACAATCAGAGAATTTCAACTGGGAGTTTACAGAATTCATCAAAATGAGTCTGTTTACCAATCACCAGCCCTGAGGACATCATGACATTATAGAGCAATTATCCCACTAATGTGGCCAGATTTGCTGGGTTGGTTCTTTTGGGAGTGGAGGAGGATTGAAGGGGCAAGAGAAGGTACGTGCAGTGTCGCTATGCGGCTGGAATCAAGACCAGGGGATGGCTATGAACACAAATGTGTCAGTTAGAGACCACAAGACCATACTTATCAACTCAAAATCACAAGCCAGTTTTTATAGCCCAGAGAGGACAGATATGAAAATCAGGCCCTCCTTCCCTAGCAAATAGAGCAAAACAATGATGCAGACACCCAAATACATCCACCGAACAATGAAACTTGCACCGTACTGACTAATCAGTAGAGCCTCTTTTGTTGTAACTCACTTTTTTAATAAAGGGAAAAATTCTTCCTCCGAAGTGCTCATCTAGTTCTGAAAACAAAGAACAAGATTATTTGCCTTCAGCATCCCATGCTTAGCCTTTTTAGTGTAGAGAACAGGCAGCTTCCATTAAGGAATTCTGTGGAAAATATGCACCCCACTCAGTTAAAAACAAAACCAAAAATAACTGAGCACGGTGCTCCCTCAACACTGGACTATCCTATTCCTCCAGACCTGGCTTCAAGTTTCACAGAAACCATCCCTAAGCACCCCCTACCCCCAGAGAACTCTTCCTTCTCTGAATAATGAGGGCTCTCTTATACTCCCAGCCAGGCAATTCTGCACCAAATTATATACAATTTTGTACTGTTTGCTAAAATTATATACAGCCTTGTGCCGTTGGCTAACTGTTTCGCGTGTAACAAATGCATTTTCTTCCCCAAATAAGATGTATAAATTACTTGGGAAGAAGGCTTAGCTTTATCCTTCAATTGTCTGTTCCTCCTGAGCACCCAGGAGACAGCTAACACACACGCCGGAGGAATCTCCCCTGGGAAGGTGTGACTTGGGCTGAGTGCCTCGGGGCTTTCTGTGGGTGGGCGCTCCCAGCCCATCACTTCTCTGGCACCCTATGACTCTCTCCAGCCCGCTGCCAGTTCACAGCGGCTCATCCTCTACCCCCGACCTGCCACACAAGCCGTCACTAGCCCTCGGAGGCTTCTCTGCCTGGCACCCTCCCACTGCCACTCCCAAGAGGCAGAAGTAGCTCACACAAGACCATACAGCTCGGCTGGTGCCCTCATTTAATCAGGCTGCTGCAAATGGTTGACCAAAAGCAATAAGGGCATGACTGAGAGACTGTGGGAGTTTAATATTAAAAAATTAATTAAAAAAAAAGACGGGAAGGAGGAAGGGTCTACCTTTTAATAGGGCCCTAATTACACAACTCATAGGATCAACCCAAATGAGATGGAAGTTTATTTCGGTGTTTTTTTTTAATTATTGTTTTTTTATATATATATAAATTGCTGCTATGTGTTTTCTTTCCTCTGAGCAATTATGCAGCAAGTACGTAAAGAGGGGAAAAAATATTAATTAAATATAAGGTTATTGTAGAGTTAGCCTTGAGAGGATGAGTCTGAACTCTGGACGATCGCAGGCTACTAGGGTTTGAAGACTGCTCAGGGCCTCCCAGAAAAGAAAGAAAGAAAAATACAACCAACCAACAAGCAGGTGCAGAGTACAGCAGGAGAAGAGCAGTGCGCAGAAACACTAGCAGAGCCAAGGGGCTGCAGGGCTCCAAGTACCCAGAAATCAGCGACGCTGCCAACTGCCCAGGGCTCATTGCTAGAAAGAATGCCCAGAAGTTTATACAATCATGCCCCAAAAGATGGTCCAGCCACTCTTCTGGTGATCAGTAGCTAAATCCGTAGATAAAAATGTAAAAAGAGACTGAGGAATAAAGGACTGAAGAGGACTGGAGTGTCCAGCTGGAACTTCAGTCCGAAGCCACATCCACAACTTCGGCCTGAGGGGCGCCGAGGCAGGCCCCACGGGAAACCAGTTCCCTACCTAAGGGGCTGGCAAAGCGAAGGCTCCTCTGGCTTTTACACCACTGAGACGGCAAGGAAGGACCCAGGCAATACCAAAAGAGAGAAATGAAGCCACCCGGGAGTGGTGGGAAGCGAGCTGCACTTGGAAAAAGCAGGTGACATGCAGGACAACAGTGCTCCCCTCAAACAGTCCTGGCCAGGCTGGTATCACCCAGGCTTTCCTCCAGCTCAGTCAAATCCAACTTGCCTTCTGCCTTGGAAAGCCTTAGCACAGACTAAAATTCAGATTTGTGCATACCAGCTAAGGGCCTCACGTCATCCCCTCCCACTACTGCCAGAAGGAGAGGGAAGAAAAACAGGTGAAACTACAGGCCCTGCTGAAACAAAAGCTTGGCGGTACATCCCTAAGCTTGCTATCACTATTCAAAGAAAGAAAAAGCTCTGAAAAGTTAAACCTAAAGCTGGCCCCTCCATAAAACTTATCTGGTTTGTACAGGTCTTTTTTTTTTTTCTTTTTTTTTGGCCACACCATACGGCTTGTGGGATCTTAGTTCCCTGACCAGGGATTGAACCCGGCCCCTCGGCAGTGAAAGCGCAGAGTCCTAACCAGTGGACCACCAGGGAATTCCCTGTACAGAACAGGTCTTAATACCCAGCCATCAGGATTTGCAGCAGGCCTTGAAATGCAAAATACAATGAAAATGGGGTGGGTGGGCGGGCGGGCAGTGCTCTCACTCAGACCACCAAAGCAAAGGCACTCTGTAAAGAAAATTATCTTCAGTACTTAACAGGCCTTTTCCCTATCAATAGTATAAGCAGATAATGTTGGAAATGAGTATCACAAACCTAATTACTGACCAGGCAAAAATGGAACTCTCTCCCTTATCTGTTCTTCAAAGGCCACCTGAAGTGCCCTCACCCTGAGGAGCAGAATGGCTATTTCAGACAATCAAGCAGCTACTTGGTCAGGCCCAGCAACCTCGCTCCAGCTCAGCCTCCAAAGGTTTCAGGCATCCCACTAATTACCACTGATTCAAACAAGTAAGATGGTGCATCACCACACCTGGGGTGGATGCTTTCCGTTCCAGAAAAGACCAGGCTTTACTAAGGGGAGATCTCGCTAATCCCTGAGTGCCAGAAGAGGAATCAGAAGTCAGAGGTCACTCGCGGGCCGTCTCCACAGAGCACCTACTCCTAAAGGGGCACTACTGATGCAAAACTATAGGAGCATAAGGTTTCTTGAAACTCAGTATGTTAATTATTAGAAAATTATACTATGTATCATGGCTTCTTACCAGCGGCTCTCGAGGCGCCACATTTTCACTTCTTGGAGTAGAGCTTGGCTGCAAAGAAAAATAAAAACAAAAGTAAGATCGCAGTGCCACCCAATGGACATCAAAAAAACCAAAGGTGTGCGATTCTCGAGCAACACACACAAACAACTACTTCTCGTATTTCTCACCAGTTTTCCATACCGCAGAGTGCTCTGTGGTGGGTTACCTGTAAGAAGCAGCCCGAACAGCCTGAATTTGCCAGTGAACACGAAGAGACTGTTTCTGGGTTTACTGTCACGGCACTTCAAGAAGGCTGCATTTAGCTTAGGAGGGCCCCGGCAGCTGAGCAGCAGGGGCTGGGGACCATCACAAAATCCGCAGCAATAGGAAAGTCCACAAAAGGCTTTAAGTGAAAGCCAAACTTCCCTTTTGCCATGTCTCCCTGCCACACTGACCAGCGAGAGCAGAGCAAAAGTGGAGAACCAGATTCAGCCACAAGGGGGCCCCAGTTGCCCACACTCAGCATTTTCTCTGGGCATCTATTTGGAGCCAAGGAAGCAGCAAACTATGGACACTGGTTCCTATTTATCACCTGTCACTAAGGATACCAATACCCAGCAGTAAAGAAAGCCGAGTTTAAATCCTTTCTGTAAATAAGCTAGTGACAAGCTGACAGATAAACAGAGCAACCCACAGCCAGGCAGCACGTGGCCCACTCGCCTGGCCCTAGTCTGTTTCCTTCTCTGGATCTCTCCCCTCACCCTCACACTTACCTTCAACCCCTGGTTGATCTGGCCAGAATTCAGAGAAAGGGAGAGACAGAGACAGAGACAGAGACAGACAGACTGGGAGGAAATCTACAAATCTCCAAGAGAAGGAAACAAGCAGCTTGAGAGAGTTATGATTAGTTTACTGTTACTGATGTTCAAACCAATTTCCAATTATCTACAGATAATATCCAGACAAATGAGCTAATCTGTGGGTCTCAGGAGCCAGCCTCCAAACTCCTCCCAGCTAGTCAGATGGCAAGTGCCAAGCCTCCTGGGAAAAAGGACAGAAGGTGGAAGAGGAAAAAGTCCAGTCCACAGAGGGTCCCCAAAGATTTCCTCATGCCCAGTTGCTACCACACAGTGGGCACAGGGCACAGCGGCAAGGACTCTGCTGGAAGGACTCTATCTCCTCATCCAAAGTCCTGTCTCAAGAGCCCCTTCTTCTGCCAGGACAAGAAGGTCAGCCAGCATGAAACTACCTAGAAAGTGTAGAAACTAACTAGAAAGTCTCAGAGAACCTGAGCAAGCTTTCCCTTCCTCCCTCCCCCACTGTCCCTCCCTCCTAAGGTTCCAGGCATCAATAAGCTCATGCGTTCAGATCTCTAGCCCAGACCCCTCTGAGTTCTACACCCAACTGCCTTCCTGCCTCCTCTTGGACTTAACAAATCCCATAACAGATTCATAATCCTCTCCCTCCGCCACATGTGTCCGCTTCCACTGTTCCCTGTCTGGGTGAATGTCACAACCTTCCACCAAAATATGCAAACTAGAATCCAAAAGGCCATCCCTGACAGCTCTTCCCCTCACTTGCCAGAGCAAGTCCTGCCAATACGCCTTCCTAAATATCCGTGGAATCAATCATCCACTTCTCTCCATTTCTTCTGCCATCACTTAGGTCCAAGCTTCCAAAACCTCCTGCCTGGACCACTGCAATAGCCTTCTAATCAGCTCACGCACATCCATGCTGGCTCTCTTCTAAGTCATTTTCCACACAGCAAACAGACTATCACTTCAAAACAATAATCTGATCTCATCCACTGACCCACCCCAGTAAACAACAACAACGCTAATATAGAAAAGCCTTCTCAGCTTGGCCACGCGTCTTCTCTGACTACATATCAGGTCTGCGTGGCACCACGTACCCCAGCTCTGCGCAGAACAGACATACTGGCCTTTGCTTCCTCTGTCAATGGGACTTTGCACCAGGTATTCCCTTCCATCCCTCTGACAATCTGATTCATCCTTCAGATTTCAGTTAAGTCACTTCTTTGGGGAAGCATTCCTTCTCTGACAGCCATGACACGGTCAAATCTCCCTAATATACACTCACACCGTATACCTCTCCTTCAAGGGCTGGGCAGAACTGCAACTTTAAGTGTGTGATAGCCGATCGATGTCTGCGTCCCTCGCCAGATTATAAACTCCACATGGGCAGAAACTGTCTGTGTTTGCTCATCACTGTATCCCTGGGGCCTAGGACAGTATCAGGCATAGATTAGGCCTTCCATAGATATTTGCTGAATGAATGAATGGGCAATAAAGAGCAGAACAGATTTGGTCTGAATGGGTTATATAAAGTTCACTACCTTCCTGAGGGCTTCCTTCACTCCATTTGGTAAATACTAAGTGCTAACATTTATTTAGCTCCTTCTTCATTTCATTCTCATAATAAATGTATGAAATTATTGCTGATGAGGAAACTGAGGCAAGGGAGGTTAAATAACTTGCCCATGATGACTCAGGTAGTAACTGGTACTAAGATGATTTGAGGCCTCCAACTTAATCAAAATAATCGAGTTTTGTTTAGACTACATTTTAGTAAGCAACAACCTTAATGCTACCCCATAAATAATAATGTAGGTTATTTGACTAGATGAACCAAACTAACACAAACAGCTTTAATATTTAGAAAGCCTGATTCTGATTTAAACCAAAACTTTCTTCCTGAGATACAACTAATCACTGAGTCATTATCTCCAAGGAACTTCCCTTAAAATTAGTTCATCCCCTGAATAGCTAATGTCTGCCAGAGGAAAAACATTAAGCAATATACAGTACCAAGTAAGTCTCTTTCATCGTATACCCTTCTGTACCTTTCTAAACTGTGAGCCATGTAAATATATTCTGCTTTAAAAAATTAAATACTAAAAAAATTTTAAAGGAAGCTTCCCTTTCATCCCAACAGCCTCCTCTTCCTTGGGGACACAGCACTGATGTTGGCTCCTTATATATTCTTCCAGGGATATTCAAGGCGTATAAGGAGCACACATGTGTGTGCATATCCCCACCAAGGAATTTAAACAGCAACACTCTCCAAATTCTTCAAACCTTGGCTTCACAGAGCCTTCTGGGGTCTCAGCACACCAAAGCCCAACCTCCAAACTCAATCTTGGAGGCTGCTTAGAAAGGAACAAGCATTTCCGCACCCGTATTCCAACTCACGGTACTCTCTGAGGTCAGTCAGACCTTACCAGTGAACTCACAGAGGACTTCTCGCCAATCTGGGAATTGCCCAATATGATTACATTCTAGATGATTCGCCAGCTCATGTTGAAATATCTGTAATCTAAAATGGACCATCCCCGTCTCTTGTCTGTGTCCTTTAGAAAACTATGTCTTGATGACCAAGACAGCCTTCATTCCTCTTTACTGCTCTGCACATTGATTTCCTTGATAATAGCATCTGAAATTCTTCATTATATAACTAGTTTATTATCTGTCTATCCTTTAAGTTCTTTGAAGGCAGGCACTTTACCACCTTAGTGAAGGCGTATCTTTAGCACTTAGAATGTCACTTGTACTCAATAAATATGGGCTTAATTAATTTTTTAATTTAAAAAATTAAACCAAAGGAACCACTTTATATACATAAGCCAAAATGAAGCAAGCAAAGGACCATAGCAGTGTCTTTCCCTGGAACATTTCACTTACAACAAACCACAAACCTGGCCACTCTAAAAGCAATGTCACGACCCAACGGTTCTCAACCCTGGGGCACAATCACCCCCGCAGGGGCATTTAAAAATGTGTGGAGGTGTTTCTGGCTGTCACAGTGACCAGGGAGTCCCATCGGCATTTAGAGGGCAGAGGCTTGGGAGGCTAAATGTCCTGCAATGGACACAATGAAGAACTATTCCATCCAAACACCAACAGGACCCCTGGGAGAATCCTGACCATTCCGCTTCCTCATAATGAGGAGGAAGACAGACTCCCATCTTTTACATGACGCTGCTTCAAAAGAGGGCAAAGGCCTGAGCGGGCAACTGCTTGTCAGAAGCTGAACTAAGCTCACACAGGTCCATGAGTCTCATCAGGCCAGCTTTTGTGAAAGTCCAATACTTCTCAAACACCTGCCCCTACATCGACCCCCCTTTAAGTGGTCAAGTCTATTTTCCAGCCTGAAACAAATCCCTACAAATTAAATTCCAACTTAATCCTGAAAAATCTTGACAGGGTGGTTTATGGTTTTAAAAATAATAATAGTAATAGTAAGGTTTAGAAATCACCAGCTGAGGAAGAAGAAGTAGGCTCTAAGGCAATCTGCAGTCAGGATCCTCAGGGGCCAGAATGCAGAGAGCAGGCAGGAAGAAGAGAAAAAGCATCAGAATGCTTTAAAAAACAAACAGGCAAACAAAAAAAGGGCACAGTGGCAGGGAGAGAAATGCGTCAGTTTGGTAGAGACAAAAGGCGCTCTCACTCCTGCTGTCCAGGCATTGACCTTCCCCAGCCAGGAGGTGTGCCCACGTGCTGACCCTGATGCAAAGCAAAGATCAGCTGCACACACAGCTCAGATCTGAGCAACCAGAAGAACACTCAGTTCTAGGAGCGCTCATCCTACACCTGCCAGAGACTGTGTAGCTCTGGGTATGCCCTAGGCAAGATATGGCCTATAGTTCTTTGCTCGGAAGAATAAGATTCAATTCAACAAATGTTGTTGGAGAGGCACTGGTATAGTGGCAAGTGCATGACCTTTGGCATTAATCACTGAGGGGCTGTGGGTATACTAGTCAACCTCTCTGAACCTCAGTTCCTCATCCACGGGAATAATGGGAATAATACCAACACCCCACATTCAGGATGAGCTGAGGATCATGGAAGTTATATCATTCGTCTGCTCAGAATGAACCAAGAGAGTCTGCCCTATGATGAAGTAATAGGGACCAGGTTTACCCTCCCACTGTAAACAACTAGAAAACTAAACAAAATAAATGACACCACTGTTTGTAGACACTGGACAGCAGGCAATACAGGACTTTGATTCCTGACAGAACAGAAACAAATGATATGAGCCCTAAGACCACGCTGGCTTCTGCCAGGTTTCTGCACATTTCAGACCAAGGAGCCAGGGCGGGGGCAGTGGTGGGAGGGGGGAATCCCAGCAGATCACAGCAACAGACTGAGGAAACAGACTGGAGTTCAGGGAGGCTAAGTCAGCTGAAAGGTGCAGGACAGGGTTCCAGAGAGGAGGGAGCTTTGCAGAAAGGAAGCTCCAGAAATCTGCACAGAGGTTTCCTTAAGTCTCTACTGAATATTAAAATTTGTACATGCATAGAATGACACTCCACGAGACTGAAAAAAGATTGATGAAGAAGCTGCAAGCTGAACAGTTCCCAGAACCCTCACAGGTCTCACAAGCCCCAAGCACCAGAGTGGAGCATCCTCCCTGCTCCATCAGGGCCTTTGGTAGAGACCTGGAAGGGCCACATCTTGGTGGCGGGGGGGCGGGGTCAGATCACCCCTAGGATAAAAGCGACCCTAGATCAGGACTTGAAAGAATCAGAATGAACCAAAAGTAACTTAATCACCCACCAGAACAAAACTCAACACTCTTTAAAGTAAGATCACAATCCAGACCCTCAACGATGTAAAATTCACAGCACCCAGTACCTAATCAAAAATCTCAACATGTGTCAAGAAGCAGGAAACTGTGACCTATAATAATAAGAAAAATTAGAATAATTAGCAAACAAGAGCATTAAGACAGGTGTCATAACTTTATTCAAGAATTTAACTCATTTAAAAAATACAAATATCAAATCATGTTGTACACCTGAAATTAACATAACGTGGTATGTCAAGTAAACCTCAATAAATAAAAAAGAAAAGAATTTAAAGGAAAACATGATCATAGTAAGGAGAGACATGTGAGGTATACAAAGAAAGTAGAACTTCCAGAGATGAAAAAACATATCTGAAATAAAAATTTCACTGAATGGTAATGACAATAGGTTAGATACTGCAGAAAAATAAGTAAGTGCACTTGAAAACACAGGAACAGAAACTGAGCAAAATGAAGGACAGAGAGGGGGAAAAAAGACCAAAAAAAGAAAAATATTTGAAGAAATAATGGCTGAAAAATTTCCAAGTTTGATGAAAACTACAAACTCACAGATCCAAGAAGCTCAACACACTCCAAGCAGAACAAACACAAAAGCGACTAAGGTACACCATAATCAAATGCTAAAAATTCATGAAAAGGGAAAAATCCTATAAGTAGCCAGAAAAAAATTAATCAAAATTAAGAATGACTTCAGACTTCTGATCAGCAACTGTGCAAGCCAAAAAAAATACAATGGAACAGTATCTTTAGCTCTTCCTTGGCACTGCCTACAGAGGTGGCAGCCACCATGGCTGTCCTCAAAGCGCTCGTGAAGCTCAAGATCGTCAAAAAGACCAAGAAGTTCAACCCACACCAGTCAGACCAATATGTCAAAATTAAGCGGAACTGGCAGAAATCCAGAGGCACTGACAACAGGGTGCGCAGGAAATTCAAGGGCCAGATCTTGATGCCCAACATTGGTTATGGGAGCAACAAGAAAACAAAGCTCATGCTGCCCAGTGGCTTCTGGAAGTTCCTGGCCCACAACTTCAAGGAGCTTGAAGGGCTGCTGATGTGAAACAAATCTTACTGTGCTGAGATTACTCCAAGAACTCAAAGCCACTGTGGAAAGAGCAGCCCCGCTGGCCATCAGAGTCGCCAATCCCAACTCCAGGCTGCACAACAAAGAAAATGAATAGACAGGTCATGTGCACATTGTGTTCGTGTTTAAAAAAAAAAAAAAAAAAAAAACACATAAAAACTCAGCCATCTGAGATGTCAAAAAAAAAATAGTATCTTTAAAATGCCCACAGAGGGTGGGGTGGGGGTGGGGCAGCTACAACATGACTGTCAACCTAGAATTCTATATCCAATGAAAATATCTTTCAAAAATGAATACAAATTAAAGATTTTTTCAAAAGGAAAAAAAAAAGCTAGAATTTGTCAACAGTATACTTGTACCACAAGAAAAGTTAAAACACTCCAATTAAAAGGCAGAGATTGTCAGACTGGGTGGGGAGAAAATGCAAGATGAAGCTATATATTGCCTACAAGAAACCCATTTTAAACAAAAAGACACACATAGCTAAAAAGCCAAAGGATGGAAAATGATATACCATGCAAACACTAATCATAAGAAAGCTGTAGTGGAAATATTAATCTCAGGCAACTTCAAACTAAAAGATATTACCAATGATAAACAAGGACATTTCCAAAATAAAGGAGTCAATCAAGAAGACATAATAATTCTGTGTAAGTATGCACACATAATAGTTTCAAAACACATAAAGTAAATCAGACCGAATTTAAAAGATAAAAAGACAAATCCATAGTTATAGTTGGGGACTTTAATAATCTTCTCACCTTAATCAAAAAGTCAGTAAGGATAAAGAAGACCTAAATAATATTATCAACCAACATGGCCTAATAACATTCACAGAACACTTCACCCAACAGCAGCAAGATATACATTACAGTTGACCCTTGAACAAGGGAGTGAGGCAGAGCGACCCACACACAGTCAGACATCCACATATAAAAAAAAATTTTTAAATAAATAAAAAAAAAAGAAATCCACATATAACTTTACAGTTGACCCTCCATATCCAAGGTTCCCCATCCATAGACTCAACCGACTGCAAACAGTGTAGTAATGAAGAATGTATTTATTAAAGAAGCTTTTAAGTGGGCCTGCACAGTTCAAACCTATATTGTTCAACGGTAAAATGTATTTTCAAGTTCATAAGGAAAATTCATCAAGACAGACCATAAAATAAATTTACAAGACTTGAAATCATATAGAAAATGTTCTCTGATCACAACAGGATTAAACTAGAAATCACAGAAAAAAATACAGAAAAATTTCAAATGTTTGGAAGTTAAACAGACTTCTAAATAATCTATGGGTCAAAGAAGAAATTACAGGGGAAGTAAGAAAATATTCTGAACTGAATGGCAATGAAAACACAACACATCTAAATTTGTGGAATGCAACTAAAGCCGTGCTTAGAAGGAAGTTTACAGTTTTAGCTAGTCACTTTAGAAAAGAAGCTAGAAAAATAAGAACAAATGAAACCCAAAGTAAATAGGAAGAAATAAAATTTAAAACTTACAAACAACAGAGGAAAATCAATGAAATAAAAACTGGTGTTCTGAAGAATACTAAAATTGATAAATCCGTATGCAGACTGATCAATTAAAAAAGACATTAATTTCCAATATTAGGAATGAAAAAGGGATTCTCTGTGTATTTCATATACATTTAAAAGATAAGGGAGGGAATTCCCTGGTGGCGCAGTGGTTAAGAATCCACCTGCCAATGCAGGGGACACAGGTTCGAGCCCTGGACCAGGAACATCCCACATGCCACGGAGCAACTAGGCCCGTGCACCATAACTACTGAGCCTGCACTCTAGAGCCCGTGAGCCACAACTACTGAGCCATGTGCCTCAACTACTGAAGCTCGCACACTACAGCCTGCAACAAAGAGAAGCCACCACAATGAGAAGCCCGTGCACCGCAACAAACATGAGCCCCTGCTCGCTGCAACTAGAGAGAAAGCCCACGTGCAGCAACGAAGACCCAACGCAGCCATAAGATAAATAAATAAAAATTTTTAAAAAAAGATAAGGGAATATTATGAAAAACCTTACAAACAAATTTGACAACTGCAAAAGACTGCAAATTCCTTGAGACACAATATGCCAAAGCTGACCCTAGGAAAAAAACAGAAAAGCTTAATAGCCTTATATCTGTTTGTAAAATACATAATTAATAATTTAAAACATAATTTTAAAATACTTAATTTAAAAAGAAATTAATGGACTTCCCTGGAGATCCAGTGAGTATGAATCCATGCTCCCAATGAAGGGGGCCCAGGTTCAATCCCTGGCCGGGGAACTAGATCCTGCACGCATGCCGCAACTAAGAAGTCCACATGCCTCAACTAACACCTGGTGCAGCCAAAATAAATAAATAAATAATAAAAAGAAATTAAGTTTACAACAAAAATTTTAAAAGAAAACTCTAGACCCAGGTGGCTTCACTGGTGAATTCTATCAAACATTTAAGAAAAAAATTATAGTAGTCTTATAATAAACTATTTCAGAAAATACAGTAGAAAAAAAAGGTCGGGGGTGGGGGTTCCCTGGTGGCCTAGTGGCTAGGATTCCAGGCTTTCACTGCCGTGGCCCGGGTTCAATCCCCGGTCTGGGAACTGAGATCCTGTAAGACGCGTGGCACAGCCAAAAAAATAGGTAAAAATTCTCAATTCATTCTGATAGGCCAGCATTACCTTGACAACAAAACCAGACACAGATTTCACACACACACACACACACACACACACAAACTATAAATCAATATCCTTCATAAACATAAATGTGAAAATCCTTAACAAAATATTGCCAAATCAAATCCAGCATTATATATCAATAAGAAGGGTAATACATCATGACAAAGTGGAATTTATCCAACAAATGCAAGAGTGGTTTAACATTTGAAAAATCAATCAACGTAAATCACATATTAACAGAATAAAGGAGGAAAACAATAGAATCAACTAGACAGACAGCAAAAAGAGCACCTGACAACATTCAAAACACATATGGTTAAAAAAAAAAAATTAAGCAAATTAAAAACAAAAATTGAATCCCCTCTACTAGATAAAGGGGACCTTCAAAAAAACCTATGGCTGAGACTTCCCTGGTGGTGCAGTGGTTAAGAATCCACCTGCCAACACAGGGGACATGGGTTTGATCCCTGGTCTGGGAAAGGCCCACATGCCGTGGAGCAACTAGGCCCGTGCGCCACAGCTACTGAGCCTGAGCTCTAGAGCCCACGTGCTGCAACTACTGAGCCCGCATGCTGCAACTACTGAATCCCATGTGCCTAGAGTCCGTGCTCCACAACAAGAGAAGCCACCGCAATGAGAAGCCTGTGCACCGCAACAAAGAGTAGCCCCTGCTCGCCACAGCTAAAGCCCACGCACAGCAATGAAGACCCAACACAGCCAAAAATAAAAAATTTTTAAAATTTAGAAATTAAAAAACCTATAGCTAACATCATATTTAAACACGAAAGATTGAGTGCATTTTCCCTAAGATCAGGAATAAGGCAAGAATGTCTACTCCCAATATTTCTTTTAACATTGTACTAAAAGTCCTGCACAGTGCAATAAAGCAAGAAAAAAAAAGGGCATACAAATTGGAAAGCAAGAAGTAAAGCTGTCTTTACTTGCAGATGACATAATCATCTACAGAGTAGTAAGGAATCTACCCAAAAAACTATTAGAATTACAAATAAGCTTAACAAGGCTGCAGATATAAGGCCAACAAACTCAATTTTATTTCTATATACTAGCACTGAACAATTAAAAATGAAATTTAAACATAAAATCCATAAATACAAAAAAAAGAAATATTTAGAGAGAAATTTAACAGAATGTGTACGTGACCTACACGCTTAAAACTATAAAATACTACTGAGAAAAATCAAACACCTAAATGGAGACATATATCATTTTAAGGAATCAGAGGATCAATATTGTTAAGATGTCAATTCTCCCCAAAACTGATCTATAGATTCCACACAATCCCAGTAAAAATCCCAGCAAGCTTTTTTGTAAGAACTGATAAACTGATTCTAAAATTTATATCGAGATGCAATGGACCAAAGCTAAAACAATTTTGAAAAAGAATAAAGTCAGAACACTTTACACTACCTGATTTCAAGATTTACTATAAGGCTACAGCATTCAAGACAGTACGATTGACCCTTGAACAACACAGTGGTTAGGGGTGCTGACCCTCCGCACAGTCAAAAATCCACATATAACTTTACAGTTAGCCCTCCATATCTATGGATTCAACCAACCATGAATTGTGTAGTACTATAATATGTATTTATTGAAAAAGAAATCCAAGTATAAGTGGACCCAGGCAGTTCAAACTCGTGCTGTTCAAGAGTCAACTGTATTTCCTTCACATTAGGAGAAACATAGATAAATGGAACAGAAGAGAGTCCAGAAATTAACCTATTATATACAATTTTTTTATTTTTGACAAAGATGGCAAGATAATTCAATGGAGAAAGGGTAATCTGTTCAACAAATGATGCTGGAATAACTGATACCCATATGCGGAAAAAAAAATTAACCTCAACCTTTACCAATAAGCACAAGAAAAGAGCTGCTTAATGTTATTTGTCATCACAGAAATGCAAATTAAAACCACAGTGAAATACCACTACATACTCACTAGAATGGCTAAAATTAAAACAGACAGACACACACACACACACACACAAAAACAGACAGACAATACCAAGTGTTGGTATGGATGTGGGGCAACTGGAATGCTCATACACTGCTGGTGGAATGAAAAATAGTACAACTTTGCAAAACACATAAGCAATTTATTATAGAACTAAACATACACTTATCATGTGACCCAGTAAATACACTCATAGGTATTTACCAAGAAAAATGAAAACATATGTCTTCACAAACACACTTGAATATTTATAGTAGCCCCAAACTAGAACCAATCATGGGGGGAAAAGATTCTAAGGTGACTACCATGATCCCTACCTCCTTGTATTCATGCCGTTGTGTTGTCCCCTTGAGTGTGGGCAAGGAACTATGACTTGCTTCTGGCCAACAGAGTATGGTAACAGTGACAGAATGCATGTAATTACATGCATGTGGTTACAATATCTAAGACTGTAATGTCCACTTGCCTTTGGGGAAGCAAGTGGCCATCCTGGGAAGACCCATGTGGCAAGAAACTGAGGGCGGCTCCTGGGTGACAGCCATTCACAAAAAGAGGTCCTCAGGGCTTCCCTGGTGGCGCAGTAGTTGAGAATCTGCCTGCCAATGCAGTGGACACGGGTTCGAGCCCTGGTCTGGGAAGATCCCACATGCCGCGGAGCAACTGGGCCCGTGAGCCACAACTACTGAGCCTGCGCATCTGGAGCCTGTGCTCCACAACAAGAGAGGCCGTGATAGTGAGAGGCCCGCGCACCACGATGAAGAGTGGCCCTCGCTCGCCGCAACTAGAGAAAGCCCTCGCACAGAAACGAAGACCCAACGCAGCCAAAAATAAATAAATAAATAAATATTTTTTTTAAAAAAGGACCTTATCAAAAAAAAAAAAAGAGGTCCTCAGTCTGAAGTCCATAAGGAACTAAATGCTGTCAATAACCACATGAGCTAGGAAGCAGATCCTTCCCCAGTCAGGATTCCGATGAGATCACAGCCCTGGCAGACACCTTGACTGCTGCCTTGTGAGACTCAGCTGAACTGTGTCCTGACTCCTGACCCACAGACACTGTGAGACAATAAACGTGTGCTGCGTTAAGCTGCTAAATTTATAATAACACTGTTACGCAATAGGTAATTAATATAATCCAAATCCATCAAGTGGTGAACAGATCAACAAACTGTGGTACAGCTATACAATGGAATATTACCCACTAATAAAAAGTAATGAATTACTGAGACATACAATATAAATTTCACAAACATTATCATGAGCAAAAGTGAGACACAAAAGAATATTTACATTATGAATACATTCGTATGTAATCCTAGGAGAGACAAATATAATCTATAGTGATAAAAAGCAGTTCAGTATTCCTGAGGCCAAAGGCTAGGATTTACTGGGAAGCAGGGTAAGGGAACATTCAGGAATACTGGAATTATTTTGACCTTGATTGTGGTGGTGGTTACACAGGTATATACATTTGTCAAAACTGACCACAACACATCTATTGGAATTCCACAGTAAAGCTTTTGGCCACAAAGACTTGGTCACTCAAAAAGCTATTAATCTATGGATTTCAAGTCAGGATAGGGGCAGCTTTGGGGGATTGGCTAGTAATGGGAGGGACGCCAAGGAGGCTTCTGAGGTCCCAGTAACGCTTGATTTCTTGATCTGAGTACTGGTCACACAAGCGTGTGCTCACTCTGTGAAAATTCACCAAGCTGGACACATAATTGGTGTACTTTCTGGGTGTATGTTAAACACCAGTAAAAAGTTTAAAAAAAATTTTAAAGGCTAGGGAGTCATTCTAAATTAAAGCATACTAAAGAGACAAATCAATGCACTCTCTATTTCTTCACTGGATCCTGATTTTTTTTTTTAATTGGAGAATTGTGAATGTGGTATGTATTAGTAAATAATATTTTATCAATACCAAACTTCTTGTGTGATAATGGTATTATGGTTATGTAGGAGAATAACCTTACTCTTATGAGAGACAAGATGAAGTATTCTAGGATGAAATATCATGATGTCTGTAACTTACTATCAAATCCTTCAAAAATATATATATATAAAGAGACTGAGATAAAGCTAATTCAGCAAAATGTAGACAGTGTATCTTGGTGAAGTTTTTATGGGAGTTATAAAGGAGTTCTCTGTATTATTCTTTCAACTTTCCTATAGGTTGGAAACTTTTCAAAATAAAGAGTGAGGGGAAAAATATCTTGTTTGAACTACTGTTATTCAAGAGTTCAATAATCTTCCAAAACTGCATACAGAGACTTGGAGAAGGAAACCAACATTCACTGAGCACTTAATATGCACCACACACTCTTAACACCTGTGACTTCAGTCAACCCTCAAATGGGATTATTATTAATCTCATTTTACAGAGAAGAAAACTGAGGTTCAGAGAGGTAGAGTGACAAGTCCAATAGTAAGTGAGTGCTGGAGTTCAAACCAAAGTCTGTCAGGATACAAGGCCATGCTCTTCCACTCCGTAACATCTTTGCTGTACTCTTCTCCCTTCCCTGCCTCTGTGTTTTCTCAGTCCAAAATTTATTATATCCAGTGAACCTGAACAGATTAGAAATCTACATTCCGTAATAATTCTCAATATTCAACAACCATTAAACAATCAGATTGAACCATACATCTGCCCTTCACTAAAGACAGAAAAACTGATGGGAAAGTACAAAAATAGGGATGACATTTCCCGTTCCTATGGGCCATAACATGTACAGACTAGAAGGGACTTTGATAAGAGATTAGCCATACAAAACCGAGTAATGTGGAGTAAACAGGATAAGCAATAAATGCAATTCCAACAGACTGTTTTGAAGACAGCCTAAAAAGACTATACCATTATGAAAAAGAAAGTATATCGCTGAAATCTAAAAGGCACAAAGGACAGCTAGGATAAACACCAGCATTCAGCGTGTTCCTTTAAATTTCAAGGAAATTACTTCTGAGCAAATAAAAAACCAACCTCAGTGGACTGGTGGTCAACATATGAAATTTCACACCCGCAAAAATGTTTTAATAGGGATTGAGAAAAGGCTTAGATGGTTTGTAAGTGAAACTCCAGAGTTTATTGAATGGAATAATAATAGGTAACACACTGTGTCAGGCACTGTTCTAAAATAAGTTAATTCATTTAATCCGCAGAGCAATGCTATGAGATAGGCACTAGTATTATTCTTATTTTACAGATGGGGAAACTAAGGCCAGAGAAGTTAACAGAGAAGTTAAGTAACTTGTCCAAGATCACCCAGCTGGTAAGTAGTGGGGCTAGGATTCTAGCCCAGTGGGGATGGCTTCAGAGTCCATACTTTTAACCACTGCTCTACACTGCCTTTCAAAGAAAGAAATTGTTGGTTATTTACCCTTAATCTTTCAAAATGAGAGATTGATGCCACACGGCCAACTAACAAACTTTCTATGAGAGACAGAATACTGCCTCAGTCCCACAGGTGTGATGCATTCTTCTCAGACACAAACCAGGTTTGGAGGAAACACCCAAACAGTTCGTTCTTTCAGTTCCACTCTGCTTTACTGGAGAAATGGGAAACCCACTGATCAGGACTAGAAAATGAAATGAGAAGCAACTGCTAAAGAGAGTTGGTTTACTTTAAATGTGTGCATTTGGGGCTTCCCCGGTGGTGCAGTGAGTAAGAATCTGCCTGCCAATGCAGGGGACAAAGGTTTGATCCCTGGCCCGGGAAGATCCCCCATGCCGCGAAGCAACTAAGCCCATGCGCCACAATACTGAGCCTGCGCCCGTGAGTCACAGCCACTGAAGCCAGCGTGCCTAGAGCCCGTGCTCCGCAAGAAGAGAAGCCACCGCAATGAGAAGCCTGCGCACCGCAACGACAAGTAGCCCCCGCTCGCCGCACTAGAGAAAGACTGCGCGCAGCAACAAAGACCCAACACAGCCAAAAATAAAACTTTTTTTTTTAATTTAAAAAAAAAGTGTGCATTTGCAGCTTATTGTCAGTGACAGAATTTGGCGTGAAGCATTCAAGTTTTTTCCCAAGCTGCCAGCATTTTCTGATGCAATCCCATCTCTATCAGCTTTGGAAAGGAGGGCAAAGAAGCAGAGTTGAAAACCAAACAAGTGCTGGCCCAGCCCCCTTAACGAACCTAGATCCCTTGCACGTGTACAGAGAGGCCAATTTCCAGAACCAAAGGAATCCTTGGGCACTACAAAGGCTCCGAGTGGCAGAATTTTTAGTAACCTTCACCGCACTGGCAAATTATATGTGCTGGCATCCTTCAATCCCAGCCTATGCGCATTCCTAACATGTAACAGCTCAGAGAAACCTAGATTCTGAGGAGCCTCAGCATTTCAGCAAGCTAAGTGGGTTAAGGCAGGAAAGGAGGAACCACCCCACCACCAGGACACTCCCCACACTCCAGAATTTCCGACAGTGAGAAGACCAGAATCAGCCCTAATTATTGTTCACATTTTACAATCTGGACATCTCTCTGAATCATTCACTCTGCTAACGGAAGCTGGTCTGGGGAACTCACAACTCCTCTATGTGCAATTCCTGTAACAGAATTATCATGAAGAATAAAAGAGTAATAAGAAACACTAAGCCGTATTCTTCCAAGGAAGGAACTGAAATACCAGGAGGCCGCTGAGAAGTCCACAGGTGTATTCAAGCAGGTGAGAGATGAGTGATGAGGTCCAGGTTGAAACCATTTTCTTCCTCCTCTGTCTAATCTTAACTAAACTTAAACATGTAGGGCTAACTAGTGGACTCACACACAGCCGGGTTCAAATCCAGGCTTAATCAGGCAAATGATCTGGGGCACGTTACAGACCCTGCAAAATGGCGGTTAACAGCCCGTACTTCATAAGGGCTGTAATGAGCATTAAACGAGATAATAAGCGTAATTTGTCCTCCGCATGACAGCACACACTCCGTAATTGTAAGGTACCGCTAACCCCATCCTCCTCACCTCAGCCCACCCCACCTTTGGACTACAAACGCCTACAGAGGCCTTAGCATCCACTGCTTCCTGACAGCAGACGTACAGGCATGAGCACTGGTCCTCAAGGTCCCCCGACTGGAGTGGGATTTGGCTGAGTCTGTGTCTGAAAAGCTAGAGCCCCTGGCCAAGAAAACCTAACTCTGGGCAGCAAAGACGGATCACCAGCCAAAAGCTCGGTGGCGTCGGTTGATTACAGTGAATCCCCTTCCTACCAACGCACTGAGAGGGTCCAAGTACATTTCCCACCCTCCAACTTGGCAGGGGAAGCACAAAGGTGACTAAAGACGAAGAGGCTGGCAGCGGGGCCACCCAGGAGGCTGAGGCTGCGAGAGAGAAGAAACCCTGATGGAATAAGGCCCATCCCGAGAGGGAAGGGCCGGGAACGATCCAGCCTCTCACCCCTCTCCTCAAGCAGGGGCCCTCGCAGCTCAAGCCTGGGGGGCTTCTCAAGAATCCCGCCACCGACCTGGCCAAGCACAAGTGGGACCCGAGGGACCGGCAGGCGGCAAGTGGGGGCCCTCGGGCGCCCCCCGGCCCCTGCTCGGGAATGTGGTCAAGGAGGGGTCACGCGGGGAGGGGCCGGGCGGCGAGGACCTGGGGAGGGGCGGGGCCCCGGAGGGGGCAAGAGGTCGGGGCCCCCAGCTTCCGAGGCTCAGGGTCCCCACTGGGCTCCCAGCCACCCGCCGAGCGCCCCCTCCAGCAGGGTCCCCGCCAGTACGGCGGGGCAGCCCCACTCCCCTTACCTGGCTCGGCTGCTCTGCCTGCTCCGAGGACGCCATCTTTCTGAGGCCTGACTAGTCTATCGCCGCTGGGCGAGGCCTCTCCCAAGCGCCCCCGCTCTCGCTCTCTCGCCCAGACTAAAGTAGCCGGAACTGAGCTGTCGATAGGGGACACCCGGGGAGGAGAGGGGAACTCCCACGTCCCCCACACCGCTCACTCTTTCCGTTAGGTCTCTGCTTTCCAGCAAGAACGATGCCTGTCCTTTTTGCTTTCTTATATGTATGTTATACTTATTGAATTAAATCTCTGCCCATCTTCACAGTGCCTTGGGCACATGTAGGGACACCCTAAGTATTTAATAAATGAATGAATGTGAAGAAACCTGGAAATTAATTAATTAATTAACTGATGGTTCAGTTGGGTGCCTACCATTTGCCAGGCACTTTGGTAGCCGCGAGAAATAAAAAGATCCAAGACTCAACCCCTGCTCTCAAGTCTAGGCCAAATACACACACGCGCGCGCGCGCGCGCGCGCGCGCAATTACACCTTGGAGCTAGGAGTCTGATAACGGTATGCAGGTCTATTAGGAGAACTCAGAAGAGGGGGCTTTTTGGAGAGGAGAGGCTTCTACGAACCGTTATCACTTTATAGCGGTTGAGTTGTTAGATTTTAAGCTAATTGTGAAATTATACGAAAGGGTTGCATACATTAGAACTATCAGTCAGTTCCATTGCAGTTGTTTTTTGATCATTGATGGTGTATTCAAAAGGGTTGCCTCAGTTAACAATTCGTCCTACCAAACACTTTTACATGTCTTTTTCTCATAATATCTGATTTCCTTTAATAACAAAATATGAAAGAGATTGACCCTGAATGAATACGGGCTGATAATTATTCCTTGTTTATATAGAATGCCCCCTTTTTAAGCAAGGAAACTTTCTGATAATTTTTTAATTATTATTTTAATCTTAAATGTTAGTTTTTCAGGAGTGAAAAACACAGACTTTTCCATAAGTAACAGTATTAGAACAAAGACAAATATGTTGTCAAGCAGCATCTGAACAATCTCAACAGTGATGTGGTTCGCATTTACCCTTTTCCCTCTGATTTATTTGAGACCTTAATGTTTAATCTAGTTATTTAAGCATTTCGTTCCGAGGTCCCAACCCAATTTGGAGAGCTGAAGCAGGGAATCGAAAGAGTGGAAATGTGCGAGTATCTTATGCTTGTCTGTTATGTTTTCAGCCAGACTGAAAACTACAGTCAGCAATTTTTAAAACTGACTTCCTTCAGGTCAGCGTGAAGGTTGAGACATTTTATACATCTGTTCAGGTTGGAAAGGAAAAACAAATTAAAACAGTACAATGACACTGCTTTATGTATTAATATCTTGCATCTATCTATATATATAGAAAGGAGTGCTCTAACAGTTCAAGGGAGTATACAGGCGTGTCCTTCATAATGCAAAATAAATCCCTATTGACCTCATTTTGAACGCGCGAATGCAACTCCTTAATATAAGGCAGAAAAAAAAAAAACACCTCCGGGGTCTGAATTGCGCGACCTAAGTCAGCTTTGAACCCACAGACTACAGCTCCCGGCATGCCCCCGGGGCCGCAGGGGATTAGCCGCAACTAGAACTACATCTCCCGGCGTGCCTTGGTCCCACGCCTGATTTGCTACAGCGAGAACTACATCTCCCGGCATGCCGCGGGGGGTGGAGTTGGGTAGGACTCCCGCATCCAGCTCCCCTGACGTCCGCGCGTCGGTCAGGTCAGACCCTGAAGATGACGGAGGTGGCTGGGGGCCCCAGCGTTCCAGAACCCAGCGAGATCCGGGCTCTAAAGCAGTGTCTCCTGTGCCGCAACCACGGCCGGGAACAGCACGGCGTGGCGGCCTCCTGCCTCGAGGAGCTGAGGAGCAAGGGTTGGCACGGGACGGGGGCGAGGACTTGGGGGGCCGGGGCCCGGGCTGAAGGGACCCGGGGCCCGGGCTGAAGGGACCCGGGGAGAGGTGGGGATGTCCGGCGGGGCAAGGCGGGGTCAGGAGAGGCGACTTGGGGCTTCTTGTCGCTCGAGTGGAGCCTTGGAACAGAGATGACTCAAGTGGGTATGGCGACTTAGCAGTTTCATAGCGTTTACAGGCGCTTTAACTGAATTTATCTTGTGTGAGATTCATATGGTGGAGAGGCAGACGAGAAGCAATATGCGAATTAAGACAGACTCTACTTCGGTGCTTCGCCCTTAGATGACTCAGATTTTGGATCGAACCCAGTCCAGTGTATTCCTGCCACTCAGGCTCCCTAAGGTGGTACTGGGGCCCCCAGCTGAGCCTACGGCGGGGTGGGAGCGGGTTTCTACAGTCAGCTCTGGCAGGTACCTGTGCGGTAAAGAGGGAGCTGTTACCGACCATCCGGGAGGGCCAGACAAGGCACGTCTGTTGTGAGTAACCGAGTTGACAGAAACTCTGAGCAGCATACTGTTACTAGCTACCTGACCTTACACTTAACCATCTCTCCATTCCCAGTTTTCTCTTCAGCAAAGTGGGTGTATTTCCAGCCCTGCTCCACAGGACTGGGAGTCTGGAAGGAGATGATATATTCAAACGACTTACACGTTGCTGGCCTGTAGCAGTAAATTGCTTACTCAAAGAAGTTCTATTCGTTAAACGTGTGTGTCATCCCTGGGCATGTAGTGGACGTCTGTGTCAGCATGTTCAGGGCTTCCCCCAGAGTCACCAAGCCCAACAGATATCAGACAGATGTCTTTCAGAGATGCAGGAACAGCCAAAGCACTCTAAATGCTTTAGTGACATGGCTTTTGCCATATAAGTGTTTACATATTTTTTGCTTGGCATGAAGTTGCTTAAGTTTTAGTGCCCCTTCAGTGCAGTGGCTGGTTGCATTTGGCACAGAGGCTTGTGTAAGTGCTTGTGTTTCTGGAGCTCGGCCTATGCAAGGCTTGCTGTTCTATTTGGGTGGAAGACAGCATTGCCCAATGATCTTTGTAGTCTCTTGGCTACTTCTCTGCCTAGTCTAGTCCCATTAGCATTTTAGGCATTGCCATTACTCAATGGGATGGTACAGACCTGCCCTGGACAAAGCCTCTTGCCCAGTGATCATAAAGATGAAAAGCTACTGTTACAAACTTCTGCCTTCTGCTTCTCTTATACTTTCCTATAGGTTAGTAAGGCTGCAAAGGATACTGCGAGAACATAAAGTCATTTTTTTTTCTTTTCTTTTTTAAAATTTTCTTCTTTTCTTTTTCTCTTTTTTCTTTGTGACATTTGACACATAGGAGAATTTGAGTAGACCACTGAGGAAATGAATGAAAGACTGCTTGTTCTCAAGGAATCAAATCAGACTTTGGTTTGTTGTTCATCCAAGTAAAGGCTCAAGTGCCTCCTAATGTGGGTGTAGAGTAGCTGAAAGAAAAACACATTTTCAAGAGCCAGACTGTGTGGGTTGAAATGCCGGCTCTGCCACTTACTGTGTGACCTTGGGCAAATTACTTAACTTCTCTGAGCCTTGGGCTTGACGTCCATAAAAATGGGAGTAACAATAGTGTCTACATTATAGGATTGTTATGAAATTAAATGCTGTATCTGAAAAGCACTTAGTACAGTACCAGGGACATGGTAAGTGTTATATTAGTGCTAGTGGTCATCATTATAGTTATTACAGTTATTATTACCAGGGATTTTTCTAGGCTCTGGGGGCATACTTTTTTTTTTTTTAATTTATTTTTGGCTGTACTGGGTCTTCGTTGCTGCGCGGGGGCTTTCTCTAGTTGAGGCAAGCGGGGGCTACTCTTCGCTGCGGTGCGCGCGCTTCTCATTGCAGTGGCTTCTCTTGTTGCGGAGCACAGGCTCTAGGCGTGCGGGCTTCAGTAGTTGAGGCACGCGGGCTCAGCAGTTGTGGCTCGCGGGCTCTAGAGCGCAGGCTCAGTAGTTGTGGCACATGGGCTTAGTTGCTCCGCGGCATGTGGGATCTTCTCGGACCAGGGCTCAAACCTGTGTCCCATGCATTGGCAGACGGATTCTTAACCACTGCGCCACCAGGGAAGTCCCGGGGCATACATATTGAGAGTGCAAGGACAGATGTAATTTCCCTAGGGATACTTGTCAATTACCAATATTTTATTTCTCTCAGCTTGTGACATTCTGGCCATTGACAAGTCCCTGGCACCAGTCACCCTGGTCCTGGCAGAGGATGGCACCATAGTGGATGATGACGATTACTTCCTGTGTCTTCCTGCCAATACTAAGTTTGTGGCACTGGCTGGGAATGAGAAGTGGGCTTACAACAATTCAGGTAAGAAATGCTGGCCGTATATACAATATACCATCCATCATGATTTATTTTACTGCATAGGCACCTGGTTGCTGTTTGGCTGGCTGTTTAAGCATTTATGCAGCAAACATTTACTGAGCACCTTCTGTATACCAGAGTGGTGCTGAGTCTGGGGATGAAGATGAATGAGATGGGCTCAGTTCTCAAATAACTCACAGACCGACAGCAACTAAAACGCAGCAAGGCAGAGAGATCTGTGCCGCGGGTGGGGTCACACTGTCTGGTCTGAATCCTGGCTCTGCCATTTACTAGCCGTGTGACCTTGAGCAGATTATCTAACGTTTCAGCCCCGTATTGAGATAATAATTACAGTACCTGTCTCCTAGCGTTGTTGTGAGGATACTAGAACATAGTACATATCAAGCCAGGGCTTCTCAACAGTACTGCTGACATTTCGGGCCGGGGAATCCTTTGTCGTGGGGCTGCTGTCCTGTGTCTCGCAGGGCGTTCAGCAGCATCGCTGGCCTTTACCTACTAGGTGTCAGCGGCATCTCCTCACCCTAACTGTGACAAGCAAGAATGCCTCTAGACATTGTCACACGTCTACTGGGTGTGGGATGGGCAAAATCACTCCCAGCTGAGAGCCACTGATAGAAAGCATTTAGATCTCACCTGGTACACAGTAAGACGAATAAATAATTACCTATCACCATCATTAGCATCGTCCTCACTGGAAATACAAAGGGAACTAATATTGACGGGCAAGGATCAAAGAGCTAAAGAAGTGTCTTGAGAAAAGTCCCTAGGCCACTAAAGTGAGGAAGTCACCCTTCAGCAATGGCTTTCCCAGCCACCTTTGTACGCGGGCCCAGGGGACAGCAAACAGTGGCTGCAGCTCCTCCCGTCAAGGGTAAGCCCCATCGCCAAGCACAGGAGGAGTGCCGATGAGGATGAATGATTTGGGATGCAGAAATAGAACACACCCACACACACAAAAACCAACCTAAAGGGAAGTGTGACAGTATCCTGGGTATGCCTAAGCATACATTGGATTTAAGTGGCTTCCTTCCGTAAAAGAATACAGAGCAGTTTCACACAGAAATAAATGGAAGATGGGGACTTCCCCGGTGGTCCAGTGGTAAAAAAAACCCACCTTCCAATGAAGGGGATGTGGGTTCGATCCCTGGTCGTGGAACTAAGATCCCACATGCCACGGGGCAACTAAGCCCTCGCACCACAGCAACTGAGCCTGCACGCCACAACTAGAGAGCCCGCGTGCCACAAATTACAGAGCCCATGCGCTCTGGAGCCCACGCGCCACAGCGAATGATCCCTCATGCCAAACAAAGATCCCCGCGTGCTGCAGCTAAAACCTGCTGCAGCCAAAAAAAAGAAAAAGAAAGAAATGGAAGATGGAACAAGAGGGAAAATTAAGGTCCTAGATGGGGATTGGCTTTCCCATGAATCCCTGAGAAAAGGTGCTTCCTTCACCATCGAAATTATTATAAGTGATCTGTCGGAAGGATGTGCCGACATCCTCGAGGTCTGAGTTGGAGGAGGAAGTGAAAATAGCACTTCCGGTTAATCTGACTCTGACCGGCATTTTCTCCCATGTATCAGATGGAGGTACGGCTTGGATTACCCAAGAGTCCTTTGACGGAGATGAAACAGACAGCGGGGCAGGGTTGAAGTGGAAGAATGTGGCCAGGCAGCTGAAAGCAGACCTGTCCAGCATCGTCCTCCTGTCCGAGGAGGACCTCCAAGTAAGCCTCCTCCGCCGCCCGTAGCCACGCTCCTCCGCCGCCCGTAGCCACGCTCCTCCGCCGCCCGTAGCCACGCTCCTCCGCTGCCCGTAGCCACGCTCCTCCGGCCTGTGCTGCCCCCAGCACCTTAGTTGCCATGCATCCTGCCATAATAGTTTCATCGCTTCTTAATTTTTAAGTAATTCTTAGATGACAACCAAGGTTCTTCATTTTCTAATTCTCTCACCTAGAGTAGGAAATTTTCACCCCTCACCCTGCATCAGAATCACCAGTGGAGCTTTTTAAAAACACAGACGTCAAGGCCCCACCTAGACCCATTTAGGCCCAAGGCGTGGGTCAAGGATGTACTGCTAAAGAATGCAGATTAAATCTTAGCTCCACCTCTATGACTTTGAACCGGTAACTTAGCCTCTCTGCTTATGTTTCCTCTCCAGTAGAATTAGGATAAAAATAGTATTGTTAACTCAAAAAAATACTTATTGAGCCCTTGTCCTCTGCCTGACATGGTTCTGTGCACAGGGATACAATGGTGAACAAGCCAGACACAGTCCCTGCTCTAATGGAACTCAAGTCCTGGTGGAAGGAGGCAGACAAAATAAGCAGCATGTCAGACAGGGCAGTGTGCCAAGGGTGATGGGAAGCCTCCTGAAAGGAGGTGACCTTTTGGTAATTTTTTAAACTTGTATATTTATTTTGAATAAATCATATTAATACTTTCACATGGTTCAAAATCCAAGAGGTATAGAAGGATACACAGGTAGCCAGAAAGTAAAACAACCCAAATGTCCGTCAGCTGATAACTAGATAAATAAAATGTGGTATATCCAAACAGTGGAATATATTATTCAGCCATAAAAAGGAATGGAGTATTAATACATGCTACAACATGGATAAAACTTGAAAACATTATGCTAAGTGAAAGAAGCCAGACATGAAAGGCCACATATTTTATGATTGCATTTATATGAAATGGCCAGAATACACAAGTCCGTAGAAATAGAAGGTAGATTAGTGGTTGCCTAGGGATGGGGTTGGTGGGGAGTTTTGAGGAGGAATAAGGAGGAACTGCTAATGGGTACAGTTCTTTCTGGGGTGGTGAATATGTTCTAAGACTGATTGTGGTGGTGATTGCACTATTATAAGACCACTAATTATACTGAAACCCACTGAATTATACACTTTATTTATATGGGTGAATTGTATAGTATATTAACTATATCCCGATAAAGCTGGGTTTTTTGGGGGGTTTTTTGGCCATGGGGCATGTGGGATCTTAGTTTCCCTGACCAGGAATCGAAGCCACGTCCCCTGCATTGGAAACATGGAGTCTGAACCACTGGACCATCAGGGAAATCCCTCAATTAAGCTGCTTAGAAAAAAAAGGATATACAGGAAAAGTCTGACTCCTGCCCCCAGCCATCCAACTTCCCCTTCCTGGAGACAACCAATCTGTCAGTTTCCCTTTCCAGAGATATTTTATATACAAACAAATACATAAGTGTTTCCACCTCCTCCCCTATATCACACAAGTGGAAGCATCTCTACTGTTTTAATTTTTTTTTAAATTTATTTATTTTATTTATTTATTTTTGGCTGTGTTGGGTCTTCGTTGCTGAGCGCAGGCCTTCTCTAGTTGCAGTGAGTGGGGTCCACTCCTCGTTGCGGTGCGTGGGCTTCTCATTGCATTGCGGTGGCTTTTCTTGTTGCAGAGCATGGGCTCTAGGCATGCAGGCTTCAGTAGCTGTGGCACGTGGGCTCAGTAGCTGTGGCTCCTGGGCTCTAGAGCACAGGCTCAATAGTTGTGGCACACGGGCTTAGTTGCTCCACAGCATGTGGGATCCTCCCAGACCAGGGCTCAAACCCGTGACCCCTGCATTGGCAGGCAGATTCTTAACCACTGTGCCACCAGGGAAGCCCTCTACTCTGTCTTAAAGAAAGATTTGGAAAGTATTCCAGATCAGTTTATAAAAGACATCCTCACCTCTTTTTCACCACTGCATAATATTCCATTTCATGCCTGTACCATGACTTATTTAATGAGACTCCCCCACTGGGGGACATGTGGGTTGTCACCAGTCTTGCTATTCTAGTCAGTGCTGCAAAAAGCTTAGATCAGTGTCATTTTGCACACATGCTTGTGCATAGAATAAATTCATAGAATTTAGTTGAGAAACATTGGCAGGTCCCAAGAGGAGACCCTGAAGGACAAGAGGAAGCCTGCCATGGAAAGGCTGGGGCCAGAGTGTTCCAGGCAGAGGGAGGGCAGGAGCAAGCTTGATTTTTTTCTTTCTTGTTTTTCCTGTTTTATGAAACAGAAAGGGGGGACTTCTCTGGCAATCCAGTGGTTAAGACTCTGTGCTTCCACTGCAGGGGGCGTAGGTTCGATCCCTGGTTGGGGAACTAAGATCCCACATGCCCCATGGCCAAAAAAAAAGAAACAGAAAGGGGTCACGAGATCCCTTCCCATCCCAACAGACTAGCATATTATGATACCCCTAGAATAAGGAGCACAGCCGTCATTACCGAAACAGGGACACCAGAATGTAAGTGAGCCTGGCCCTGACAGCTAGGCTCCACGGGGAAGCTTAGGACAGGAGCTTGCAGAGGCCGGCCACGCGACAGGTAGAGGAAAGGAACCACCGTCTCGGGGACCATGGGGAGTGAGAACAGATGGGAGCGAAGGGAGGGGCACAGGGGTCAATTACACAGCGTCCTGAGGATTAGAACTAAGACTGACTGATCCTGGGGACGTTATTAACTGCTCTTGCCTCACTTTCCTCATGTGTGTAAGGTGGTGGTAATACTAGTACTTACCTCGTAAGGTTTGTACTTCTTGAATTTTGAACCTTATGAATGTATATTAATACTACTTGTTCGAAAATTGATGCAATATGAAAGTTAAGGATAACTTATAAAGTCACCTCTTCAAAGAGGCCTTTCCCAATCTAGAGCAGCCCTCCTCATCACTTTCTGTCCTAAGAGTTTTACATCAGTTTTCTCACTGATATATGGTAAGTGCTTGAGAAATGCAAACGCTTATTATTGTATTTCTTATTAAGCTCCATATTCTAATCTGCAGCTGAAGTTAGATTTACTCTCCAAGAATTTCAACAGTTTGATCTTTTCTCTTATGAAGACTATTTTTATTTTTTATTATTTTTTTATTTTTTAATTATTATTTTTTTAAATTTATTTTTGTCTGCCTTGGGTCTTCATTGCTGCACGTGGGCTTTCTCTAGTTGTGGCGAGCGGGGGTTACTCTTCGTTGCAGTGCACGGGCTTCTCATTGCGGTGGCTTCTCTTGTTGCAGAGCACGGGCTGTAGGTGCACAGGCTTCAGTAGTTGTGGCATGAGGGCTCAGTAGCTGTGGCACACGGGCTTAGTTGCTCTGCAGCACGTGGGATCTTCCCGGACAAGGGCTCGAACCCGTGTCCCCTGAATTGGCAGGCGGATTCTTAACCACTGTGCCACCAGGGAAGCCCTGAAGACTATTTTTAATCTAGTGTTGTGTATGCCGAAAGATTGAGCCTTCTTAAGATCTAGGGTATGATAAGTGAGGTCTCCCTTATTTCACAGACTGAACATGTCATTCAAAAGCTGAGTAGTTTATATTTGAAAAATAGTCGTTCAAAGTACGAACATGTATAATAAAAATGTTTAAGGTTAAAACCATCAGAAAGACTTTTGCTTGAAACAGCCTCATACTGATTCATTGTACAAGTGATCATACACCTCCTCCTTTATATTCTGTACAATGTACAATGGGTTATTTAATATCAGGATTTTGTTTTGTTTTAATTTTTATTTGGAGTACAGTTATTTACAATATTGTTTTAGTTTCTGCTGTACAGCAAAGTGAATCAGTTATACATATACATATATCCACTCTTTTTTGATTCTTTTCCCAAATTGGTCATTACGGAGTATTGAGTAGAGTTCCCTGTGCTGTACAGTAGGTCATTATTAGTTATCTATTTTGTATATAGTAGTGTGTATATGTCAATGCCAGTCTCCCAATTTATCCCTCTTCCCCCTCCCCCCCCAGTAACCATAAGTTTGTTTTCTACATCTGTGACTCTATTTCTGTTTGTTTTGTTTTTAATAAGGCACTAAGGCAATATTTTCCTAATTTTTTCACCAGAGGAAAACTGAAAAAATTACATGCCTCTTTCCTGACTTTCAGGCAGCCATATTAGGTAACTTTGGGAACTAGATGAAATGAGTCTGCGAAATTGATGTATTTGAGAGCTGTAACATCACGTTTAGAAAGTACTTTCCAATTTCTTAAAGTCTGTATTTGTTTGTCAGATGCTTATTGATGTCCCATGTTCAGAGCTGGCTCAGGAACTCAGCCAAAGTCGTGTCGCAGTCCAAGGGCTCCAGAACACCCTCCAGCAGGTCCTTGACCAGAGAGAGGAAGCCCGTCAGTCCAAGCAGCTCTTGGAGCTTTACCTCCGGGCTTTGGAGAAGGAGGGCAGCATCCTGTTGAAGCAGCAAGGTAGGATTCATCGGCTGCGGGAGTTACACTGAGAACTCAGTAGAGCCTCTCCTTGAGAGAGAGCCGGATGCTTACCATGTGGTCAAAAACAGTGAAGCCACAGCTGCTGGCATCTTGAGATGACCGGCTTCTGTCTGCCCAGCTGATTGCTCTGGCTGGATGTTGGTATGGCTGTATGTGTACATGGTGTGCTGATCTCTGTCTCACATCTGCTTTGCAGAGTCCAAAGCTGGCCTCGGTGATGAGAGGGATGCAGTTGACACGGGTATTGGAGAGAGCTCCTCCGAAATTGCACTTACGAGCCAGATTCTTACTGCGCTGAAGGAGAAACCCGCTCCAGAGTTGAGTTTGTCTAGTCAAGATTTGGAGGTGGGCGAGCACCAGGGACCCTGACCTTTGCAAGGAGAGGCTTGTATCAGGTCTTTTTCACCTCTGCAGACCTTGAATCGTAGCTGTCAATTTGCCCAGTATTATATGCAAAGCATTTGCAAACATCTCATTTAATCCAAACCTTAAACAAAATGGGTGCACTCCCTCAGATCATCAAACATTATTTTCTGGTCCAAAGTAGGTAATGAAGTGTCTGACCCCGACAGGGAGGAATAGCAGGACTCAGGCTTCTGAGATGCATCTGTCAGTGGTTGAAAAAGATCCATAGGCCATAGAAGCACATAAAATATCCTTGAGAAAGGCCCACTCGAGGGGATCGTCTTGCACTCTCAGACCAGGGAACTGGAGGCTTGATGAAGGGAACCCGTCAAAGTGGGTGTTCCTTCTTTCTTTCTTTTTTTTGGGGGGGATTTGCTGTAGCTTGTGTTTTTGTTTCATCAGTTGTTTCACAGTTATTTTATTTTATTTTATTTTTGGCCATGCCGAGTGGCATGTGGGATCTTAGTTCCCCGACCAGGGATCGAACCTGTGCCCCCTGCAGTGGGAGTGCAGAATCTTAACCACTGGACTTCCAGGGAAGTCCCTGGGTGCTCCTTCTTATGCTTCACCCTTGTCCCTGTTCCCAGTACTTCCTTGGTGTAGCTAGAAGGGAAAGAAGCTGTACTGACTTGAGCTTGGCTAAATTTCCTGTGTGCGGAGGACTTTATTGTTGCTCCAAGTAAACTACTCTCTAGAGGTCCTTCCCTGTTGGTGTTGTATGGTGAGACGAGGCCTGTGACAATTGAATATGAAGGAGACCTGGCATTTCAGCATAAAGACATGACATAGACTGATATTGCCGATTCTCCCCCCCCTAAAGAAAATCACGAGAGCAGCAGAGGTGCTGGTTCTTAATGGTTCTTACTCTTGCCGCAGTTGGTTGCCAAGGAGGACCCTAAAGCATTGGCTGTTGCTTTGAACTGGGACATAAAGAAGACGGAAGCTGTTCAACAGACCTGTCATCAGGAACTTAGCCTGCGCCTCCAGCAGGTACAGAGCTTGTATTCTCTGAGGAGCATTTCAGCAAGGAAGAGTTCGCTGCCTGGAGAAGTACAGAATCCCAAACAAGCCAAACGAGACCCCACATAGCTGGCAGCCAGAAATATGCCAAAGAAAACCTTAGGTTTTGTGTCAGTGTCAGTAAATACCTTCAGCCTAATCTTTGTAGCTCCCTACATACTCCTCTACCCCCTGCCTTCCAGAATGTTCTCCTGGAACAGGCTGGAAGACAGGCTTCATACCCTTTCCAGAAAAGCTATTCCAGATCTCCACATGGGCTCTCCGACCTATTTTGAACCATAGAGCTGCACCAGCAATATCCCACCTCCTCTAATTGCAAGTTCTTATGTTCTCTAACAGTAGTTGTAAAGGGCAGGGAAAAGAAATTGTCATATTTCAGACCCACTATTCTTTTTTTTTTTTTTTTTACTCTTTTTTTCTTCTACATCAGATAAATGGTATATCTATCTCTTTCACGATTCAGTCTGTTGAACTATGCAACCATCATAGTAATAGACCCACTATTCTTATTCTAAAGATGGAACGGTAGAATTTTAAACACAAATAACAGTAGAGAAGATGACATATCAGAGTGTTGATTACGGCCACAATCTTGTTTCTCAAGTTAAGGAATTTTTTCATTTGTTTTAAAGGCACGTATTAAATTTGCAGACCATAGGGACATACGGAGTGTAATTCACCATTTCTAATATCTAATTCAGTATTGTGAAATTATATGCATTACCACTGTGAAACTTTTCAGTTTTCTAATGTGTTTTATCAGCAGGGGGTATAAAAAGGTCATTAAATCAATCTCCATAAGATATGACTCCAGTATGAAATTAGAACACTCCCTGACACCATGCACAAAAATAAACTCAAAATGGATTAAAAACCTAAGTGTAAGGCCAGACACTATCAAACTCTTAGAGGAAAACATAGGCAGAACACTATGACATACATCACAGCAAGATTCTTTTTGACCCAGCTCCTAGAGAAATGGAAATAAGAACACAAATAAACAAATGGGACCTAATGAAACTTAAAAGCTTTTGCACAGCAAAGGAAACCATAAACAAGACCAAAAGACAACCATCAGAATGGGAGAAAATATTTGCAAATGAAGCAACTGACAAAGGATTAATCTCCAAGATTTACAAGCAGCTCATGCAGCTCAATAACAAAAAAACGAACAACCCAATCCAAAAATGGGCAGAAGACCTAAATAGACATTTCTCCAAAGAAGATATACAGATTGCCAACAGACACATGAAAGAATGCTCAACATCATTAATCATTAGAGAAATGCAAATCAAAACTACAATGAGATATCATCTCACACCGGTCAGAATGGCCATCATCAAAAAATCTAGAAACAATAAATGCTGGAGAGGGTGTGGAGGAAAGGGAACACTCTTGCACTGTTGGTGGGAATGTAAATTGATACAGCCACTATGGAGAACAGTATGGAGGTTCCTTCAAAAACTACAAATAGAACTACCATACGACCCAGCAATCCCACTACTGGACATATACCCTGAGAAAACCATAGTTCAAAAAGAGTCATGTACCAAAATGTTCATTGCAGCTCTATTTACAATAGCCAGGACATGGAAGCAACCTAAGTGTCCATCGACAGATGAATGGATAAAGAAGATGTGGCACATATATACAATGGAATATTACTCAGCCATAAAAAGAAATGAAATGGAGGTATTTGTAATGAGGTGGATGGAGTTAGAGTCTGTCATACAGAGTGAAGTAAGTCAGAAAGAGAAAAACAAATACCAGTATGCTAACACATATATATGGAATCTAAGGGGAAAAAAAAAAAAAGGCCATGAAGAACCTAGTGGCAAGACGGGAATAAAGACACAGACCTACTAGAGAATGGACTTGAGGATGTGGGGAGGGGGAGGGGTGAGATGTGACAGGGTGAGAGAGTGTCATGGACATATATACACTACCAAATGTAAAATAGATAGCTAGTGGGAAGCAGCCACATAGCACAGGGAGATCAGCTTGGTGCTTTGTGACCACCTAGAGGGGTGGGATGGGGAGGGTGGGAGGGAGGGAGATGCAAGAGGGAAGAGATATGGGAACATATGTATATGTATAACTGATTCACTTTGTTATAAAGCAGAAACTAACACACCATTGTAAAGCAATTATACTTCAATAAAGATGTTTAAAAAAAAAAAAAAAAGATATGACTCCAGGTCTCTCTGGGTGCAAAGCAGAGACTTCTGGTTTATATTCCCCGTTTCTGTACACGCTTGTTCTTCGGGTTTTGTAATCTACAATGCAGTCTCTCTTGCAGGGAAAAGATAATTAGTTACTGACTTATTTGACTTACTTTTTAAGCATCTTAGAGGAAAATAGAATGCTATTAAGAGATACATTGGCTAATTATTAAGTAAAAAGAAATATAACAATAAGTAAGTCCTAGGGCGAGGGAGAGGTACAGAAAACAAACAGAACAAAAAGAACTGTTTCCTTCTCCTATGCCCTTCCTCAAGGAGGACTCAGACCTACTCAGCATACTCTTACTAATGCCTTACGCTTTTGCTTCTCACTTATTAGCCCCAGTATTTCTTCTTTAATAGCATATTTTATAATGTCTTCTTAATTATCCTTAAATGAAAGCCAGAGCTGATAACCTACCTATGTGCATACCCTTCATCAACATAATACCCCCAAATGTAGTATTTCAGAAGAAATAAAGGAAAATAATTTCCAACAGAATGGTGTGTATCTCAGTATGTCACTTTCTGGAGACGGCCATACGAAAGGCACGATGAAGCTGTCAGATGCTTGTACTTTTACCCGTTGAATTACTGTGAACTTGTTAGAGGCAGCCAGGCACGGTGTGTAGTGACTGTCAACTCAAATACCACAAGCAGCATTGCCCTTTGTAATGGGATTTCCCAAAACAGTGACGTTCTGGACAGAGTAACACATCTATCCTCCATTTACAAGGTGGCTGCATTCTTGATAGATCCAGGGAACGTTAAAACCGGAAAAAATACTTTGTATTTACATATACAACAGAATTAGGTTTGGGGCTAATTTGGAAGAGGTTTTCATCCCTATGAACATCCAGAATGACATATAAAAGTCAGGTAGGGGGAAAACGTCACACGGGATATGGGATGATTCTTCATTGTATGGAGCAGTCATGTGCTTTGCAGGGAGACAAGCATCCCACTTCCCACCCCACCCACTCAATGCCAGTAGCAGCCTCCAGGTACTGAGGCAACTGAAAACAGCCCCACACATTTTCAGAATGCCCCTGGAGGGGCAGTAATGCCAGTTGAGGATTTTTATATTAGTTTGTAGTCTGCTCTGTGCCAGCACCTACCACATTGGCGCCTCAAAACTGAGTGAGCTAAGCAGGGCGTGGCTTGTCGCCTCTCATTTTATGCATGAGCAAAGTTGTGCTCAGGGAGGGTCAATGACTTGCCTCATGTCACAAGGCTAATTGGAGGGCCAGGGTTCAAAGGCAGGTCTTCTGGTTCTAATTCCAGTGTTCTTTCTACTTATTTGCATTTTCTCTTAAGTCCACATACTCTTTCCTACTCTACATCCAGATGACTGGTTTTGTTAATACCAATGGAATAAGTTGGAGTCAGCTCCAACTGGAAAAGGCCTAATATGTCTGCAACATGATTGCCCAAAGATTTCTAACTGTAGTCATTGTGCTGGTGGCATAAGAGAAGTGAATCAGCCTTGTGAACGCTGTGTAGTTAGCCCAGTAGTAAAGGAAGCCTGTATTCCAGAAATAATAGAATAGCATCTCTATTCACCAATTCTGCAACATTTCCATCTTTGCCCTGCTGAATGAAAAATGTTTTCTTCAGTTATTTCTGTCAAATACACAGTAGAGCTTTAGTTGACTGGCCTGGGTGTTGGTATTGGTCTTCTGTACTTGAAACAAACCCACCAAGCATCTCAGCTGCATAGGAGAGTGGAAAAAGTACTATGGGTTTTGGAGTGAGACAGACCCACGTTGAGTCTAACCTTATGGGACAGTAGTTTCCAAAAATGTAAGGTTAGCCTAAGGCCCCAAGATTGAAAGGGTTAAATGAAGTTAAGTATGAGGAAGGGCACAGAACCCAGTGGGTCCCTTCACCTCCCCAGGGCCAGAGATGGGGGCAGGAGCAAAGACCTTAGTCTGCAAACCCTAGACCAAATGTGGAGTGAGAGTTATTTTGCCCCAGCTGCCACTTACCTTCCTTACACCACTGTGCCTCCAGGCCTTCTAGAATAGAAATGTAGCAGCACAGCAATGTGTCTAAAAATAGGAGAGGAGAGAGAGAGAGAGCAGGGCATGCCTGTTCTTACGTTAGGAGAAAAGAACGTCAAAGAAAGCAACTGGGACTAATGAACTCTACATTAGCCATATTCCATTCTTTCAACTCAAGTCAAATGTCGGTCCCCATTAGGCAACTGGCTTTGACAGGAGCTGTGCTAATTACCACTTACCAACCTTTAATTTCTGGGTAAAAGCAAAAGGAAAAAAACTAATGGATTTTTCATTTTCCAGAGAGAAAGGAATAAAATAATAGTAGTCTGTTAAAAAAATACATTAATTACAAGAATTATTAATGTGCCTTTACTAACCAGATTTTTTAATTTCCTAATTATCTAGTCTTTTCTTATCTTTTTTTTTTTTTTGCCTTCAGGGTTTTTTCTTATTTTGGTATATTTATAGGGTTTTGCCTTAAATTATTTTGGCTATGTCTTATATTACTTAAGGTTTTTAAGTAATAAAGGGGGGGGCGGTGGAGTCCTCCGTCCTATTCCGAAGCTTCCAATGAAGGGAACAGATTCACTCCTCCCCAGGAGCTGCATTAAATTTTCAGACTGCAGATCCTTAAAGTTAGCTGTTTGCTCAAACTAAGTCAGACAACACTTCCACAATTATAAGGAAGTGAACCAACAGGTTAATGCAGGGCTATGGGATTTTCTTCGGTATTTTCTAATATCATGTTACAAGAACTATCACCAAGAAAATTCTAGCTTTTTCTCCAGCTTACAGTTATTTTAATAAGACAAACACGTATCTGTTCACTTAACTATTTAATTATAAATAGAAAGGATAATTTCGTGTTAATTTTTATTAGGGTTATGAGAAGCTAGAAATAGTGGGTTGCCCAGCTGTCCTTTGCCTCTTCCTTCCTCGTCTAGAAACAGAAAACTTCCTTCTTTTTCAGAGCTAAATGACATTTCCTCTTCTGGTTTGTTCAAAAGCGAATCCCCATCTCTATTGAAGAAGCTGCTGTTATTAAGATGTGGGTTATCCCTTCAGCAGGCGCTGTCAATTCCGGGTGTTTACGTATCTCCCATGAGCTCACTGGTCTGACTGTCCACTGAAACGGTTTGCTGTCAGCACTGACATGTGAATACTCTGAAAGGATTTCTGTCGAATGCTTATGCCACATCAATTCTTCCTTAGCAGTTAAGGATCTATTCTGGTGACAAATACTGGAAATAAATGCAAGAGAATGAATTAGAAGCTGTCCAGGTCTTGATGGCCTAGATCTACACATTTGATTATATTGAACTACACAAAGGTAGACTTTAAGATAGTAGGAAATCACCCTAATTACCCATTTTACCCTAATTTATTAATCATGAGCATTTTACTCTAGTCTAACATGCAGTTGATGCCAGTTAACATTTTATCAAGGCCCCTGAACTAAGGTAGGCTTAAACTTGATGAATTTCCTGGCAGTGTCATTAGCATAGCTTCATTTCCTTCAGATATTACTTAGTTAAAATTTACAGGGACATCCCTGGTGGTCCAGTGGTTAAGACTCCGTGCTTCCATTGCAGGGTCACAGGTTCGATCCCTGGTCAGGGAACTAAGATCCCGCATGCTACACGGTGTGGCCAAAAAAAAAAAAAAAAAAGTTACAATCTCCAGTCTTAAGGACTTTGTATGTATGACCCCAACTGAAACTGAAAAACAGCATGCTTTTCTTCTAGAACAAACTTCAGTTCTGAAGGTTAGCTGGCCTTTCAGGCAGGCATCTTCCACCAGCGCACTGACCCAATTACTGGTCTCTGAAAGCTGCTGTGTTTGGAAATGTGGATGCTATTAAGGCACTTCCATCACATTATACTTTACTCAGCTAGTAATTATGAATATGAGCTCAGCTCTGTGGAAAACAGAACGGAACGGTCAGCAGTCATACTCCGTGAGTCTGCTCCCCTGGTGTCCAGAGAAGAAAATATCACAATGCCCTCCAGCCAGCCTTTGCCGGTTTTCCTGATAATAGCCCTGACCCTCAGAAACTTTCTGTAACTCCAGGTTTGAATCTCTAAGCTTCAAAGTTTAGCATCTGAAAAACCTCACGCTGGAAGTTTTCTTTAGAGTCTGTGATTCAAGAGCCATAAACAATATGTGTAATCAAGGAAGCATTTCAGGGCTACAGGGGAGAACTGAAATTTGATTAGGGTTTGGAACTGAGCACTTGTTTACTCCTGCCTCCATCTCAGGGGACCCAGATGCTGGTCCACATGGGGCTCGACAGTTGCTCTGCATTATATCACACAGAAAGGAATCTCCCCCTCGTTTACCCACCATTCACTCACTTCTGTGGGAAATTACTGAGGAAAGGGGAAATATAACAACTATACACATATCATATGCATCGGTCTCCAAATGAAGTCCGGACCCTGTGACTCTGGAAGTCCTTGTATCAGCAGTGGAGGCAATCAGCAGCACTGCTCACTATGCTTGATCTGAAATAAGCCTGAAGCTCTCCTCCATAAAAAGAATTGTAACAAATTAATATTAACTTACTAGTTAAAATTAGTACAGGTACTTTTTAACAGCAGTTTCGAATGTAACTTTTGTAAGCATGTCAACATGATGTTGTCTGCCTAATAGCGTGACATTTGTTTTTAAATTAATTTTAGCTAAAACATGAGGAACAATCATTTTGTTCTTTGAGCACAATGTTAAAAATTGCTTTTGGGACTTCCCTGGTGGTCCAGTGGTTGAGAATCTGCCTTCCAATGAAGGGGACGCTGGTTCGATCCCTGGTCGGGGGAACTAAGATCCCACACGCCACGGGGCAAGTGAGCCTGCACACCGCAACTAGAGAGAAGCCCGCGCACCACAACGAAAAGCCCACGTGCTGCAATAAAAGATCCCATGTGCCGCAACTAAGACCCAACACAGCCAAGAAAATAAATAAATAAATAATAAAAATAAAAATAAAATTATTTTTAAAAATTGCTTTTAATAGGGGAAATATTGTTTAAATTAGACAGTTTATATCAAAATAAACTCTGTTATTCTGAACACTTAAATATGTAGCTTTTAGCTATTTTAAATCAAAGCAAGGAAGACAAGGACAGAACAACCTGTAAGCACATAATGAAGGTGGAAGGAAAGCCCCATGGCTGCATTGACAATAACGGAAATAGCCACAAAAATCTTTATCAAAAATACTCTCTTTGGGTTCCAAATTACTCAAGACACTCAGTATTGAGTGTTTTTGGAGTTTAAATAAAAACTACTTTTCAAATTACACGAGAAAGAGAAGACAACTGCATAAAGAAGAAAGATCACGGCTGATTAATACATTTTATTCAGATCCATCGTTACACTTCTTTGCATGAGTAATTATGGGTGCGGTTTTATTTGCAGGAGGAAAAGGTCTTCCAGAAGAAATTCTTGCAGGGCGTTTTATCTCGGCGCGTGGACTGTTGGAGGGGCAGGACTTCCTGCCGTTTGGACACCTCCCTGGCTTCCCCTCCTACAAAGGACACTGCCCTGGCCTGGGAGGCCCACTCATACCACCACGCAAGGAAAGTCAACAGGCTGTTCTTCTTTATTTCTGCCACTTCCTGCATATGCTTTTAAAAAGAAGCAGAGGACAAAGGAAAGACAAATCAACCACCTGGTTCAGCCAGCATTAAGATACATAATTCCTTTAAAAAAAAAAAAAAAAAAGCTCCAGAACAATAAATCACATTTCTATTTAAAGGATGTTAAGAGAACACCTTAACGAAATTGCTCTAATTAGAGAAAAGAAGTTGAAAATTTTCAATCAAGGAAAATCTGCTTGTTTTGCCCCTAATCTTTGCTGAGGTTCTTAATTAGAAGAGGTCAAGAAATCTATCATTTTCCCTGACAAGTGACTGGCAGCTAAGAAGCCCCCCAAGGTGGACCAGGCTAATTTAGCTTGGTTTTCCCATCTCTGGTCTTCCTCCTGGCTGTCCACAAATTGCTTTTCGAGACAGATCAGCTTGAGACGTTATATTCTGGCTTTTCAAACTCCTTAGAGAGCTTCTAGGAGTAATCTGATGATGAATGACTTGTCTGGAACTCAGCTGATAATTTCAGAGAAAAATCCATTTTTAATGGTCAACTTTATGTACTCTTTCTTGGAACTTTTTCAAAATGGGAAAAAGAGAAAAATAAGTCATGTCATGAAATTACAAAGTCTCACAACGGAAAACGTAATGATGTCAATTAATCTGAGCCAGTGAGAACATGTGCTGTATATATAAATTAAGATTCTAGAAGTATGTGTGAGTAATACCACAGTGGCAGCTCCACGATTGCACTGCAATAGACTGGTGTAATCACTAAATGTTTCAAAGACTAGCAGGTGGAGATTGCTAGCTTGAAGAAGCTCCCCTTAGTTTCAGAGCTTTCTAACAAACATCCTAACAACTGAAGGTAAACAAGAATCCATGGTCTATGTGGACATCACGGCGCAGGGCAGCTGCGGGGCACACTGCAGAGTCCAGCCCTGCAGCCTGTCCTGCACACACACTCAGCCGTGGAGATGCTGGGGAATCCGCAGGGGTGGCCAGATGTGCCAAGGAAAGAGACAGCCCACAAGCGGGTTAGCGCGCGGCCGAGTCAGACTACTCACCGCACTGTCGTGGCCGGCGAGGCCGCGCTCCAGGGGGAGGGCAGCGGCGGCCCCCGAGGGCAGCGGCGGCGGCAGGAGGCAGAGCGGCGGCAGCATCCTGCAGGCTGACCGGCACTTCTCTCCAGCCCTGCGGCTGCTCGTCCTGCTTGGCAGTCCCGAAATCAGTGTTTTGTGGACTTTGGTCTCTTCTTTGGAGACCAGGGGGTTATTTTAAGCTCAACCTGCAGCTGTTTTTTTGTATATATGCCTGTCTAAAGCCTGTACCCCCTCTTCCTTCACACTCAAGCAGTGACGCATAAGCCTGAGCAATCAGTGCCCACAAAAGTGCTTTCGGATTGGATTTAACCCCTCCATTAAAGCCTCAGATCTCTTCCTGTGTTGAGAGTGGATTTGCTCCTACTTTAGAATGCAAAGTGCACTTGCCTCTGAAGAAGTTCTACCTCCTCGTAATTATGCCCAAGCAAGCAGGAAGCCATGAGAACAAAACCAAGTGATTTAACAGAATACAAAATTAGCCTTGGATAAGGAGCTTAAAATCTGCAATTTTGCCCACGTAAAAGTATGACTGAATCTGCCTGGGCAGAAGAAGCAAGGAGACGGTGAGGGCTCAGGGAGCCGCTCAGCACCCACTGGTCTCCAAACCGCAGGCAAGGGCGACCCGAGTGATGGTTCCCCAGTACCACCTCCCCGCCCAGCAGGCCAGACACTGTCCTCTGGCCCAGGCCTTCCCAAACTGTGACGTGGACCCAAATCACCTTATTAAGATTAAAATGCAGATTCTGATGTCGTGGGGACAAGGAGGAGCCGAGATCCCACAATTCTAATGAGCTGACACTACAGTAACCAGTGTTTTTCATCCGCTACTGGCTACTCACTAGTGGCTCATAAACTAGCACTTTTTTTGAATGAAATAAAAATTAGAGGGCATCATGTTGAGTAAGGATAAATACCGCTCTGTGTGTGTGTGTGTGTGTGTGTGTGTGTGTGTGTGTGTGTGTGAAGTGTAAAACGTACTTCTTACTGCATGCCCTGCACTTGACCAGCTCCTGGGGCTTCCTCTCCTCCCGATGACAGCCCCGCTGCTGAGAACTCCAGAACGTGAAGCCCTCTGTGCCGTGCCACCTCCTGGCTCCTCCTGATGGGTCCCAGGTTCAGAATCACACAAACAAATGTGCAGACCCTCTTCACCTAACTGAGACAGCTAGGAAAATCCGAAACATCCACCACTGACCTACTAAGGTGACCAACGTCAAAGGCAAGGTTCTAAATGGAAGAAAGCAACCAAAGAACTGACAGCGCTTTCCAGAAGTGAACATTGAAGCTTTCGGTTTTCCAAGATCCTGGTTCACACCCCTTCACAAGGGAAATCTCAACCTTAAATTTCATTGCATCACAGGCTTGTTGTTTAAGATTCTAGGTAAAATCGGCACGGCCTGATGACCCATGGATCATACGCTGCCTATCGCTTAGTCCTTTTTTTGGTACCACAATAAATTTTTTGCCTAACTCCCACAAATGGTGTTAAAAATGTTTAGATATTCTTGCAGATGAGAAGGTCATGGCAGCTCAGCCAGCTTCTTATAGCCTTAGTATATTTCCCAGATTTTATTCAATGGCCTCATTAAACACTGAGCGCCTGGCATGTGCCACCTACAAGTACAAGGGAGCCACATCCTCCACCCCGACAGAGTTGTTACAGCCCTGCTAAGGGGCAGGATACACACTCTGCAATTGAGAGAAAAGTAAATTTTTGGTGCAAAGAGGGTTATGTGCTGCGGGTTGGAGAAGGCTTCATGTGATCTTATTACTGGCCGTTTTCAAGGAGATGGCGACATATCGTAGTACTTCAAGGTGACGGCTCTAGACTAAAATCCTGGTTTTGCCGTTGAATTAACTTTTCTAGGGCTTCGGGTTCCTCATCTATAAAATGGGGATAAAAACCGTACCTACTGCCTACCTCACAGAACTCTGTGAGGACCAAAAAAAATCATGATAAGCACCTAACACAAGCAGAAAGCACAGAAGGCCCTCACGATAGGAACTGTTACTAAGAAGATACCCTAAATCCTTAGTCCTTCCTGCCCCACAGTATAAAGAAGAGCTCCCTGCCACAAAACGTTGGAAATCCCTGGTTAGAGCCATGAAACTCAAGCAAAGGCTCCTCCTCACCACCCAGCACATCTCAGACTCGGGAACAAGGACTCGGGGGCGCCTGCCTGGCGTGTGTGCACAGCACTACACAAGGCACCCACCACCATCCGCCACCCCAAAGCCGGCCCACAGGGAGCCGACGGTCTAATGTTTTATGCAAGAACGTGTGCTTCTGAAAAGAAGTACCACGGGAACTGTGACTAAAGGAACACAGTACCGTGTGATTTCGAAAAAGGGAGATTGTTTATTCTAAATGGCAGAAGTAGGACCTAGATAGAAGGTGGAAGACTCTTCTTCATATATAGAAGAAACCTGCAACCATCAGTGTCCGATAACAGAAAGGGCGCTCTGTCCCTGAGGAATTCAGCAGAGCCCGGGGAACCACAGTCAGCAGTGCTGCAGAAGGGGTTCCTACTTGCTGGGGAGATTGGACTAAACGACCTCTAAGGGTTCTTTACAGATTCTGCAATTCAGTAAAGGTAGTAATCGGGCCCTGATTACGCTTTCCCAGACACCTAGGTTTCAAGGTATCAGCTGTGTATGACCCAGTGTAGACCTACCCCAGCGCATTCCAGCTGCTGCTGTGTGTAGAAGGGGATGCTTTGAAACTTCCCTGGATCGTTAACTGAGTAATAAAAAATTAACACAGGATCTTTTATTTCAATTTTTTTTGAGGAATTGGTGTAACAAGGAAGACAACAAACATTATAAATGTAAATTGCCCCAACTACGCTACCAGGCCACATTTATGTCAAAGACATCTGCTGCTTTACACGGTCAATAATCTGGCTACATGGTTAATAAATCTAGTTAAAGTTCAGATGAGCTTCCAGGACTCTGAGGAAGCAAGCCTGTGAGCAAGAGCCCTCTACCACTCCCTGCTGCCACTCTCAGCAAAGGTGGAACTGGAAAGGATGACTGACATCACATGGACATTCCGGAGTCAACTAAACCCTGATCGGAACATGCGGTGGGCAAGAGGCAGCTCCTGAGAACTCAGGGAGTAGACTCAGCCATTCCATACAAAGTCTAGCCACCCCTGTGTTATAATCCCCGAAAAACGTGTTGTACTACCACTTGTCTAAAATATGAACAGGTCATACATAAATGTGCCAAATAAACCAAAAGATTACGTGAACATCAAGTCAACTTTCTCATCTGGCTAGAAAACTTCATGTCAGAATACCCACGCCAGCCAGGAGGGGCCCTCTACAACCCTCTAATCAGGGACAGGACACCCAGGGCACACACGGGTTCATCATTTCGAGTCATGTGTATTCTGAGTTTCTGGAGCTACAGAAATCTATAGAAACAAGATGCGTTATAATGGTTCTACCAATTTCCTTTTATTGTCGAATATAACATTGCTGCGAGAGGTATTAACTCTATTTCACTGATAAGAACACAAAGTTTCAGAAAGTCGTACAGCTATTAGAGTTATGAAATCAGGATGCAAGTCTAGATTTGTCAGCCTTTGGAAAGTCCACAGTATCTAGTCTCAAAACTCTCCGTGATGAGGCGTTTAAAGATAGCTTACCTGAAAATGAAACTAACTGCTAACATACAGATCTTTGCCTGGAATGTACTGTAAGGACGGAAGCCTGCATGATTCACATTTCTTTCACTGATGTGACACAAAGGTGTTACAATTATTATCGGAGACCAAATGATTAGATATTTGCAGAACCTGAAACTGTGAAGTTTGAATTCAACGCTTTACTATGACCATAGCTCAGCATCTCCTTTTGAGAGTTAGACTCTGGGGTATCTTTTGCTGATCATATCTGGGCATGGATGGTATAAATTCTATCCAGCTGCACGCCCTTTTCTCTCTCACCCAGTCTAGAGTCATCACTCCAAACGTGAGTACCATCTCCATTGGTCAGTAGATCCTGGGTGGTTGGTTAACGTCTTCAAGCTCCAGCTTGCTCATCAGTAAAATGGGAATAAACAAAAAAACCCTGAAAAAGTTGTGAAGTGCAAGAGGGAAGAGATATGGGAACATATTGTATATGTATAACTGATTAACTTTGTTATAAAGCAGAAGCTAACACACCATTGTAAGGCAATTATACTTCAATAAAGATGTTTAAAAAAAAAAAAAAAAAGTTGTGAAGAAGTATATGGAGCACCCAGAGCAGCACCTGGCACACAGAACGGGCTCTGTAAATGCCAGTCCCTTTTCTTTACTCCTGTTGCCCCAATAGGGAAAAGGCACGCCCTGGACCCCTAATAAACCCCAAGGAGAAGACAGCAGACCTGGGACTCCTGGAAGCATCATCTCTCACAAACTAAAACAGAGGACACACAACTGAAGTGTTTTGGAGGAGTAGTCGGGTTTTCCTCTCAAGCAAAACTTCTGCCCTGTATAATTACAAAATAGCCAGAGAAAAGTCACATAAACTGTGTTTCCGGAGAAAATCACCTTTAAAATGTAAAAAGGACCATTTCCAAACACCCACCCTTTTACCTTGTGATCACAAGTGACGCGGGTTTAAAAAACAATACTGGGAAAAAAAAAAAAAACAATACTGAGGGGCTTCCCTGGTGGCACAGTGGTTAAGAATCCGCCTGCCAATGCAGGGGACACAGGTTCGATCCCTGGTCCGGCAAGATCCCACAGGTCGCGGAGCAACTAAGCCCATACGCCACAACTACTAAGCCTGCGCTCTAGAGCCCCCAAGCCACAACTACCAAGCCCACGTGCCACAACTACTGAAGCCCGCAAGCCACAACTACTGAGCCAGCACACCTAGAGCCCGTGCTCTGCAACAAGAGAAGCCCGCGCACCACAATGAAGAGTAGCCCCTGCTCGCCACAACTAGAGAAAGCCTGCGCACAGCAACGAAGACCCAATGCAGCCGAAAATAAATAAATAAATTGATTTTTTTAAAAATCCGTATTGGTAATCAAAAGAACTAAATAGGGAGTTCCCTGGTGGTCCAGTGGTTAGGACTTGGCGCTCTCACTGCCAGGGCCCGGGTTCGATCCCTGGGCAGGGAACTGAGATCCCGCATGCCTTGCAGGGCAACCAAAAAAAAAAAAAAGGACTAAATAAATATAGCTTTATTCATCTTTCAGGGACTGTCAGCCTGAAAAATTATATAAAAGAATGAGGGGCTTCCCTGGTGGCGCAGTGGTTGGGAGTCTGCCTGCCGGTGCAGGGGACACGGGTTCAATCCCTGGTCTGGGAGGATCCCACATGCCGCGGAGCGACTGGGCCCGTGAGCCACAACTACTGAGCCTGCGTGTCTGGAGCCTGTGCTCTGCAGCAAGAGGGGCCGCGATGGTGAGAGGCCCGCGCACCGCGATGAGGAGTGGTCCCCACTTGCCGCGGCTGGGGAGAGCCCTCGCACGGAAACGAAGACCCAACACAGCCATAAATAAATAAATAAAAGAACGTGAATTTCTAAAAAAAAAAAAAAAAAAAAAAGAATGAAAAAATAACTATGATTTTTGCTTGAAAAAGTCAATAACATGTAATTGCTAACACAATTTTATTAATTGCAATAGATACAATTTCCAATATATACCATTCAAACACACACTTTTTTCATGTGCTTCAGTAAGACATGGGAGTATTTTGCTTAAGAGTTTCCAGTTCTCTTTTAAACCACCTTTTGCAGTCAGTGACTTGGACAATACAGTACAAAAAGCCCCCAAGCCTTTTTTTTTTGTAATCTCCACTTACCCTTTCAAAACCCTTTGTTGGCAATACGTGTTTTTAGTGGCTCTACCTGAAGGCTGCTTTTTCCAAACGGCGACAGACTTTAATTCTCACTTTCCACTACACTAGCCTCTGCTGGCTCCACTGAATTTTTGTTTTCATCCTCTAACTTCTTTTTCTTCTTTGCTTTTCGTTCCAGGTTAAACTGAGCGATGTCTTCATTTTTCTCTGTGATGTATTTTAGCTATAAAAAAATTTTTTAAACTACATTTTTATCTGGTTGCAAAGCCATTTATAAACCTAAGGGGAGAAAAAAATCTACACCGTTTCCCAACCACTCCCACCCTGGGTTACATTCCTTAGAGTTAAACACAGCTTCAAATTTTTTCTGGAAGAAGGAATCAACCTCAAAAGTCAACTCACTGCTACATATCCTACCAAACAGGTAGGAGTTCCCTGAAAAATCAAAAGAATTAAAACTTGTAGCTTACAGAAGGCATGCCAATCACAAATATACTCTACAAAGCACAAATATAGTCAACATGCCCCTAAATTTATGCAACTAAAATTACTGAGCAACTACTGTGTACCAGATACTAGAGATACAAGGGAAATAAAACAAGGTCCCTGCCCTCAGGGAAGACTTATTCTAATGCACAAATTTAGCTCCAACTCTTCAGTAATAAGTTTCTGTCAGATGGAAAAAAAATTAAGAATCCAAAATAAAAACAACATTCTGAAGTAGACAAATATGCACTAAGCAGGAAACTTCCCAATTAATAGTCTAAGATGACTTGCACTGACGATTCCTTGGCAAAAGACAGAAATTGCTCACTGAAGCTGACCAAGTAACAGTTATGACAGGATTTATGAGGAGAGAGAAAGGTCTTTTCCACTGATACACGGCACCACGAGGCACCTGAGCTATTTTACTTAGGAATCATATCATCCTTAACCTTGACTTAAACTTTGGAGAAATAATATTAGAAGAGCAGAGATAGAGAACAGCTCAGTGGAAACAGCACTAGATTCAGGGTTCAAAGGTTAAGGTTCAGCTGTCAACCAGAAAACTTCCTATTTAACTTTGGGAAGTTACTTAACTCCAGTAGCCTAGCCTGTAAAATGGGGCTATCTAGTCATGTTATTGAAAACCCTCAGAGAGTAGTTGTGAGCTTTAAATAATATATGTAAAATATTATCAATAAAAGTCCTGTGTAAACTGCCAAGTGCTACACAAGTTCATTCATTCAGCAACTACTCGTGAGCACCTACTGTGGGCCAGGCCCTATTGTAGGCACGGCAGATGGAGCAGAGAAGAAGGGGACAAAAATCCCTGCCCTCATGGAGCTCACATCCTGGGGAGGAAAGTAAAGTATTTTAACTGCTAGGATCAGACTAAGTCAGGAAACCTCACAGGTGTCCTGGATCTGCCATTGGCCACAGCTACTAGCCTGGGACGATCACAGCATCACCTGTAAAATGAGGGCTTGGTCAAGATGATGTCTAGACTTCTTTGAAAAGACAGACAATGTGCTCAATTTCCTGCACATCCCAGATGTACAGATACTCTTTCCATACCTGGCCCAACAGAACTGTGGGCACCATAACGAAACTATCCCCATACACTCTGGCCTGCGACCTGTCTCTGACATCATGCTCCAAATGAAACATGGGACCAAAGTTTTGAGATATTACAAAAAAGGCAAATTATGAATCCAGAGAGCACTGATTAGAAAATTTCAAATTGGCTTAGTAAGATCCATCATAATGAAAGAAAGCCTATAAATTACGGGCAGGTCTGAATGGTTCAAGCATCTCTCGTTTTTAATGCAAGGTGCCCTGGGGAATCACTTCATGGCTGCAAGTGATTAATTGGGAATAATGTATTCTGATGGGAAAGGGGAGTGAGGAAGGAAATTCATCTCTCACCAGTGAATTACTCCTCCTGGCTAAGAGCTTCACATCTTCAGTGTTAATGGTGCTTCTTTTCGCATGTCTGTAGAAAGGGCAGAAACAATTCACCAAAATGTTTGGTATTATTTAAAGTTCTGATGAAACACAGAAGTTCATGGCCAGACTTCACACCAGCAAGGATCTATAAGTAGCCCATCTTTTCAGATTAAGGTCATTAAGCAACAGTGACACAAAAATGAGTGAAGTGACGAGCCAAGATACCAACTAAATAAAGAGACTGAGAGAAAGCAGAAGCCCGTCTGTCCACTTCCACCTGAGGGCCAGCGTGATTGGAGAATATGAGCAGGGGAAGGAGTGAGGGGCATTAAACCCTTCCCAAATGGCCTGCTTGGTCACAATGGACACAGAGGCCACCACACAAAAAGCAAGAAGCAGGTCAGTGAAGCACCTTCAGTGAAAAGAGAATGACACAGAGCTCACGATACAAAGATCGTCTCTGCTTAAGTAGACATTAAATAGAAGAACAGAGAATTTCCATGAAGCATGGCTTCACTTACACCAAGGTCCTAAAGCTCTTCTCCAAAGGCTACATTGCAGGAAAAAGCTTGTGCAGGTGTCTCCTAACACCCCATTTCCCAACTAGGAGACAACGCATCCCCGCGACAATAGCCCAGTTAGAACAAAGAACATCCTCTCAACTGGAGTCTGTTTCTTGCTCACAACACGGACTCAAGTTCTCGTCCCAGTCCTCCTATGCCTGCTTTAAAAGGTAATTGGAGAAAAAAAAAAAAAAAAGGTAATTGGAGATAATAAGCTCTATTCAATAATTTATTACTCTAATTACACCCTTCCTTGCCATTTCTAACTTCCTCCAAAAATAAGTAGGAACCTTGTAAGTAGGAATAAGGAGGAATCTTTGTATCCTTAATAACTATCAAAGTGGCCAGCACACAGTAAGTCCTCACTGTTGAGTTAAAGATAAAAATCACAGAAATTATACTCCATAATTTGGCCAAGTTAGTCTTTCACATCCTGCTAAGTGTGAAAGTATCATGTGCCATCTCATCATGATTGACAATATCTGCCTGTCCTGATATAATACCCATGTCAGAAGATAACTTCTAACTAGCCACCTGCAAGGACCAGAACAGAGGAAAGGGGGGAAAAAAGTCAGACAGAAGGTGACAGAGGACTTCCCTGGTGGCACAGTGGTTAAGAATCCACCTGCCAAAGTAGGGGACACGGGTTCGAGCCCTGGTCCGGGAAGATCCCACATGCCGCAGAGCAACTAAGCCCACGCACCACAACTGCTGAGCCTGTGCTCTAGAGCCCGCGCGCCTACAGCCCGTGCTCCGCAACAAGAGAAGCCACCACAGTGAGAAGCCGGCTCACCGCAACTAGAAAAAGGCTGCACGCAGCAACGAAGACCCAACGCAGCCAAAAATAAATAAATAAAATAAACAAATTTTTTAAAAAAAGGTGATAAAATAGCAGCCACAAAGTATGAAGCCAGTCCACAGGTTCCCTGTGTGCAGGACATTAGGTGCCATGGACACACCGTGGCCTTCATCTCTATCACACGATCATGCTGCTCTGGCGGCATTACCGCCTTGGTAAAGTGCCATACAAGGAGTAGGTAAGAGGAAGCAGCTGAACTATTCACAGAGTAAGATTAGCTTATCTGTTCACCAGAAGCATTTAGGGAACAGCAGAGTCGATCGTCTCCACCACTCAGCTTGTCATCTGGTTTCTCTGCACCATATTCTTTATTCTTTTTTTTTAATACTTATTTATTTATTTACTTGGCTGCGCCGGGTCTTAGTTGCAGCACGCGGGATCTTCATTGTGGCACGCCAACTCATAGTTGCAGCATGCCAACTCTCAGTTGTGCATTTGAAATCCAGTTCCCCGACCAGGGATCAAACCTGGGCTCCCTGCATTGGGAGCATGGAGCCCTGGCCACTGGACCACCAGAGAAGTCCCCTCTGCACCATGTTTTAATGTTACCACTTTCCCAGATGGAGGAGCAGGTATATCCTATGCCAGCCACTGCTCATCAGAGATTCTCCTAAATCAAACCTCTGGCTCCAGAAAATTACTCTAGGGAACGTAACAAAGGGATTTTTCATATAACACTTTTAGCAACACAGGTTTCAAAGATTATTCCCAAAATGCCCCTAGAATTTATTTACTGTAGAATATCTATCTTCTTCAAAATGTTTCATCTTTAACATGTTAACAATATTAGGTGACTAGAGATTTCAAAGCTAAATAAGGGAAATTCACAACTTAAATTGGGAGATGATCTTCCAAAGTTTACAGGTGAATTCAGTGTATAGTATTTACAATTTAAATGCATTTTATTTCATAGAAACAACGTTACAAACACTGGTTAGGTTCCCAGCCTCCAAAGACTATTTAATATACAGCCAACCTGAAACAGTATGTATTTCAGACTTCTCAAACTGGGGTAATCATATTGTAGTTCTCAGGGCAGGGACTATGTGACAGGGAAAACCCAAAACCACAGGATAAAGTTGACCTTCTGGGAACATAAATTTTATTCAGTGATAAACTTTAAAACAGGATTTTTTATATGAGAGCAAACTGGACTATTTTGAAAACGAATGTAAAATTAAGACAACGGATGAGTCTTCTAAGAAAATCTGTGCCTGTGTTCGCTCAGGGTCCTTGGGAGGACGTCTGAGGAGCCCTGGTGCACCCACGTGAGCACCGCAGAAGAGGAGGCACCTCCTAGTAAAGCCTCACTCGGAGAACATAGGCTGATAGCCTTTACACAGACTCCTTTACTCAAAAGATGACGTCCTTCCTTGTGGAGCTGACAGTCTAAGTGATACCCACACACCACTCTGCCCCAGTGCCCAGCAAAAGGAAATGGACTTAACGTAACTATAAAAAACACAGGGATTCCCCTGGTGGCGCAGTGGTGAAGACTCCGCGCTCCCAATGCTGGGGGCCCGGGTTTGATCCCTGGTCAGGGAACTAGATCCCACATGCGTGCCGCAACTAAGAGTTCGCATGCCACAACTAAGGAGCACATGTGCCACCACTAAGGAGCCGGTGAGCTGCAACTAAGGAGCCCATGAGGCACAACTTAGGAGCATGCCTGCCGCAACTAAGACCCGGTGCAACCAAATAAATGAAATAAATTAAAAAAAAAAAAAGACAATCATGGGAATGTAATGTACAGCATGATGACTATTAAAAAAAAAACTATAAAAAACACAGAGTACCTGAAAGCTTAATGTGTTACAATGCTAAATAGTTCTAATTTCATTTCTTTTTAAATTTTTAAAAATCTCTGTAGGTTTTTTTTTTTTGGCTGTGTTGGGTCTTAGTTGTGGCACGCTGGATCTTCATTGCTGTGTGCGGGATCTTTTAGTTGCGGCATGTGGGATCTAGTTCCCTGACCAGGGATCGAACCTAGGCCCCCTGCATTGGGAGTGGGGAGTCTTAATCACTGGACCACCACGGAAGTCCCCTAATTTCATTTTTACTCCTGGTATTTAGAAGTATTTAAAGTCTTTTCCCACAACTAACACAGAAATGGCGAGGAAACTCACACCTGAGGGCTTGCTACAGGCATCTAGTGGGTAGAGGCCAGGGGTGCCACTAAACACCCTAAAATGCACAGGACAGCCACCACCAGAACAAGGAATTATCCAGTCCACAATGTCAATAGTGCTGAGGTGATCTGTATTGATAAACTCTATGTTCAAATCAAATAACCATTTGTCTACTTATTTACATTTTTGTGTCTTCCTTTGTAATATAAAGGGCTCATATTTTTTAAAAAAAGAAGAAAAGAAATGGTAAGTAAAGGTAGTAAATGTATTTCGCAGGAGACTCAGAGTGGGCGTGGGCACGAGGCACAGGTAAGGGGCAACCGCCTGAATTAACAATGATAAGCCATATAAGCTATCAGTATCCCATACAGTATCCTTATCCCTTCTGGCCAAGTTGAAGATGCTAAGCGGTTTTTAGGGACTCATACACAGGAATAGGAAAGATTTAGAGCCTGACCTCTGAGAACCTACTGCTGTAATTCATTCAAAATATTCATCGGAGAAACAAAGAGCTAATAGGAGGAAGGTGAAAAGTATGGCGTGTGGGAGAGGCTGGCACCAAATCAGAAGTGGGAGCAAATTAGAAAGCTTTGGCCCTTTCAGGCCTTCCTCATTCAAACTGCTTCATGAAAGCAATTCGTTGCAATTGTTTTCAATTACCTGCAGTACTAATTGAAGAGAGGAGCATAAATCACCTGTAAAAGCGAACACTTTACCAGCTGAAAGTAAGTCACACACTTTCCAAGGAGCATGTGTCTCACTCGTAACAAGCTCAGCAAATGCAGGGCTGACGGGCCGCGGGCTGCATTATCCCGACACCTGCGAGCTCCCCCGCGGAGCACGATGCAGCCCAGCCCGGGCGCCCAGCCCCACGCCCCAGCACCGCACCACCTGCACAAACGGCCTTAAAAGCACACGCCCTGTGCACAGAGCCCTGGAGACATGATTCATACCTTTTTAACCTGGAACTGAATAACTTTGGTTCCGTTAACAAAAAATACTTGGAAAGCGTCAAAAAATGCCAAATCAAGTCTAAATGGACAGTGATTAAAGCAGATGTTACCTTCTTACAGAATCATGACTGGAGACTGAGCATCCACAAAACACAGGGGAAAAAAAAAGCTAAAGCTCTCCTGAAATTCACCACCAGATGGGGCGTATCAATAGCATGTAAACAAAGATCCCACAATCAAGCTCTCTACCCACCTTGCAAACATTTCAAGGTCTCTGGCAAAATTTTCTGAAAGAGAAAAAGAGATGTGCTTTAGCTACCCTATAGCAATTTTTTTTTTTTCAGCAGTGCTGCATGGCATTTGGGATCTTAGTTCCCTGACCAGGAATCGAACCCGTGCCCCGCTTTGAAAGCACAGAATCTTAACCACTGGACCAACAAGGAAATCCACCCCCCATCTCAATCTTATTTCAGAGGGAGAAAAGTGAAATCTCAATGCCTACAGTAAGTACAGTGACTAATACAACAAATCCTTTTAAAGGTGAGAGGAGGCCCTTCAGGCAGGTCCATCACTGGATTCATTATGACCTCCTTGTCCTCCCTGGCCCCCTCCAACCTTCATTACAAGCCTTTGGTAATTGTGGCTACACCTTTCCTTCCTAGAAACTATCCCTAACTTTAAATTTTGCCACGAGTTAGGGCTTAGGAGGACATTAATCTCCTCTGAAGTCAAGCAAATACCAAGGCTGCAAGTTCAACTGTCAAATAAACTGTGGGTGATATAAAAAAGTTATAAAGCAATGAAATTTATGTCTAATGTTCCCGGCAGTTTAAAGCACAATAAAATAAAGGTGCTGATGCCCCCGTGTTAGGGTAATAGAAAGAAAAAAAAATAGTTCTTTCCATAAGCTATCTGAATCTTACGGCCGATAAAAGAAACGTTTCATGAACGGTGTCCAATGATAATGTTCTCTGTCTGCTGGTAAGACACGCCACGGCACCCCCCCGCACATTTCCCCAAGGCAAATCAACCTCTGGGCTTTCTATACATCCGTAGGAAGACCGTGGCTGCATACCGCACTGTTGAAAAGTCACCTCCGAAATCGCTGCAATGGTTTGTTTGCTGAACTGCATCTCTTTGTCCGACGCAACTTCCTCACAAAGATGGCCAACAGTGTAGTGAACCGCTGCCTTTAGCCTCTGAAGCAAAATCAAAACACTTCGTGGGTAAGATTGCAAATAAGAGCTTTTCACATCTTAAAAAATTAAGATCAAGGAGAGGGTCTGCTCACCCTAATTCCTTCAGCACTTTCCATAATGGCTGAGTGACTTTTCAACTGTACTAAAAAATTAATGGGGCCCTCTGGAGTGTGACTTGTAGAAACATTACTTTCTAGTTAATGGTTATGATTTAGGTCAAGTAAAGGTAAGGAATTATGATGGCAATTCAGCAGGGAATGAAGGCAGACTGGTACTTGGGAGGCATCTATGTGACTTCACTCAGTTATTCCACATTTATGTGCCAAGTGCCTACTGCGTGAAGGCGTGTGCTAGGTGTCTGGGCAACACAATGAAAAAAGACAGGGATTTCTGCCCCCATGTGGGGGTTAATCAAGCACATGCAAAAGGACCCCGTCCCCGTGCTTCAAGTCCTTGCCAGCCCCAGTCCTGCACGAGACAGGACGAATGACCAGGACAACACAGGGAAAGGCTCGTGAGGCTGCATCGGACCCTCCTCTGATTTGCTGGTTTGCTAGCCCACCTCAACAGGACCCTCACTGCTCCTCAGCAACCCTTTCAGGTACTGGAAAACATGCCTCTACCCCATGCGGAGGAGTAAAGAAGCAAAACAAGCTAAGCCAAGGTCTCCGTCTCATGTGAATAAACTTGCTGAGCCCTGTGTGGGCTCCACCTGTGCTGGAAACAGAGCTGAAGTGGACATGGTGACAGCTGAACCCAAGACAGTATCAACTCTACCAGCAAGTGTTCACGGTAGAAGCAAGATGAGGAGGAACTGCAAAAACAGAAGTCCAGGACCCCAGAGTAGAGGCCAGGCAGATAAGCAAGGGACCTACATTCCTTAGTTTCAGATGTCACAAGAGTAGGTAAGTGGAGGGCATTGGTGGGAGGAGACAAAGAGACCACCACCCAGGGAGGGATAAAGACCCTCCAAGGGATCTTTTGTAGGTATGTGTAGAGGTGAGGTTAGGGGCGGGGGAACAGGACATGGATCCTTCCGACTGCTCCAGAAGTTTTCTCTGCCGGCCCCTCCCCCCGACCTCCTGGAACGGGCTAAGTGCCTTCTTCGATGCTGAACATGAGAGGCTAAATCTCTAGAGTCTAAACTCCTCGAGGGCAGGACCCTTCAAGTGTTGTTCACGGCTGTCCACCTAGTGGCAAGAACAGCTGGCTGAGTGAATGGCTGGATCCTCCCCCCCCCCCACCCCGCTCACCACTGCATAGAGAACGAGGTTCAAATTTCTCAGTCTTTCTTTGCAGCCTTACTTACTCAGTAAGCGTTGTCTATTGAGAGCCACGCTCTGTACTAGGGGCTGAGAACACAAAACTGAAAAGGACAGTCCCTGCTCTCAAAGAGATTATCTCCCACCACACCTGTGCCATGAATGGACTCCTGGAAACCACCAATGTCATGAAACACAAAGAAGGTGGAGAACCGTTCCAGGGAAGACCGGAGCCAGGACCACTTGATGCAAGGCATGATCCCTGACTGGATTCTGGATGATGGAAAAAAGACCACTAAAGAACATCTTTGGGGGCTTCCCTGGTGGTGCAGTGGTTAAGAATCCACCTGCCGATGCAGGAGACACGGGTTCGAGCCCTGGTCCAGGAAGATCCCACCTGCCCGTGTGCCACAACTATTGAAGCCCGCACGCCTAGAGCCCGTGCTCTGCAAAAAGAGCCCACGCACCGCAACGAAGAGTAGCCCCTGCTCACCGCAACTAGAGAAAGCCCGCGAGCAGCAACGAAGACTCAATGCAGCCAAAAATAAATAAATAAATAAAAAGGAAAAAAAAGAACATCTTTGGGACAACTGGGGGAAACTGAATATGGACTGACATTAGATCATAGGATTTTATCAATATCAAACTTCCTGAGCGTGATCAGAGATTATGTCACAGAATGCCCTTGTTCTTGGGAGAAGCATGCTAAAGTATTAAAATTTAAAGATGGGGCTTCCCTGGTGGCGCAGTGGTTGAGAATCTGCCTGCTAATGCAGGGGACACAGGTTCGAGTCCTGGTCTGGGAAGATCCCACATGCCGAGGAGCGACTAGGCCCGTGAGCCACAATTGCTGAGCCTGCGCGTCTGGAGCCTGTGCTCCGCAACAAGAGAGGCCGCGATAGTGAGAGGCCCGCGCACTGCGATGAAGAGTGGCCCCCACTTGCCACAACTAGAGAAAGCCCTCGTACAGAAAGGAAGACCCAACACAGCCATAAAAAAAAAAAAAAAAAAAAAAAATTTAAAGATGAAGTGTCAAGTGTATTTAATTCTCAAATAATTCCGAAAAAAGGAGCAAGGGAGCAAATACAGCAAAATGTTAATCGGTGAATCGAGGTGAGGGGCATATGGGTGATGAATACATTATTCTTGCAACTTTTTCTTGAAGGCTTGAACTTCAAATAAAGGAAGGGAGTGGGTAAACAGCGTCTGAACCTTAGGAGCTCATTCCCGTGTCTCTTCGGTTAATCTTCCCTGAAGTTGCCAGCCTGGTTCTTGGTTTTCACCTCTTTACAACACTGTTCTCACGCCTCTGCCACGCGGTATTTATTCCGGTGCTGACTAAAGGACTGGATATCCATAACTACCCCGAGAGCTGGTTACTATCACCCCGATTTTCCATCTAGGAAAACTGAGTTTGTGCAGAGTCAACACAACCCTCTGGGCGGAGTCGAGATTCGAACCCACATCCGATGGGCTCGGAAGGCGGACGGCCTGGGTTTGCACCAGGGTCTGAGGCTTGTCTCCTCGCGGGCAGGACGGAGAGCGCACGGGTTACGGGAGCCAACATTTTAGAGCTTGTGCCGCGTGCCAGGCGCCTCACAACGACCGTGTCCGAGGAGACTGAGGCTGCCCCAAAGCCAAAGGGGCCCCGGCCGCGGAGCGCCGCAGGAACTTCCTCGGACTCTCCCTTCTTGCGCCGCCGCCCGCACGCTCCGATCCGCGATACCATGGAAACAGCCTCCCAGCACCCCCCGCGGCAGCCGAGCCGGCCTAAGCGCAGGCGCCAGGCGGCCGGAGCCGGTCCGAGCAGGCCCGAGCTCGCCCTCCGACCCCGGCACGAAGGCGAGGGCGGGCGGAGGCAGGGCTTTTTTCTCCCTTGCACAATCTAGACGCCGTCCTCCCCCAGCCCAGCCAAGACCGCATTCTCCTGTACCTGTTGGTAAGAGAATCGCTGCTGCTCCTCGGCCCCCTTCTCCTCCTCCATCATCACCGCGAGCGGATCCTGGCAGGCCCGCGATGACAGAAAGAGGCGGCGGCCGGGAAGGCCCAGTCGGATTTTCCCGCCGCGGCGCCGGGCGACGGGCCGCGCGGGGGGCCAAAGCGCGAAGCTGCCGCCTGCCTCGCTCTCGGCCCCTAGCGGTGGCTCTTGGAAGGGCGCCTCGCAGTCTGTCTGCTCCCGCCGCGCCCAAGCCGAGCTCCCCGGGGACCCCAGAGCCAGCTCCGCGCGGAGCACAGTGGGCAGCACCGGCTCCGGGGGGGGGGGGGGGGGGAGAGAGAGAGAGAGTGTGTGTGTGTGTGTGTGTGTGTGTGTGTGTGTAGGGACAACGGTACACAACTCTGCACCAGCTCCCGGAAAGAGTGTGTGTGTGTGTGTGTGTGTGTGTGTGTGTAGGGACAACGGCACACAACTCTGTATTGTAAATTACATGCGGCTGTAACCTTGGTGTGCCTTGCAAAATCCAGTGTGGGTTTTTGCAATTCTGTAGTGTCACAAAGTCAGACCACGGATAAATGCTTGATTTCTATCCCCTTCAGCGAATAAGTTGCTCACCCCATTGTCAAAGGAATATAGCTATGACCCGAATGTTGGCTGATTTTCTTTTACGTTAAGAGTTAAGTGAAATAGGGGACTTCCCTGGGGGTCCAGTGGTTAAGACTCCACGCTTCCACTGCAGGGGCGCAGGCTGCATCCCTGGCCGGGGAACTAATAAGATCCTGCATGCTGTGCTGCGCGGCCAAAAATTTTTTTAAAAAAAAGTAAAGTGAAACCCAACGTTGGATCTTCACTGCTTCCAAACTTTCTTCAGTTACTTTCCTCCTTCCCAGCTGCACTCTTTGGAGCTTCACTCACACGTTGATGACATGAGTAAGGAACTTCTCTGCCAAGTCGAATAATAGTGTCAAGTACTGGAAGAGTAGTTCCTCAACTTGTGCTATTCATGAGGTAAAGGCTGCAGACACCATACACATTCAAGTTTAATCTGCATTATTAACATATTCCCCCCTCACTTCCTTAAGTAAACAGTCAACAAGGAATTAATTTGTAGATCTGTAGATTTCCTTGGTGTAAATACTCCCACCATGGCCGATTTCAAGCCACCAATATGAGGAAACTGAACTCAGCATTTGTTACCAAACCAGGTTTGTGTGCCCCAGGAGCAGCAGGCCAAACACGGAGACACTGAAGTTTGCAGCAGAGAGTGTGTTGATGACGTAGGTCCTCACGGAAGGAGACAAGAGAACAAATCTCAGGCCCGCATCCCAGAAGGCTCGAGGCTTGAGATATTTATGGGATAAAGAAGCAGGGTGGTCTTAGGTGTGGGGAAAGGTGATCGGAGGCAGGGGAAAGGTGAGGCAGTCAGTGTTCTGCGCAGGCGCAGTTTTAGGGTCGGTGGTCCGAACTAGTCTTAGCTGGCCTGAACTGGGCAGGAGCCAACTCCAAAGTTCGCGAAAACAAGCCCCCCCCCCCGTTACTATAGTGACCCATACGTCAGAAGCGTTATCTATAAGGGCAGTTTAGAAGTCTGGTGATACATTACCTAGGCTATGTGAAGCTTGGAGGGGATGCAGTTAGAGAATGGGAAAAAAAAACAAAAAACAAATAAGCAGGCTTAATCAGTAAAGGAGGCTGCAAGCAGAGGGGTTTCTAACAGGCGGTTTCCTATCTGCTGTTCGGTAGGACACGCTCAAGGATTTCTGCTAACCCTGTGGGGCACAGCCTCACGGAGAGGAGATGCTGCACACCACCAGTCAGACACAGTAGATGCAAATAACGGCAAGAACGGAGATGATAGAAAAATGTGCAACGTAGTAGCGTAATTAAGAAGTGATGACTTTTGAGTTTTTACTACCTTTGTTTTTAGTACAATTTATTTAAGCCCAAATTTATGGAACTTAGTTCTTAATAATGGCTGTGTTTGTTTCTAGTTTTCAGTACTCCTGAAAATTTAGAAATCAACTCTCACCGTACGAACTGGCTCTAGCACACTGCTGGCCTGGCACATAGTAAACACTTACTGAATCAAAGTTGAAAGAATGCATTGTAAAAAAAAAAAAAAAAGAATGTACTGTGTTGGAATCAGTTGTTAGATGCAGACCTGAGTGAGCTGAGTTCCAGTGAGAGCCCCAGAGCCGGGCGCACGGTGGGTTTCACTGAATGTTTGTTGAGGATCTGACTCTCAGCAGCATCTCAGTGAGTCCTGACAAAGTGGAGGCCCCCCCAATTGTTTTAAAGAAATTTGACTTAGATAGATGTAGAGGTATCCCCTGCTTTTGAAAGTTTGCACTGAGCCACTGCACTTTTATGAAGTTCTACATTAGTATGGCAACGGCTTTTTTCTCGTAAAAATGAAAATTCTCTTTGGATTTCTTTCAGTTAGCGAAAACAGGTACTAACGCAGGGCTTTCATAAAAGCAAAGTGGTGGAACTCGAACTTTCAGGAAGGGGGGAAACCTGTATATTTCTAAAGCCTTATTGCAGTCATCAAGGGGAAAATCATATTTTTGGACCTCCTGACACTTCTTTTACAGTTTAGTGCTCTGTTTATTTATTTTTTATTTTTTTAAGAGTTTTTAAAAAATTTTGTTTATTTATTTATTTATTTTTGGCTGTGTTGGGTCTTCATTTCTGTGCGAGGGCTTTCTCTAGTTGCGGTGAGCGGGGGCCACTCTTCATCGTGGTGCGCGGGCCTCTCACTGTCGCGGCTTCTCTCGTTGCGGAGCACAAGCTCCAGATGTGCAGGCTCAGTAGTTGTGGCGCACGGGCTTAGTTGCTCCGTGGCATGTGGGATCTTCCCGGACCAGGGCTCAAACCCGTGTCCCCTGCACTGGCAGGCAGATTCTTAACCACTGCACCACCAGGGAAGCCCTTGGTTTTTTTTTTTAAAGAAAAGAGCATATGCATCTATATGGGGATGTGGGATATTTGAAAGGAATAGAAAAAGAGCTGGGAGGATACATGACAAATACAGTTAAATTCTGAGCATGGGTTGAAGAGAAGGCAGGTAAAGGCACTCAAATTTTTCACTTTATATATTTCTGTATTCTGAATTTTTTTTTTTTTTTTTTGGCTATGCTGGTCTTCGTTGCTGCTCGCGGGCTTTCTCTAGTTGCGGTGAGCAGGGGCTACTCTTCGTTGCGGTGCGTGGGCTCTTTTTGCAGAGCACGGGCTCTAGGCGTGCGCGGGCTTCAGTAGTTGTGGCACACAGGCTTAGCTGCTCCGCGGCATGTGTGATCTTCCTGGACCAGGGCTCGAACCCGTGTCCCCTGCATTGGCAGGCGGGTTCTTAATCACTGCACCACCAGGGAAGCCCTGTATTCTGCATTTTTAAACGAACTCCAGCCCTCGGACCAGGCCTTGGGTTCAGAGCCCAGCCCCTCTCACAGCTTTGTGACCCTGATCAAGTCAGAACCCCTCCAAGGCTCAGTTCCCTCATTTATAAGGTGGGGATCATAGGACCAGCCTCGCAGAGCAGTTGTGAGATTTAAATTGCCTCACATAAGTGTTCAAGAAACAGTAACAATTATTTCCCAGGCAGCGTCTGTGCTTTTTACCTTGCAATGTATCTCACTTTAAAGCAGCTGCTTCCCAGGCTGAAAGAGCATTATTCCAGCGACACGTGCAGAATACCCTAACCCTTTAGGGTCTGAAGAGAGAGGTCCAGGGCTGAGGTATTACGTTACAGAAAATGGATGTACACTGATCTTCTGAACAACACGGGTTTGAACTGCACGGGTCCACTTGCACAAGGGTTTTTCTCAATACTAAATGCTACAGCACTACATGATCCACGATGGGTTGAATCTTTGCGTGCCAAACCACACACTTGGAGGGCCCACTATAAATTATACGCAGATTTTCAACTGCGAGAGGGGAAAGTGGGGATCAGCACCCCTACCCACCCACCTCTTGTTCAAGGGTCAACTGTGGTTGGTTGGGACTATTTTCACAGGATGAAGAGCTGGCATGTAAACTGGCCAGTAGGTGTCAGCATTGCGCCGACAACGCCCTCTTGCCCCTTGGTTAACACTCACTGAGCACTGACTTGCTCCTGGCTGTGCCCTAGGTGCCCTGCCCTCGGAGGTGGGTACTGTTACCCCCATTTTATATATGAGGGAAGAGTGTCCCAGAGGTGAAAGGACTTTGTCAGAGGTTGAACTGCTAGGAGGTGGTAGAGCCCAGATTTGATTATGAGCAGCCTGTCTTCTGAGTTCACACTCTTATCCTCTTCTCTCGTCCCACTGCCCTCACCATAAATAAGGCAAGGACACTGCAGGTTTCCTGAGCCCCTTCCAGCTGCATTAAATAGGGTACCATAAATGTTTAATCATTTATTTTCCCTAAATTTGCACTGTAAAATGCTGATTCAGAACTCCTTCTCCATCGGCTGTTATATGTATTCTAGGAGCTCATGAGGTCAGGACTTTCATATTCTCTCACCACTAAACAAATGGTTCCCAGCACGGTGCTTGGCACATAGTAGGTGTACAGTAAATCTGCCAATGAGTAATGCATCGTACACATTGAGCAGTAAGATAGTCTGATGATCTCTACCAAGTAAGAACACAGAGGCCAGGGGAGGAACCAAGATGGCAGAGTAGAAGGACGTGTTCTCACTCCCTTTTGCGAGAACACCAGAATCACAACTAGCTGCTGGACAATCATCGACAGGAAGACACTGGAACTCACCAAAAGAGATACCCCACATCCAAAGACAAAGGAGAAGCCACAATGAGACGGTAGGAGGGGCGCAATCAGAGTAAAATCAAATCCCATAACTGGTGGGTGGGTGACTCACAGACTGGCGAACACTTATACCACAGAAGTCCACCCACTGGAGTGAAGGTTCTGAGCCCCATGTCAGGCTTCCCTACCTGGGGATCCGGCAACAGGAGGGGGAATTCATAGAGAATCAGACTTTGAAGCCTAGTGGGAATTGATTGCAGGACTTCGACAGGACTGGGGGAAACAGAGACCCCACTCTTGGAGGGCGCACACAAAATAATGTGTGCATCAGGACCCAGGGAAAGGAGCAGTGACCCCGGCGGAGACTGAACCAACCTACCTGCTAGTGTTGGAAGGTCTCCTGCAGAGGCGGTGGGTGGCTCTGTTTCACTGTGGGGACAAGGACACTGGCAGCAGAAGTTCTGGGAAGTACTCCTTGGCGTGAGCCCTCCCAGAGTCTGTCATTAGCCCCACCAAAGAGCCCAGGTAGGCTCCAGCGTTGGGTGCCTCAGGCAAAACAACCAACAGGGAGGGAGCCCAGCCCCACCCATCAACAGTCAAGTGGATTAAAGTTTTACTGAGCTCTGACCACCAGAGCAACAGTCAGCTCTACCCACCACCAGAGCCTCCCATCAAGCCTCTTAGGTAGCCTCAACCACCAGAGGGCAGACAGCAGAAGCAAGAAAAACTATAATCCTGCAGCCTGTGGAACAAAAACCACATTCACAGAGAGACAGACAAGTGAAAAGGCAGAGGGCTATATACCAGATGAAGGAACAAGATAAAACCCCGGAAAAACAACTAAATGAAGTGGAGATAGGCAACCTTCCAGAAAAAGAATTCAGAATAATGATAGTGAAGATGATCCAGGACCTCGGAATAAGAATGGAGGCAAAGATCAAGAAGATGCAAAAAATGTTTAACAAAGACCTAGAAGAATTAAAGAACAAACAAACAGAGATGAACAATACAATAACTGAAATGAAAACTACACTACAAGGAATCAATAGCAGAATAACTAAGGCAGAAGAACGGATAAGTGACCTGGAAAACAGAATGGTGGAATTCACTGCTGCGGAACAGAATAAAGAAAAAAGAATGAAAAGAAATGACGACAGCCTACGAGACCTCTGGGACAACATTAAACACAACAACATTCACATTATAGGGGTCCCAGAAGGGGAAGAGAGAGAGAAAGGACCAGAGAAAATATTTGAAGAGATTATAGTCGAAAACTTCCCTAATATGGGAAAGGAAATAGCCACCCAAGTCCAGGAAGCGCAGAGAGTCCCATACAGGATAAACCCAAGGAGAAACACGCCGAGACACACAGTAATCAAACTGGCAAAAATTAAAGACAAAAATTATTGAAAGCAGCAAGGGAAAAATGACAAATGACATACAAGGGAACTCCCATAAGGTTAACAGCTGATTTCTCAGCAGAAACTCTACAAGCCAGAAGGGAGTGGCATGATATACTTAAAGTGATGAAAGGGAAGAACCTACAACCAAGATTACTCTACCCAGCAAGGATCTCATTTAGATTTGATGGAGAAATCAAAAGCTTTACAGACAAGCAAAAGCTAAGAGAATTCAGCACCACCAAACCACCTCTACAACAAATGCTAAAGGAACTTCTTTAAGTGGGAAACACAAGAGAAGAAAAGGACCTATAAAAACAAACCCAAAACAATTAAGAAAATGGTCATAGGAACATACATATCGATAATTACCTTAAACGTGAATGGATTAAATGCTCCAACCAAAAGACACAGGCTTGCTGAATGGATACAAAAACAAGACCCATATATATGCTCTCTACAAGAGACCCACTTCAGACCTAGGGACACATACAGACTGAAAGTGAGGGGATGGAAAAAGATATTCCATGCAAATGGAAATCAAAAGAAAGCTGGAGTAGCTATGCTCATATCAGATAAAATAGACTTTAAAATAAGAATGTTAGAAGAGACAAGGAAGGACACTACATAATGATCAAGGGATCAATCCAAGAAGAAGATATAACAATTATAAATATACATGCACCCAACATAGGAGCACCTCAGTACATAAAGCAACTGCTAACAGCTATAAAAGAGGAAATCGACAGTAACACAATAATAGTGGGGGACTTTAACACGTCACTTACACCAATGGACAGATCATCCAAAATGAAAATAAATAAGGAAACAGAAGCTTTAAATGACACAATAGACCAGATAGATTTAATTGATATTTATAGGACATTCCATCCAAAAACAGCAGATTACACTTTCTTCTCAAGTGCGCACAGAACATTCTCTGGAATAGATCACATCTTGGGTCACAGATCAAGCCTCAGTAAATTTAAGAAAATTGAAATCATATCAAGCATCTTTTCTGACCACAACGCTATGAGATTAGAAATGAATTACAGGGAAAAAAACGTAAAAAACACAAACACATGGAGGCTAAACACGACGTTACTAAATAACCAAGAGATCACTGAAGAAATCAAAGAGGAAATCAAAAAATTCCTAGAGACAAATGACAATGAAAACACGACGACCCAAAACCTATGGGATGCAGCAAAAGCAGTTCTAAGAGGGAAGTTTATAGCTATACAAGCCTACCTAAAGAAACAAGAAAAATCTCAAGTAAACAATCTAACCTTACACCTAAAGAAACTAGAGAAAGAAGAACAAACAAGACCCAAAGTTAGCAGAAGGAAAGAAATCATAAAGATCAGAGCGGAAATAAATGAAATAGAAACAAAGAAAACAATAGCAAAGATCAATACAACTAAAAGCTGGTTCTTTGAGAAGATAAACAAAATTGATAAGCCATTAGCCAGACTCATCAAGAAAAAGAGGGAGAGGACTCAAATCAATAAAATCAGAAATGAAAAAGGAGAAGTTACAACAGACACTGCAGAAATACAAAGCATCCTAAGAGACTACTACAATCAACTCTATGCCAATAAAATGGACAACCTGGAAGAAATGGACAAATTCTTAGAAAGGTGTAACCTTCCAAGACTGAACCAGGAAGAAACAAAATATGAACAGACCAATCACAAGTAATGAAATTGAAACTGTGATTAAAGATCTTCCAACAAACAAAAGTCCAGGACCAGATGGCTTCACAGGTGAATTCTATCAAACATTTAGAGAAGAGCTAACACCTATCCTTCTCCAACTCTTCCAAAAAATTGCAGAGGAAGGAACACTCCCAAACTCATTCTATGAGGCCACCATCACCCTGATACCAAAACCAGACAGACACTACAAAAAAAGAAAACTACAGACCAATATCACTGATGAATATAGATGCAAAAATCCTCAACAAAATACTGGCAAACAGAATCCAACAACACATTAAAAGGATCATACACCACGCTCAAGTGGGATTTATCCCAGGGATGCAAGGATTCTTCAATATACGCAAATCAATCAATGTGATACACCATATTAACAAATTGAAGAATAAAAACCATATGATCATCTCAATAGATGCAGAAAAAGCTTTTGACAAAATTCAACACCCATTTATGATAAAAACTCTCCAGAAAGTGGGCATAGAGGGAACCTACCTCAACATAATAAAGGCCATATATGACAAACCCACAGCAAACATCATTCTCAATGGTGAAAAACTGAAAGCATTTCCTCTAAGATCAGGAACGAGACAAGGATGTCCACTCTCACCACTATTATTCAACATAGTTCTGGAAGTCCTAGCCACAGCAATCAGAGAAGAAAAAGAAAAGGAATACAAATTGGAAAAGAAGAAGTAAAACTGTCACTGTTTGCAGATGACATGATACTATACATAGAGAATCCTAAAACTGCCACCAGAAAACTGCTAGAGCTAATTAATGAATATGGTAAAGTTGCAGGATACAAAATTAATGCACAGAAATCTCTTGCATTCCTATACACTAATGATGAAAAATCTGAAAGAGAAATTATGGAAACACTCCCATTTACCATTGCAACAAAAAGAATAAAATACCTAGGAATAAACCTACCTAGGGAGACGAAAGACCTGTATGCAGAAAACTATAAGACACTGATGAAAGAAATTAAAGATGATACAAACAGATGGAGAGATATACCATGTTCTTGGATTGGAAGAATCAACATTGTGAAAATGACTATACTACCCAAAGCAATCTACAGATTCAATGCAATCCCTATCAAATTACCAATGGCATTTTTTACAGAGCTAGAAAAAATCATCTTAAAATTTGTATGGAGACACAAAAGACCCCAAATAGCCAAAACAGTCTTGAGGGAAAAAAACGGAGCTGGAGGAATCAGACTCCCTGACTTCAGACTATACTACAAAGCTACAGTAATCAAGACAATATGGTACTGGCACAAAAACAGAAACATAGATCAATGGAACAAGATAGAAAGCCCAGAGATAAACCCACGCACCTATGGTCAACTAATCTATGACAAAGGAGGCAAAGATATACAATGGAGAAAAGACAGTCTCTTCAATAAGTGGTGCTGGGAAAACTGGACAGCTACACGTAAAACAATGAAATTAGAATACTCCCTAACACCATACACAAAAATAAACTCAAAATGGATTAGAGACCTAAATGTAAGACCAGACACTATAAAACTCTTAGAGGAAAACATAGGAAGAACACTCTTTGACATAAATCACAGCAAGATCTTTTTTGATCCACCTCCTAGAGTAATGGCAATAAAAACAAAAACAAACAAATGGAACCTAATGAAACTTCAAAGCTTTTGCACAGCAAAGGAAACCATAAACAAGACGAAAAGACAACCCTCAGAATGGGAGAAAATATTTGCAAATGAATCAACGGACAAAGGATTAATCTCCAAAATATATAAACAGCTCATTCAGCTCAATATTAAAGAAACAAACACCCCTATCCAAAAATGGGCAGAAGACCTAAATAGACATTTCTCCAAAGAAGACATACAGACGGCCACGAAGCACATGAAAAGATGCTCAACATCACTAATTATTAGAGAAATGCAAATCAAAACTACAATGAGGTATCCCTTCACACCAGTTAGAATGGCCATCATCAGAAAATCTACAAACAACAAATGCTGGAGAGGGTGTGGAGAAAAGGGAACCCTCTTGCACTGTTGGTGGGAATGTAAATTGATACAGCCACTATGGAGAACAATATGGAGGTTCCTTAAAAAACTAAAAATAGAATTACCATATGACCCAGCAATCCCACTACTGGGCATATACCCAGAGAAAACCATAATTCAAAAAGACACATGCACCCAAATGTTCATTGCAGCACTATTTACAATAGCCAGGTCATGGAAGCAACCCAAATGCCCATCAACAGACAAATGGATAAAGAAGTTGTGGTACATATATACAATGGAATATTACTCAGCCATAAAAAGGAACGCAATTGTTGAGACGTGGATGGATCTAGAGACTGTCATACAGAGTGAAGTAAGTCAGAAAGAGAAAAACAAATATCGTATATTAACGCATGTATGTGGAACCTAGAAAAATGGTACAGATGAGCCAGTTTGCAGGGCAGAAGTTGAGACACAGATGTAGAGAACAGACATATGGACACCAAGGGGGGAAAACTGCGGTGGGGTGGGGATGGTGGTGTGCTGAATTGGGCGATTGGGATTGACATGTATACACTGATGTGTATAAAATTGATGACTGATTAAAAAAAAAAAAAAAAAAGAATGGAATGTGCCAGGAAAAAAAAAAAGAACACAGAGAGGAGTTGCTGCCTTCAGGCCTATAGAAGAGCTCTCACCAGGAACTAAATTGACCAGCACCTTGATCTTGAACTTCCCAGTCTCCAGAACTGTAATAAATAAATTCCTGTTGTTTAAGACAAAAAAAAAAAAAAAAAGATAGTCTGATGATTAAGTGCATGGATTCTGGCACCAGATTGCCAGGGCTCAAATTTCAGTTCTGCAGGAGCTATGTGATCTTGGACAAGTTACTTCACATCCTTGGGCTTCATCTGTAAATTGGGGATAATGGTAGCACCTACTTCAGAGGCTGTTGTATTAAATGAGTAAACTTAAAACAGTGCCTGGGAGCTTCTCTGGTAGCACGGTGGTTAAGAATCCGCCTGCCAATGCAGGGGACACGGGTTCGATCCCTGGTCCAGGAAGATCCCACGTGCCGCGGAGCAGCTAAACCTGTGCGCCGCAACTACTGAGCCCACACGCCTAGAGCCCGTGCCACTGTACAGAGAAGCCCACGCACCGCAACAAAGAGTAGCCCCCACTTGCCGCAACTAGAGAAAAGCCTGCGCGCAGCAAGCAACGAAGACCCAACGCAGCCAAAAAAGAAAAAAATAAAGAAAATAATTTAAAAAAAAAAGACAGTGCCTGGCACACACTCTGTTAGCTATTATTATATTCTTATATATTCCATAAATACTGTATGAGGCCCTCAGGAAAACCCCCAAATAGGGCCAGAGTTCCCAGCTTCCCCATGTAACAAATTGTCCTTTTCCAGGGAAGCATATGTGGCAGATTATATTTGGAAAAAAAAAAAAAAACTCCTGACACACATGCTCTTCTAGAACTTTGCCACTCTGCCATCAAGAGGTAAAGCCTAATACTCCTTCCCTTGAATTTAGAGGGCTTATGACTCACTTGTAACTGATATAGTGTGGCTGAAATAATGCTGTGTCACATCTATGGCTAGGTCTTAAAAGGCAATGTGGTATCCATTTTGTTAGCTGGAACACTCCCCTTTGGAGCCCTGGGCCACCAAGTAAGAAGTCTGCCTAGGCTAAGGCCACGTGGTGAGGCCGCTGTGCACCTTTCCAGCTGGTAGCCCTAGCTGAGGTCCCAGCCAGCATCAACCGCCCAATGAATGAAGGAGACAGACACCTCCAAGTGATCCCAGCCATGGAATCACCCCCAGCTTTCAAGTCTTCTTAGCTGAGGCTCCAAGACATTGTGGAACAGAGACAAGCTGTCGCTCCTGTACCCTTCCAACTTCCTGGCCCTCAGAATTAGGAGAATGATAAAGATGGTGGTTATACCACACCACTGAGTTTGGGGTGGTTTGTTACTGGAACAGCATATCTATTACAAAACAGCGAACATGTCGGTGCTAACATACATACTAAACATAGTATATACATCCTGACGGTCTCTCTACCCCTCCTAAAAAGATGGCTCCACATCTGCCTCAAAGAAATGTAACACCTGTATATCCCCTGCCTAAAGCCTCTGCTGAGAGGTCCTGTCTGCTCCCCTGCCTGACCCATACGTCTTAACTCCGCTGTGTCTCAAATGAAGCAGAAAGAAAGCAGAAAGATAATAGGCCCCCAGTCTCTGCCAAGGGAGGCCCTTTGCTGGAATGGCCACCAGACTGTCCCTGTGGCAGTTAGGCTGGACAGGACCTGGCTGGGGGCAGAACCCATCCATGGCCACCTCTATCCACTTTCAGAATTGTTCGACCACCTCACCTTCAGCAGGAAGTAGGTAATAGTCAACCTTAAATAGTATTCACTGTGTGGCAGACATTAATTTTTCAAATAAGTCATGGGATGTAAAATTCCAAAGGCATGAAATCATATATAGTAAAAAAAACCCTCCCTGTCAAGGACCTAGGCAAAGGACGGTTATATTCTTTTAGCGATAAAGGAGCTTCCGTTTATTTTGCCCTGACTGTGCCATAATGGCCCCACCTGGTTGCTCGTTAGAAATACAGAATGTGGGGCCCCACCCCAGACCTGCTGACTCAGAATCTGCCTTTTTTCCCCAAGATCCACCCGCTGGCAGGGTGGTGGTGAAGGGGTTATGGCGGTAGTGTATTCAGTTAAGATCTGTCTGTCTTAACATACACACTTGAGCACACAGAGGAGCCCCGCCAGGAACTTTTTGAGGGCTGGTTTGCAAAGTGAATTCACCAGTGAGTGCTGAGAAGTAACATTTGGTTTCTAACTCTCAGAAACGCCACTGCTTCAGGGACAGGCACACCCCGAAGTGGTAATAATAATAATTACCACTTATGTAGGTGCTTATTATGTGTCAAGTGTAGGTCTGTTTTTACTAGGTGAATCTTCAAAATAGCCTTAAGGAGGCAGGCACGATGATTATCCCCATTTTACAAATGAGAAGACTGAGGCCAGATAGATTAAATAATTTGTCCAGTCATAAGCCTGTACACCCACCCCTTGACTACCTCTCCCCACCCTTCCCTCCAGAGTTAATCATTACCTAACTCTGCTGTTCCTGGTACTATTATTGAGGTCTTTTCTTTCTTTCTTTTTTTTTTTTTTAAAGAAAACAAAGAGGAAAATATTTAACAAGGCTAAATAAAGGAAGGAAATAAACTAATTCAAATGTAATGAAACCAGGTGCACATCATTCTGCCAATGAGGATGTGGCTCAGTGTGGATAAGGTGAGAATGTTTAAGAATCTGGAGAAGCAGCATAAATATGATTTTTCTTTTTTTTAAATTTTTATTAAATAAAGGGAAAAGGGAATTCAGCTGCATGATACAAAGGCTCCAGTTTGATCAAATTCCACAAAAACCTTTCCCACCTATGTGAGAAGAGCTCTGTCTCCCTAACCCACGGGGGACACGCGGGAAACACTGCCTCAGGGAGCTGGCTCTCGAGGTCGCGCACAGGCTCAATTTCTGCTCCATCCCAAGAGGCGAGGGCAGAGGGCGTGATGGTTCTCAAAGAGCTACTTTACAAATAAACTCGGGTTGACTCTTCAGGAGTCTCTTACGACACTTTATTTTCAAAGATCTGAGCAGAAAGTAGGGCAAAGGGCCATGTAAGCAGTGCTGTGTGGCAAGTGGAATGTACCGGTCTGTGGAGTCGTGGCGCCTAACAGAATCTGATCAGGCGTTGTATGAAGACGAGGACACGCTGCCACCGTGGCCTGTCCAGTTGGTGTGGATAAACTGTCCCGGCTTGGCCAAGAGTTCATAGGTGTGAGCCCCAAAGTAATCGCGCTGAGCCTAGAAAACAAGAAATGGTTTGGTTATAGGACAGACGCAGGCACATGACCCTAGGTACCACCCAGGTTAATGTTCACCACCTATTCCAAAAGCTCACCTGGATTAGGTTGGCCGGCAGCATCTCGTGTCTGTATCCATCGTAGAAGGAAAGAGCAGTGGTGAAGCAGGGCATGGGAATGCCTGTCTGGACACCAGTACTGACTGCCCGCCGCCAGGAGTCCTGAGCAAAAAAGCAAAGCCAAAGACTAGTGATTAGCTCACAGAAAAGACAACAGATTTTCATACATAAATGAAAAAGCAGACGCCCCCAGAGCAAAACCCACTGAGACAGAATTCCTGTACCACCCAACTCTGGGCTACATACCTGGCAGTTTTCCACAGCTGACTTAAAGAAGTCATCTAGTAGTAGGTTCTGAAGTCCTGGGTTTCGATCAAACGCATCTTTTATCTTTCCTAGGAATACACTGAAATAATCAAGAGGGAAAACAATCAATAAATCTTAACTAGCAGGCTGAACGCCTGGCAGAAAGCAGGGGAAGTAAGTGGGAAGCTGACAGATACCCTCGCGAGGTACGAAGGCACCTGTCCCCCCATCCCCACCAGCTCGCTGTATGTGCCGTGAATACAGACAGCCCAGGTCCCGAGAGGTGAGGGCCGAGGGCACAACCGTGCTCACAGAACTACTTTAGACGGGGCAGGGTGGACACTGGAGTTAGAATAACCGACGTGCAGGAAGAAAGTGAGATGTGACCCCTAAACCTGCCTGGTTGCCAGCGTCCCAGCGGGAGGACTCACTGCACCAGTTCCAGGGAAGCCGTCCCCGAGCGCGCCCAAAGACCGCGGCGCTCCCGCACGGCAGGCGGCAGGCCCCCCGACCACTCACCTCCTGATGATGCAGCCCCCCCTCCACATCAGGGCAATGCCGCCATAGTTGAGGGTCCAGCCAAATTCAGTGGCTGCCTGTCTTAGCAGCATAAAGCCCTGAGCATAAGAGATGATCTTGGAAGCATAGAGGGCCTAAAGGAGGGCACAAAGACTCATCAGAGCTGCGGCTGGCCCACGGCTGCCTAATCCACACCCCCCCCCGCCCCGCAGTGCAGCTCTAACGAGGACACGGTTTAGCAAAGGCTGCAAATCAGATCAACAGGCAAGGCTGGACTGACCCCACGTCCTCCCCGTGGCCTCGGGGTGTTCTCCCCACCAGTCCCACCCCCGCTGCCACTGCGGGGCGGCACCCCACCTTTCGAATGTCCTCCAGGAATGATTTCTTATCTCCTTCGAACTGGACCTTTTGAGGCCCCTTCAGCTTTTGGCTGGCTTGAATCCTCTCGTCCTTCAGAGATGATAAGCATCGAGCAAAGACCGCTTCTCCTACGTGGGGGGAAGGGGGAGATAACAAGTCACCACAACTCACACGCAGAACCCGAGGAGGAGCACACACGAGCCAGAGAGGACGAGGGAGAAGAGCAAGGGAGCACGAGTCCCAGTTTCTCCACGAGCTGGAAGTCTCAACCTTCCGCCACAAAGGTTAACCTGGATCAGAAAGAACTTTCATAAAAAGTTCTAACGGTTAATTTGAAAATGACAACTCCAAGTCAGTCTTCCAACATAAAGACACGTATTCAACCTCAAAGATCACCATCAACTTCAAAGGGGAATTTTAAGGGGAAAATACGAAGAGCAAAACCACTATTGTTAAGAATTACTCAGTGTTGGTCCACCAGTAAAATTTCAGTTTCATTTGCGAGGACTTTAATTTATAAATGGTCACCAAAGACTTCATTTATTTTCTTTTGAAGCACTAATACTCATCACTTTGAAACAACGAGTACACTGAGACTTCACCCTTCAAAAAACTCCATTTTCTAATTCTTACAGTTTAGTTTTTGCTATGTCCATGGTCACCATTACAGTTTCACAATTTTACTTCATTTGAATAAAAAATATTTCAATGTTTTTTTTGGTGGGGGGGCTGTGCTGTGCGGCATGTGCAATCTTAGTGCCCCGACCAGGGATCGGACCCGCGCCCCCTGCAGTGGAAGGTGGATTCTTAACCACTGGACCACCAGGGAAGTCCCCAATATGGTATTTTAATATTAAGATATTACTATCTTAAAAATTATCACTTATAAATGCTTGCCCAATTGACACTTTATATAATTAGAATAAATTAACCATTTTTTCCCCCAACAGACAAAATGAAGTAAAACCTCTGGGACTAACAGAGGACTTTATTTCTGAGGAAAGGGTTCTGGCCATAAACTTGAGAGCAGGTGTCTCCCTGTCCTTGTCCTTGCCTGGCCCTCTGGGCTCCTGCACTGCACACACATGATGACTTAGCATTCCTGGGCGGAAGCTTCACAAGACGAAAGGCAGGAAGAGGCGAGTGTGGCGTAACCCTCGGGGGTTACCTAAAGATTAGCTGGAAGACTCACTTCCCCATTAGTTCAACAAACAAGAATGGCACATAGCCAGGGAGGAAGCCTGCCTGCCATCAGCTTTAGACGGGGCAGGGTGGACACTGGAGTTAGAATAACTGACGTGCAGGAAGAAAGTGAGATGTGACTTAGGTAGGCTACAAAGTCTCTGAAACAAGAGAGTAGGACTCCTTTTGAGGCAGTGATGAAAAAACTGCTCCCAGTTATTGTGCCCTTGGGCCCCCGCCCAGGGTAGCACTCAGATTAGCTAAAAAGCAGTCAGCTTCCTTCTCTGCAGAGCTGGACAAAGCAAACTGCTTCCCTCCTTAACTGTGCCTGCAACTACCCAGTCAGCTGTAAACAGAGTCAGGCATAATTAACAGGAAACCAAAGGCGGGAGGAGACTAGGGAGGGAAAGGCAACCTATGTCTGGAAGAGCCAACAAGAAAACTTGTTTTATTACTACAGGGGGAACCATTCTGCCAGGAGCAAAGATCAGCCTTCATTAAGCAGACCAGGAGCCTCCCTTCATTCTCCTTTTCCAATCTTGACAGAATGTATCTATTTTATTCTTAAAGAACCATCATGTAGTTTCATTAATCCCCTTATCGTTTTTGTTTTATTTCTGCTTTTGATTATTTCCTTCTCTCTACAACTTTTTGAGTTTGATGCTTAGCTCATTAAGACAAGATAAAAAACATGGATGGGAAGGATATACACTCACTTCAGGACAGTAGTTTTCTTCTAAAAGAAGAAGGGGAAGGAATTTAGGAAAAGAATATTAAAGGACTGGAAATGCTTAGGTAATATTTTATTCCTCAAATATCTGAGAAAAAAACCTCAGCAAAATAGTAATAAATGTTGAGTACCTAAACTTTTATTATTCTGTGAACTTTTGTATGAAAAATTCCATTACAGTTAGCTTCCCTATTAGAAAGATCTTAGGTCATTGACTATAATTTGATCACTAATGTTAAACCGATCCCCAAAGTCAAACTGGATAAGACAGGTAGTAACTTTTGAATTTCTCTCAAAGAAGAAATGAGTTTTCTCATGACTGACAGAAGGATTATAAAGAAGAGATTCAAAAGCAGCTTCAGCCTCTCTCACACTGTCAACTTATTCAAGTGCAGAAAGAGCAGACCGCACTCGGAAAGCCGACTAGGGTTGAACAGATTCTCTGAGAGATCTGGTAACTCTCAGTTGCCTGAAGGACATCAGGGTCAAAACAGTGAGATGAAAAGGTTCAATCCAAAGCTGAGTGTTACCGATGAGGGTGACGGGGACGCCGTACTCCAGGGCAGAGATGGCGGTCCACTTCCCGGTGCCCTTCTGCCCCGCGCTGTCCCTGATCTTTGGCAGCAGGTGTTTGCCGTCAGTATCTTGGAACCTGAGAATACTGGCTGTGATCTCAATCAGGAATGAGTCCAGCTCTGTCTTATTCCATTCCTCAAAGGCCTGTGTGCAGGATGTGAAAGAAAACAATGTGGGAGAACCTAGGATTATACCGGAGATGCTCCCTTAACGGATTCATCCCTTTCCCATGTAAATATTGACCGACGCTCACAATCTGCCCAACACCTGAGGCTACCAGGCTCCTGTGCAGGACACCCGAACGCTTCTTCCACCAGCTGAGTGTTATGCTAACCAAGAGTCGGCTGCTTCTGATTTCAACCTGGTCGTGCTGTTTTCTGGTCACCAGGCCAGTGCTTTCCTCAGAGCCAGGTGTCCCCTCACCTCACTTGGGTTTTCGTACAGTCACGTTCCTTGATCACTCGATCTAGAGCAGCCTCTTCCTCCCGTTTACTTTTCTTTATAATAGTGATCACGAACAAGTTTTATATATTCAGTCATTACTGTCTTTCCAAGGTCCATGAGGGCAGGGACTTTGTTTTTCCCACTAATCCCAACAGTGCCTGGTACTCATATTATGTAAACCAATTAAATACGAACACAAAAGGAAAAGCAATGTTTCTATGAAAATTAAGTCAAACTGTTTTGGAAAGAACAATAAAGGCAAGTTAGTGAAACAAAGTAAGTGGGGATGACACAATTTTTTTTTTTTTTGGCCACACCACATGGCTTGTGGGATCTTAGTTCCCCAACCAGGGGTTGAACCCAGGCCCTTGGCAGTGAGAGTGCAGAGTCCTAACCACTGGACCGCCAGGGAATTCCCAACACAAATTTTAAAATTAGGAGGGAAAAGAATGTAAAACATCTGGAAGGATTCTGCACTGTGTGCAAGTGTCTTTAAATCACGTTCCACTTGAAATAACCGAAACTACAAATTCTAGATGATAAGAAAGTTGATTAGAATGCTAATCAGCAGAGCCACACTTAAAAGGACCTGGCTCTCCATGAAACGATGGGTGATTGAACGTACCTTCCTATATTTTCAATTAAAATAAATGTTTGCCTAGTTAATGATGCTGAAGTATTTAGAGAAAATAGTACAAATGTCTGCAGTTTACTTTGAAGTGTATTTTTTAAAAAAGATAAAACTGATAGAGGGATGGACAGATATTCCACAAAGTAAGCAGAGTAAAATGTTAATGGTAGAATCTAGGTTGTGTGTATGTAAGTGATCACTGTCAAATTCTTTCAATTTTGTTGTATGTTTGAACATTTTCAGAATAAAATGTTTGGGGAAATGCTTATGTTTCCCAACTCTGACAACCTTTTTTGAACAGCTGTCTAACAGCCAGTCCCACCTGGATCAGAAAAGCGAGCTTCTGCGGCACCTCCCACGTGGGACCATCGGAGGATCAAACGAGACCAGGCGGTTAAGTGACACAGGCCTGACACACAGTCAGGGTCCCTGAGTGGGAGAGACGATTACACCAAGAGTCTCTGGGAACTTCTGGCTTAGTGACTGGCTATCAGATTTTATGGTCCTGTTACTGAGAGCTTCCCTTAGATTAGGCTGAGTCCATCCAGGCCACCAGAATGACCAAGGGAAAAAGAATGAGGAAGGACTTACCGTCACCAACAAAGCCTTCTCACCTGAGCAGCGCTCCCCACCCAGGGCCCGGGACTCACCTCTGCCATCTCCTTGTGCTCCATGCCCAGGACGTCTTTCATCAGGTGGTAGGCCTCGCAGATGAGCTGCATGTCTCCGTACTCTATCCCGTTGTGCACCATCTTCACAAAGTGTCCTGCCCCCTCGTCCCCCACCTGTTAGAGCCACAAGCGCCAAGAGGCCTTCAGGGAGCCAGGAAATACACCAGAGAAGCCCACCTCCAGTTCTTTGGCAAGGCTCCCTCCCCATACAAAAAATAACAAATACGAACAAATATTTATAGTATTTTCAAAAAAAGACTCACCATATAACAACCCAACACAAGCCTCAATCCAGCACGATGCTATTGTAAACTAACTCCAAATTCATTCCTTTAAAGGTTTTTCAAAATCCCCAAATTCACTGTTAAGTACCCACAGGTCTTTAGCCTACATTTTCCATTCTTTCTCATTGTTATTAAAAGTGACTCCCCACTCCCCAGCCCCCTCCCACAAGTAAAAGGAGTCTTCTTTTTCCTGAAGTTATTTTTCTAGCAACCACAGGTGAAAAGAAGCTGGCTAATTAAATCACTTGTACTTTAAACAATATATAAATGTACTGTAGTTGTAATGGCCACCGAGAGATAAATGACCTCAGATGCAAGGTCTGCCCTCAACCTTTTAAGCCCAGAAATGTGTTCTTGCCAGGGTCCCACAACTGACAAGGTACTGATTTCTAATAAAGCTGGCAAGATGTATAAAATCAGAATACCAGTCTGTGAATTTATGATGAGAAATTTAACTATGTACCTTAATGGTTACAAGTGTTAGTCTGATCAACACATTCTGTCCCTGTGGACAAGCTACTTGGGAAGCCAGATTATCTGAAAACTGGTTGGAGGGCAAGGAGTCAGAACAAGGAGAGCTCTGCAGTCAGACACTCCCGTCACCATGACAGGGATATGCCTGCCGGTGGACCAGTGCTGGCAGCACTGCCGGGGTGGATGCTGTCACACTGCCACCCTGACACAGAGACTTCCTCCGTCTATGTTTCCATGGCTGGCCTACCCTTTCTGATTTTTTTTTTTTTTAATTTATTTTGGCTGCGTTGGGTCCTCGTTGCTGTGCGCGGGCTTTCTCTAGTTGTGGCGAGCGGGGGCTACTCTTCATTGTGGTGTGCGGGCTTCTCATTGCGGTGGCTTCTCTTGTTGTGGAGCACAGTCTCTAGGTGCGCAGGCTTCAGTAGTTGTGGCACGTGGGCTCAGTAGTTGTGGCTCGTGGGCTCTAGAGCGCAGGCTCAGTAGCTGTGGCGCACAGGCTTAGCTGCTCCGCGGCACGTGGGATCTTCCCGGACCAGGGCTTGAACCCGTGTCCCCTGCATTGGCAGGCAGACTCCTAACCGCTGCGCCACCAAGGAAGTCCCCCCATTCTGATTTTGACACTTTCTTTGGCCATGAAGTAACATGGCCAATAATACCTTGCTTCACCCCTTCCTTCCTGTAACTTCAAAACTGAGCTAAGGGGTGCCTGCTTTTAGTATCTATACCAGTTTTTTCTTTTCAGTAACCTAAGAGTAAGGCTTGGGGTTATGGAAAGTCAACAGGAGTTGATCAAGATACACAGGCAAGTACTGTTATTTTCCTCATGATTATGTCCTAAATGTATCTAAAAAGAAGTTACTGTCACTGTACTTTTTTTTTTTTTTTTACCATAGTAATGTATTGTCAAGGAACAAAAGCTCCCTTCCCAATCCTTCACACTAGTGAGAAAATTACTCAGTCTTCTAAATCACAGCACCAGCGTCTCTCAATGCTAAGCAGGTTCTGACTGAACTCAGTGACCACTGGTTAAAACGTGAGGAGCAGCTTAGTCACCAGGCACTGTCAGGCCCAGGGGGAGGCCTCCCCTCATCCCCCGTGGGCCCAAGTCCTCATTTCTTCTCTACCTTTTATCTCATATAAAACAAAACTAACATCATAAAAATGGCACATAGAGTAAAATGCAAGGGGATCAGGAGCTAAAGAGAACTTGGAGGTCATCCAGTCCAACCCCCATATTTGACAGATGAGAAAACTGAAGCCCATGGAAGAAAATGACTTGCCTAATGTCACACCGCTAGTCAATGGAGAGCCAGAAGGACAACTCAGGTCTCCCCTGACTAGTGTTTTTTTTTCATCCATGGGATGGACTGAGGCTGTAACAAGGGATAAAATTTATTTTACCAGCAACACAAAATATAGGAAGGGAAAGAATGTGCCTCGGCCTCCTTCACATTCAGTGAGGGCGAAGAGCTGCAGCTTACTCTGTTCTAAGCACACAATACCTACCCAAGGGAGCAAACTCCACTTTTGATTCTGACATTCTCTCTTTTTTTTTTTTTTCTTCCCCCACCCCCTTGACATTCTTTCTTTCTTTTTCTTTTCTTTTTGTTTTTTTTGGCCACGCCATGCGGCTTGCGGGACCTTAGTTCCTCAAGCAGGGATTGAACCGAGGCCACGGCGGTAGGAGTGCAGAGTCCTAACCACTGGACCACCAGGCAACTCCCTTGACATTCTTTCTTTAGCCATGAAGTAACATGGAGAAAAAAACCTTACTTCATCTCATCCTTCCTGTTCCTTTTTTAAGGAATCCATATTTTAGATGAATTGAGAAGGGCTGCTTTTAATATCAACCTCCAATTGAGACACAAGGACATGTACAATTGACGCATTTTCGGCATCGGCTGTGCTAGCGACGTAAACATTGAGGAGCTTATGTCACAAAGCAAACCGCTGGGACCACGGTGATCCTTGCTCTGCACCTGGTCATGTCGATGCCCGTGGCGCCAACTGGCTTCAGGGGGGCCCACAACGTACCCAGTCACAGCAGGGTTCTCCAGTCCCCACTTTTGCAGCGATGCCCTGGAAGATGGCCTTGATGTGGGGCCTGTAGGAAGGAAGTGGGTGGTTCAGCTGCTGACAAGGGGAGGCCTGGGTCTCCACGAAATTCTCAAGGACTCCCCCCCGCCCCCCAACTGTTTGCTTTCTAGCGGGCGGTGGAAGTGCCCACAAAAAAGTAATGAATAAGCTAAGTCCGCAAGGTAAATCAGTCAGAGGCTGCGGACGATCTGATTTGAGACAGGAGACAAAAAGGCTGGGTAAGAGGGTCAGCAAAGCCCCAGAAGAAATTTCTATTGCACTATCAGAAGAAGCTGTGATTCCAAGCCGTTCCTGTAGCGACTGCTTCTGTTAGTCTGGATGTATGTTACCAAGCACAGCAGGATTCTGGACAGACAGAACCATGCAACATTTCCAAGAGCTACATTCCTTATCATCCAGAGAAAAAGCAACTGTTCTTCATTCCTTCCACGCCTCCCCTAGGAGTACAGAGTAACTCCTGACGCCGTTCCCTACTGTTCTCCTCACTTTTGACCAATAAAGCCTTCTTCACAAAAGGGTTTTGGTAAAGACACAAAACCTCACAGGGCTGCAAAGTGAATGCTCAGGAGGAGGGGGCTAGGGTAGCTACATCTTAAGCTTTTAGAGCTTCCCTGAACTTTGACTATTTCAGATAAAAGTACCATTTCTGCTTCTAACAGGTCAGTGTGAGAAAATGTATTAATGAGAACTAGAGCACCTCTGTATATCAGACTTTTTCATGTGTATTGTCTACATTTGTAACAGCCCACTTAGCGGTACCCCAAAATAAATATTTTTAAGTTTTTGAGAAGCAGGAAGGCCTCTATTTCTAGACTTTAACATACTGAAGAGAATCCCCAGACTTAATCATTAGGGAGGTAATTAAAAGACTAATCTTCCCCAGTCAACCCCTCACCTTTGGGGATTAGGTTTGATCACTCCTTACTTTAATGCCTAATGTAAGTCTAGAATAATCGGAAACCAAACTCACTCGGAAAAGCGCGTTACCTTCCCACGTCTCCCTCACAAGGATCCTTCCTCTTCTATTCCTTTCTCCTCTGCTCCATCTCTCTATCATCCTCTATCTGGCTTTCTCTCTTCCTGCAGTCTCAGCAGCGGTGTGTCCCTCAGTCTACATTATGCATAATTAATTACTTGCATCTTTTCATTTTAATCCTCTATCCCGCTCATCACCCCCAGCCTATGCCTTATACAGCCCTCCTGCTACATCACCACCAAAGCATCCCCCCTTCTGCGGCCAACCCTTCCTCTTATACACAGCACAGTGAGCAGTGTAAAATTCGTTTTTTCCCGAGTCAAATAAAAATTTTCCACCTCATTCCTTGGGACGAAAGAGGCCCTGTCTGATTTTGCCGTTACTCACAATGGTTAAATACACCACATATGGGCTGAAGAGGCAGACCTTGCTCCTAAGTCCAGACAGTGCACAGGACGTTATCTGAGCTGCCTCGTTAAAGCCTCTAAACCCTTGAAGCCTATTTAGAACTTCCATTATTGGTACGAGAGGAAATAACAGAAGAAAAAAGGAAAGGAGGAACAGGCACACGCGTTACGTCAAAGCCACAAAATGTATACATAAATATTTCCAGCATCTCCCATCTCCAACACTGACTGCACAGAGGAGATCGGGTGGCAGAACTGCTCACAGCTCACCCGTTCTCAAGGTTCAGGCTCCCTGTGCCGACGCAAGGGTGGTGCCTTTGGTACTCACCAAGCCTCTTTGTTCCCTCCTGGCATAAGTGATGGGCCATACCGGGCCCCGTCCTCTCCACCACTAACTCCGCTCCCCACAAACAAGATTCCCTTGGCCTTGAGGTCTCGACACCGTCTCTACATGAGAGAAAAAGAATTTCGTCATGCTTCCCTAAAATCAGTTTCTCCCACTGAATGAGAAGAGGTATAAGACAGGTATGGAGATCCCACAATTGACTTAAATGACCCAAGGATCCACGAATAACCTGGTCATTCAAGAAATTTAATCCCCTTTCTGACTTACTAATCCCCTCTGTTTGGGAATTAAAAAAAAAAAATCCATGGAAGTTTAAGATGGCTACCCTGTCCTCAAAGGGAAATAATAAAGCTAAACATACATTCTCATTTTACAGGAAAAGACCTTGTACAGTAAGACTCAATGAAGAGTTGGTTTAATACAAGCATGACTTATGACTATTTGACACGTAGATGATACAGGGACTTCTCCCAGCACACGAGACCATCAGCACAGCGGGGCTCACCCACGTTGCACACTGATGTATCACAGAGTGGCGGGACAGGAAGGGAAGATTAAGCATAAACGCCCAGCCTGCCGTATCTAAGCAGCAGTCATTCTTTTGAGTTATGTGTGTGACCAATGAGAACCTCATCCATCAGGTATGTCCTGATGGCCAATCCCAAAAGAGCACCACAGAAAGACGTCTACTCTTCTGTCACATGTGCAATGCTGGTACTTTTTTCTAGAATGTTCTCAAAACCTGGAAGAATGTGGACTGAAGAATGCTTACCGTGGTATCCCTATATTCAGAATTTCCTCCATCAATGATGATGTCACCAGTGTCCAACAAGGGTACCTGTAAACCAGACACCAGCATTAAGGCGGACCAAAAAAATGAAAGACAAAAATAAACATACCTTGACCAATTAAAGCAAACAAGAATTTATCCCAAATAAACCCTGTCTGAAAGTATACATATATTATTTAATCTTCAACAATCCTCTCTGGGGCTAGAGCTAGACCTTATTTAAAAGCTCAGGGCTAGCAAACACAGTCAGAACTCTCCACAACCGAAATAATTCTTTTTAACTAAGATTTTTACAACAAACAAAACCTACTTGGAAAATTGTGTTTCCAATGTGTACCACCTGCCTGATTTTTATTCCCAGATTGGATTAGCTCTAAAAGACCTATAAAATCTCTGCCTAGAACAGAGTAGGGGTCCAGTAAATATCAAATGGTTTTGTGTATGAATAAACAATTTGATCACCACCACTTGGAGATGGCAGCAAGAGACCAGGCCTTGAACAAAAGTATCTTCCTACGCCACACCAATCAGGCTGGCTCTATTACTGTATTCATTATTCAATCTCCCCCAACAAGGCTCCAGGTAACATTACTTAATATTGTCCTATGCTGAAGAGTACTCTACCATTTTTCAGTCCATTCTGTCTGTAGCTGACCATAGGCAGCTTGGCATCTTACTACACAAAAAGTCTGATGTGTCCTTTATCGCAACGTTCTTCCTTTCTAGGTCTTTTTTTTTTTTTTTTTTAAATGGTAGCATACTGGTTACAAATTCCTCTCCCTGTACAAACAACCCCACTGGTAACATTACTCCTCTGGGAAAGGAATGTTCATCCCTTTCCTTTGTTTATTGTTACAACACTTCTCACAACAAAACATTTCTTCCAAATGGCTAATGCCTTGGTTTTTTCAGAGCTGATACTGTAGAACTGTTTTTGAGTATCTATGGGGTTGGCCAAAAAGTTCTTTTGATTAAAGAATACGTTGTTCAATAAAGTTCTTGGTGAAGATAAAAAATGTCTTTTATGTTTACTTAAAACCGAACGCGTTGGCCAACCCAATAAATAAATTATTCCCACTGATTCTCCTTCACCCATCTGCATTTTTTTCTTCCTGAAGGAAAAGCACCCCAAGGCTGCAGGGCACTGGCAATGAGGTTGTCTCCATTTACTGACGGTGAGGGCAATCCTCCTGCTTAATACAGTGTGGTCTTCCCCCAGAGGTATGCTGAGGAAAGGGGCCCTAGAGGCGTCCCCCCAGAAGCTTATAGCAACAGCGCTTTGACCAGAAGCTGCCGGGCACGCTCCCTGGGGAAAAGGCAGCTGTCCCTTCGGCCCCTCCTCTCCCGCAGACACCCCAGTGGGGGAGTGGCCATCAGGCCTCCGGTGAGAACAAGTTGGGGAGAGTACAGATGGCGGTGACCACGAACAAATGGGTCCACTACCCCCTGGCCCTGAGGTGGCGGAAAGCCTAAATAAGGGGTCAGACTACAATGTGCCAAAGAACCAAGATCAGCACCTCCGTGACGCAAACGCCCCCTCAGCTGATGATCAGAGACCAGAACTGCACTGAGGCAGACACCTGCCACAGCACGGCCAGCACCACCCAGGTGCCTACTTTCTTCTTCCAAAAAAAGATACATTTGCTAGGACTCCCTAAGGGGATCTCTTGTCATTTATATTAAATGATACAACAATTTGAGAATTGTTGCTTTATAGGAATACTGAGAAAGATGAACTCTATTTCTAAATTTGGACAGTAAGGTTTAATAGTGACTAGCACTAAACATTCATAATACACAATCAAAACTATAAGTTTTTCTTTTGAATATCAAAGATAGAGCTCACTGAGATTACTACTGTTTCTCTTCTGGTTGATAATGAATTCTTATGGACGTGTCTCTTGTTGTCCTCAGAATTTTATACACTAAGAATTATTACCACTTGAGGGTATGTTGTTACTTAATTGGTGCCAGTCAAGTTAACCAACACTGAGACTTTTAAGCAACATTTTGTCAGAACTGAGCAGATCATATCCAGAAATTGAAAAGGGACAAAATTTCTTAAGCAAAAAGAAGTGAGGGACTTCCCTGGGGGTCCAGTGGTTAAGAATCCGCCTTCCAATGCAGGGGATGCGGGTTCGATCCCTGGTTGGAGAGCTAAGATCCCACATACCGCAAGGCAACTAAGCCTGAACGCTCTATAGCCTGCGCGCCAGAACAGAAGACCCCGCGTGCCGCAACTAAGACCCGACGCAGACAAAAAAAAAAAAAAAGTGAAATAGCTAAAGGAAGGGAACGAGAGATGTTCTGTCACACGAGTAGCGGCGGGGAGAGAGCTGGCCTCACCAATTTTTTAATGAAATCATCGACGGCCTGACCAGCCTTCACAAGCAGAATGATCCGCCGAGGCTTCTTCAGCTTGGAGACCATCTCCTCCAAGGAGTGCGCACCAACCACCTTGGTGCCCTTCGCCTCATTGGCCAAGAAATCATCAACTTTGGAGACCGTCCTATTAAAAGCACAGACCTAGAAGGACAAAAGGCCTGATCAGGAGATCTGGGACACACAAGACCTTCAGACTGAGGACCAAGTGACAAGGGAATTTCTATGCAGCCCAAGGTTTTGGGGAGGTAGGACCCTGATTCTACCTTTTCCCCACCCAAGTGCTGACTGATCACCGTAAAGTTAATTTTAATAGGATGAAAAGGCACAGAACTGAATATAGGCAAATGTCAACTGCCCAAAACTTATCAGGCTAGACAGAGTCTGTCGCTATTTGGTTAGGACTCAAATCTGGGAACAAGCTAGTTCCAGACTGTTATCTTCTGTCACTGATAATCCTTGTATCTAAGCCAGTTTAGTATTCACACCCCAACGTCTCACCAGATCCCATTAGGCAATAAAGTCAGAAATCTATACTCCCAGCGGGATTTCTCCTCCTTAGGATACCAACAGGTTTATTCAAGGCTGCAGAACTGACAGAATCTGCAGATACATTTAGCAGGACTCTTCTTCCTCAGAGAATTGTGGAGCTGCCCCTCCCACACCCACATGTAAAGTGGTGCTTCTCGATCTCTTGCAAAAATGTCCTAAGCAGCAACAGAGCACATATAAAGAGAACCATGTTCCAGCTTATATGGGATCTTCGGAATCAGAACGGTCACCAGCACTCAGACTAAGGCAACAAGAACCCCTAAGGGAAGAGTGTGCCCCTCCTAACTTACCACAAAGCCGTGGTCGTTCATGTTCAAAATTAAGTTCTGGCCCATGACAGCCAGTCCAATCAGGGCAATGTCAGCTCTGAAAGACGGCAAAAGGAACAAAGGAAACTGTCAGTTGCATTTAATTCATTCCAAGTCAGGGACCCAGAGCTTTCTAGCTTTTGCTGTGATTGATAACTCGTCTTAACTTTCCTCTAACCCCCTCCTCCCTTTTGCACTTTAGATCCCGGGCTTGCAGCTTTCCGTGAAACTCCAGGCGGGCCACCCCGCTCTGCCACTTCACGGGTCCTCATGTTCTCCTGGGCCAACCAAACATGCCCGCAGGAGGGGGTCCACGGCACGAAGCCTCTTCTGCACTCTAGCCGAGCTGCTGACGACTCGTCCCAGGCCTCCCGTCTCCCACAGCCGGGCCGTCCAGCGGCCCGGGTTTCCCGCGGCCACGCCTGTCCCTTCCCCTCCCGCCCTTCCTTGGAACCGGATCCGCCTGCGCCGCCGCGAGGGGCAGAGGGGCTGGGTCCGAGGAAAGGCGAGGCCGCGGGGCTGGCTCGGGGTCCGGGGCTCCGGGCGCCACGAGGCCGGGCTCAGGCGACCCCCGGGGCGAGGCGACGTCTGGGGCGACTCCGGCCTCCGCGTCGGCCCTCGGAAAATTCCCCGGCCGCCCGCGGGCGGCCACTCACTGGGCCATGGCGGCGGCGGCGGCAGAGCGGGCTGGACCGAAGAGAGCCGGCGATCAGCGAACGCGCAACGCGGACGACCGGGACTGAATCCCTCTCCGGCTCGCCTCCCGAGGCCCAGGCCGCGGCTTTCCAGCGCCGGCCAATCGCAAGGAAGGGGCGGAGCCACGTAGCCACGCCATTGGTCCGCCCCGGCGCCTGTTAGACCACCTGAGGCAAATGGACCCGCCCACTCCTAGGGCTGGCTCAGGAGAGCGCCGAGCACATCGATGCCATCTTCCCAAAGAGCGCGGGGGCGTGGCGCAGGCGCGGGACGCGGGGAAAGGTGGAGGGGGCCGGGCTCTGGCTCGGGGCAAAGGACACTGAGGGCCTGGGCTCTGCTCCGCGGCTCGGGGCGGAAGGGTGGTGGCTCACGTCGGGCCGCGCTTTCTAGTGTAGCGGGCACTTGGACGCCTGTTGTCCAAGGGTCCATCACGTCTTCCTCCCGTCGCTGCGGTGCACTCTGGGGTTGACGCGTGAAATTGCCCCACCCGGGCAGGGTCCGAGGTGTATTCTTGTCCGTGGGCACGTGTGATGGGTGCCAGGAAATGTTGCTCCTCACCATGACCTTGTGTGGGAGACCTTTTTGCAGGTGGAGAAACAGGCGCAGAGAGAGCAGGTGGGGAATGTCCTTGCAGGGGTGCGATGGGGCCAGGCTTTGGAGGTCGTGTCACTGAACCCCTTCCCGTACAGCTGAGGAACTAGAGGCGACGTGCTGGTGAATGGCGGTCCAGGGCATGAAATACGCATCTCCCACGTGCACGGTCCACAGTGCACGAGGCATCTTAACTCTCAGCCCTGAACCCTGCCGCCTCTGGTGCAGATGCTTGTGAACAAGGCTTAGCTCCTCCGGTGCGTTTTAGGGTTTTTGCTTTCTGTGAACGCTTCATGTCACCTAACAGTGCCTTGCACATAGTAAGTGCTCAACAGATGTTACATTACTAGAGGCACTGCAGCTAGTTAACGCTAGTTAGTGGCCCAGTTGTGACCGATTCAAGGCCAAGGCTATTTCCATCCTGTGCACCAATTGCACAGGTTACTTTGTAACATAGGTTGTAACAGATACTGTTATAGCTTCCATGTAAGCAAATGCCCCACTATAGCCGGGTTTTTTGCGTTTTTTGTGTGTGTTAATTAAATCACAATATTTTTAAAGTGCAATTGTGGAATCTTACTTTGAAATTTAAAAGCGATATCTAGTACAGTCCACTTTATCCAGTATGTAAGTATTCTACATTAGGGTTTCTCCACTAGAGACATTCTTTATGCAATTTGTTCTTTTCCTTGAGTTGCTTCCACATTTGCCTGTTTTGCACCAGCCAGACCTTACACTCCTGAGGGTATAGTTTTTCTTTTCTTTTTTATGCTCCCATTGCCTGGCCCGACACTCATGAGCTGTGGATGACTCACTGCACAGATACCCAGGGGGGGCCAAGCTTAGCACAGAACTTCCTCCTGTGGGCAAGGGAGGTCCCTGCCCCATGGGTTCCGTCCTTCACTTCTTCTTGCTTCTGCTGTGTGCAGAAATGTATAGCTGTAAGCAAGCCTAATATTTATTTTAAAGCTGTAAGCGAGGTGCCCAGCTGCCCTCAGCACTTCCCTGAATGGGAAAGTGAGTAGGGAGATGTGAACCGATAAGCCAGGCAAGCCAGAGAGCAGGCGCTGACTGCCACCGCGAGCCCTGCACTGAGACCTGGGCCTTAATCCCAACTCTACCGAAACAGGTCACTCGGAAGCTTTGGATGAACCAGGCTGGCAGGAATCTTGGAGCTCTCCCAGCCCGGTGTCCCCAAACTCCAGTGTGCAAGGAGGCTTATTAAATGTGAATTCTGATACCACAGGTCTGGGATAGGCCAGATGTGCATTTTATCAGGACCCCCCAGGTGATTCTGAGTGCTAGAGGAAACAATTCTCAAAGGGTGGTCAGGGGGCTTCCCTGGTGGCGCAGTGGTTAAGAATCCACCTGCCAATGCAGGGGACACGGGTTCAAGCCCTGGTCCTAGAAGATCCCACATGCTGCAGAGTAACTAAACCCGTGTGCCACAACTACTGAGCCTGCGCTCTAGAGCCTGCGAGTCATAACTACTGAGCCCACGTGCCACAAGTACTGAGCCTGCGCACCTAGAGCCTGTGCTCCGCAACGAGAAGCCACCACAGTGAGAAGCCCGCACGCTGCAACGAAGAATAGCCCCCCCTCGCTGCAACTAGAGAAAACCCGCACACAGCAACGAAGACCCAACGCAGCCAAAAATAAATAATTTTTTTTTTTTAAAAAGGGGGTGGTCAGGACCTCTGGAAGCCCCTGCAGGGGAAGTGGAGACAAAGCTATTTCCATGGTACCAGTAAGACGTTATTTGCCTTCTTCATTCTCCTTCTCTCACAAGAGTACAGTGGAGTTTTCCAGAGACTACATCACATGTGATACGGAACAGATTAAATGTAGAAGCAGATATGAGAATCCAGCTGTCTTAAGCTGTAGGACATTAGAGAGATTTACAAAATTGTCAAACAATTCCACTCATCTCGCTGCATTTCCTTTTGTTTTGGGAAACTGTTATTCCGAAGTTTAATTTTTAAAATGGTAAATAATAATAGACATAACTCACATAAACAAAAGCTCTTCGGGTCCTCAATAATTTTTAAGCGTGTAAAGGGGTCCTGACATCAACCAGGTTTGAGAGCCACTGATCTAGCCCAACTCATATTTTAGGGATGAGGAAATTGGGGCTCAGAGAGCCGCGACTTGCTGAGTCACATAGTGACAGACACTAGAACTACCTTGTGGGATGGATTGGATGCTCTCCAAGTCCCTCTCAATAAAACCTGGGACTGGGAGACAGCCTCAGTGGCCGGATAGTACGTTGTCCCAGAAGTCAGATCAGATGGCTTCTCAAATGATCTGGAGTGTCTTTCTTGGAAGCTGCTTGCTGGAGAGGGAAAAGCAATGGGTTTTGGTGTCAACGCTGGCTTTAGCTGGCTCCAGTTCCATTTCTTTCTAACTGTGCAACTGGGGCAAGTTATCGAATCTCAGAGTTTCCTCATGTGTGAAACAGGAATGACAAAGATCTCACAGGGTAGCTCTAGGGTTAAATGAAGCCAGTGGGACTTGTGTCTAGTACTTAGTACTCATACATTAGTTTCTACCTTTTTTTATGAAAGGGACTCAGAAAGGAGAGACATAAACCATAGTGGAAAATAGGACTGACAAAAAATTTCTCCCAGCTTCCTTGTGAAAGCTTCTGGGGAGAGAGAGGTAGAAGAACACGTTTGCAGCTTCTTGCCATGCTCCTGAGTAGTTCCCATAGATCAAGCTCAGCTGGTGCGAAAATGGTCCGTTACTTGAATTGTCTGCTGTCGGAAAAATTCCCACTTGACGACACGCCTGTGCATTTCACAGTGTCTATCTTCCTGATCCAGATACATCATCCCAGGCATCTTCTCCTCTTCCCCATAGTCATGACCTCTGTTCTACACCCCTTTAGGGCACCAGCACATCCTATTAAAAGTGCTTTTTTCTCCCCAGAGGATCCCAATACAGTGTCTGGGAACATGCGCTCAGTCTGAGCTTGGTCCACAGGGCTGACCAATGTGACCAACTTGACCAGAGTGGTGAAACAGCCCTTTCTCTGCTAGATCTCCAGCCCAGATGATACATTTTACTTTCAAATTCAAGCACCACAGTCCTTTTTTTCACAATACACAACAGTGTGAGACAAGGACTCACCTCTGTCCTCTTCCCTTAGGCTATGTTACAGACACTGAATTACTTTCTGGTTCCACAACAGGGCCTGGGTCACTGTTTTGCCTGCTCTTGTCCTTGTTACCTCCCACTGCCTTGCAGTCCTTGCTCACAGTTTCCTCTCTTTTCCCAGCATGACTTGGACGCCTCCCCCGACGTGCCCACAGCACTGGGCTTGTTGCTGCCTTCGTTTCTATCTCCCTCACTGTGCCATCAATCTGAAAGGACAGGGACCATGTCTATCTCCTTCCTAAGTGTATTTCTATCACCTTCCGATGCTCTGCACATAACAGATGGCCACTAACTGTTGCTGTCCAATGACAGTTTTGTAAAAGGGGCACCATTCAAGCCAGTTGGTCTGGGACAGTCCTTGTTCACACCTGTCTTCTTGCATAGTTTTTTTTTTTTTTAATTTTATTTTTATTTATTTATTTATTTTTGGCTGTGTTGGGTCTTCGTTTCTGTGCGAGGGCTTTCTCTAGTTGTGGCGAGCGGGGGCCACTCTTCATCGCGGTGCGAGGGCCTTTCACCGTCACGGCCTTTCTTGATGCAGGGCACAGGCTCCAGACGCGCAGGCTCAGTAGTTGTGGCTCACGGGCCCATTTGCTCCGCGGCATGTGGGATCCTCCCAGACCAGGGCTCGAACCTGTGTCCCCTGCATTGGCAGGCAGATTCTCAACCACTGCGCCACCAGGGAAGCCCTTCTTGCATAGTTTTAATAGCAATCCTTTTCACTCTCAAAATTGTTCTGGCTTGAATGATAAATTATGTTGGTATGCTAGTTTAAAATGGTATTATTTTTTCATAGCACTGTACATAAAGAAAAAAGATTGAAGTATAATTTATATGCCAACGATTTCATACATTATAAAAGTGTACAGTTGGATGATTTTTAGTTAATTTATACTGTTGTGTAACCATCACCACAATCCTTTTTAGAACACTTTCATCACCCCAAAAGTTTCCAACACGCCACAAAAGTGCCTGTTTGTAGTCAATCTCTGCTCCCACCCCAGCCCCAGAAACCTGTGATCTATTTAATGTCTGCACAGTTTTGCTTATTCCTAGAAATAAATGGAATAATATGTAATTTTTGTGTCTGGCTTCTTTCACTTGGCATAATGTTTTTGAGACTTATCCATATCATTGTATTTATGAGTAGTACATTCCTTTTTATTGCTGAGTCATATTTCATTGTGCATAATTTTGTTTATCCTTTTATCTGTTGGCTATTTGGATTGTTCTAGGTTGGGCATTAAAGAATAAATAATTGTTTTGAACATTCATGCACAAATCATTGTGTGGGCACATATTTTCATTTCTCTTGGGTAGATACTTGGGAGTGAAATTGCTGGGTTATATGCTAAGTGTATGTTTAACTTTTTAAGAACTGCTAATCTATTTTTGAAGTGGCTATACCCTTTCCCACAAGCAGTGTACAAGGGTTCTACTTTCTCCACATTCTCGCCAACGCTTGATACTATCTATGATTATAGCCATCCTAGTGGGTGTGAAGTAGGATCTCATCGTGGTTTTAATTTGCATTTCCCTAATAAGGTTGAACACATTTTCAAGTGCTTACTAGCTACTCACATATCTTCTTTGGTGAGACCTCCATTCAAATCTTTTGCTTGTCCACTTAAATATTAGAATAGACTTATATTTATAGAAAAGTTTCTCAGTTCAGAAAGTTCCCTTATATAGCCCTCACCTTTCCCTTATTGTTAACATCTTGACACTACCATGGCATATTTGTCACAACCAAGAAACCAACATTGGTGTTAATACTATTAACTAAACTCCAGACTTATTATTGTAAGTACCACTTTTCCACTAATGCACTTCTCCTGTTCTGCTTCCATCCAGAACATTATGTCATCATGTCTCTTTAGTTTCCTCTGATCTAGGACAATTTCTTGTCTTTTCTTGTTTTTTATGACCTTAACAATTCTTAATTCTAGGTCCTTTGCTATTTCCATATACATTTTAGAGTCAGTTTGTTAATTTCTAGACAAGATGCCCCTAGGATTTTATAGGGAGGGCGCTGAATCTGTAGATTATTTGGGGGAGAACTGCCATCTCCATTGATTTAGATCTTCTTTGCTTCAGCAACGTTTCGTAGTCTGAGTGTATAGGCTTCGCACTTCTTTCATTAGACGTATTCCAAAGCAACTTTTGTCTTACTGTGGATAGAATTTTCCTAATTTCATTTTCAGATTGTTCATTATTGGTATACAGAAACACCTAATATATGTATGTTGATCTTCTGTTTGGAGACTTTGTTACCTGCAATCATGTCATCTGTGAATAAACACAATTTTACTTCTTCCTTTCCAATCTGAATGCCTTTTATTTTCTTTGCCAGTGGTAGTGGCATTTTGATTGGGATGTTTAGTCTATTTCACGTGTAATGTATACTGTCGATACGGTTGGATATATGGGTCCATTTTGCTATGTTTTCTATGTCTCATGTCTTCCTTGTTCCTTTGTTCTCTTTTTACTGCTCTGTTAATTTGTATGTGTGTGTACTACCTTAATCCCCAGGTTGATTTTTTCCCCTCTAGGTTGATTTTTTAACTATATCTTGAGTTATTTTCTTAGTGGTTGTCTAGGGATTACAATATGCATCTTTAATTTATTACAATGTACTTCAGCTTAATATTGAACATTTCTGGTAAATATAGAAACTTTACTACAATACAGCTCCATTTTCTCGCTGTCCCTTTTTGCTATTACTGTCATGTATTTTTTATCTGTATATTGTCAGCCCAATAATATGTTATAATTACTAGTTCAAACAATCTTAAATTTTTTTTAAGAGAAAAAATATAAAGTGTCTTATATTTAATCATGCATTTATCATTCCAGAGATCTTCATCCTCTTTCAGAGACTGGATTTCGTACTTCAGCCTTGTGGCAAATGAGAGAAACTCAGAATCAGAAAATGCAGAGAGTAGCTTCAAAGAGGGCAAACAGAGCAGAACCTCCCCAAACTCCTGCCATCCTCCAGGGGCTAACAATCTGCAGGATCCTTGACTGCAGGGCACCACCTCCCGTGTGTCCTGCTTCCTTCCCCGTATCAAAATAAGCTAATGCTTATGGAAGTTCCTTGGGAATTTCAAGTACTGTACGATTTAAGATACCATTATTAATATTGTCTAATTTGAAACAAGAAACTCAGCTCAGGGAAGTTGACTTTCTCAGCTAATTAGTGGCAGAACTGAACTTTAACCCAAGTCGACTAGGGCTGAGCCCAGCACTCTTTCCTAATCAGATTAGCAGGCCATAATTATGCAAACTCACAGAGACATATTTTCACAGAGAAATTGGGTATATCTGTATGTTAGAGACGTTTAGTTGACTTTAAGTGGAAAGGTAAGTTGAAATGAACTCTCAATGACTAGTTTGGGAGACCAAACAGCACTTGTAATAATTTTACAGGTAGAACTTTACACAATTGCTTTCTTCAAGATGGACTTTGTACCTCTCATAACTTTCAACTTTTTTGCAACTATTTCCGTTTTCTGTGACACTTGGTTACAAGGAAAACCTACCATCAGATTTTGCTGCAGGAACAAATTGATTGCTCTAGTCTGAGATTTGGCAAAGGAGAAATTATGCTGAGTCAATGTGACTAAACATTTGGACACACCCAAGTTACCACTGCAAAGCATCATTTTAGGCAAACATGTTTAAATATCTAATCAAACAGCCAATAATTTTTTCTTCTATTATTAATGGTACATGCTACACGGCCTTCTCATTTCTTTGTTAAAGTGCTAACAACCAGCAAAAAATACTGCTTCCCAGCATGGTTGGAAAGCTACAGCAAACTGGCTTAAGGAGAGCAGGGCTGGGACAAAGGCAACTCTCCCCAGAGATGAATGGGGTAAAGCCAGGGCTGGCTGGGGCCAGAGCTTCATGCTGACCTTTAGTTTTTAGAAAACCCTCAAATTCTTGGCTTTTAATGCTTAAGTCAACTCACATTACTATTCACCTTAACAATTTTTTGCCTTGCTCTAATTCCCCAAATCCCAAATCAAAGCCTGGGCAGGAAGTCTACAAAAATCACCCTTCTCTGCAAACCTCCCAAGGCTGAATCCCTTGTTTGACTTACATAAGAGGGTGTGTAAGTAACATACTAGCTGGGGCAGTTTGAAAATCCTGGCTCTGACCCTCACTTGCTGTATAATTCCTGCAACTGAACTCAAATGGCTTGTTTGCAGAGTGGGTAGGAAGAGCGATTTTGAAAAAACCCAGAGATCATATGTTCTAACGCCAGAGTGTACGCGTGTGATGTGCTCAGAAAAGCTAGAAATTTAAGACTGTGCAGAGACCAGAAGTTTCTTTTTTTTTCGGCCATGCCACGCGACATGCACGATCTTAGTTCCCCAACCAGGGGTTGAATCCACGCCTCCTGCAATGGAAGTGCGGAGTCTTGTCCACTGGACCGCCAGGGGAGTCCCCCAGAAGTTTCTAAAACCAAAAGTGGAATGACAAGAAAAATCAGATATAAAAGTAATGCATTAAATAAACATATACCGTTCCACGGGACCTCCTGATGTTCTATACTGTCAGCTTTGCAAGAGCCATGGTGACGACGTGACCCTGGATGAGGCCCAGATGTAAGGGACAACCCGCTTTATAAGAACTAATGCAGTTCAAACAAAAAGTCCAATGCAGTTCAGGAAGACATGGCCTAGAGTTGACCAATGAGTCTCAGGGAAAAACCAATGACCAGGAGGCCCTGCGAAGGCTCCTGTCACTTAGCTCTCTGCCTGGGGGCTGCCTACAACTTGGTGTCGCCTCCTGGTACCGCAGATCAACAGCACTGCTCCCCCAGGACCCGGGGCTGAACTCCCCTCTCATGCCCCTCCAAGCCCGCCGGCCACCTCCAGGGGATCACGCCAGCAAACTCTCTGTTCTGGTCTCGTCCCACCGTCAGGTTTTCCCTTCTAGTGCATTCATCCCCATCAGCAGACACACATGCTGGGCTATCGCCTTCCTTTAAAATAAAAACCTCTCCCTGACCTCTTGCCCCTCCCCCCCCTATTACTCACTCAACCTCTTCTCCTCCCACTTTCCCTGGCACCTACTCTGGGTAGGCTTTCTTCTGCACCACTCATGAAGATGCTCTACTCGCCGACGACCTCGCCAGAGCAGAGGCACTCCTGATGTCTCCTCCCATGTGAAGTGAGCTCTGTTACTGGAACATTCCTGCTTCCGCCAGCCCCTCACAGAGGGCCAGGAGAGAAACGAAACTGCCCGAGTTTGGGAGGAGCCCCTGGCATGGCCAGCCTGACCACTTCTTCCCTCTCTCTGGGGACCTCGGCTGCCATCAGGGAACCTCTTGGTTCACATGGAAGCTTATGAGAAATGCAGGGTCTCAGGCCCCACCCAAGGCCTCCTCAGCCAGAATCTGCACATAGTATGACCCACAGCACAGGGGAATCTTACGCACATTAAAGTTCAAGATGCACTGCTCCCGGCCCTCTAGTCCTGAGGCTCGGTATTAGGGAATTCATTTACCCACAGACATAAGCCACATTCTCTAATCATAGCTTTAACAGTAACGAAGGTGATATTTCGATCTTCTATCTGCCTTATTATTAGTTGGCTCTGAAATTGGGAAAAAGTGATGGCATTCACTGGCTCCCTCAAACTTCCTAGACCTCCCTGTTGCCAAAACCTGTGGTCACTGCTCAGTTCTTATTTTAACCCGTCAGCTGCTTTTGACACGGTTATCACTTCCTCCATCTTCAAACACTTCCTTAACTTCATTGCCAAATACCACGCTCTCCTCACAGCCACCTCTCCTGGTCCTTGCTGTCATCCTCTCTTCCTACTGCTCCAGGCCGCAGAGCCCTTGGTTCTCACAGCTACTCGCTCCCCAGATCTCCCCACCTCTTGCCTTTATTGTCACCTTCATGTGACAGTTCCCAAATGTGTCTCCAGCCCCCACCTCTCCCCCTGAATGCAACTGCCTCGTGGACCAGACATGCAGGTGAACACGGCCACAACCAAGTCCTCTACTCAGAACCACCCCTCAGCTCTTCTAGAACCTCCCAGCCTCCGTCACCCTAGGGAACCGCAAGGCCGTCCTGTTTGCTCAGACACACGTCCCGGGAGTTTCCATCCTCCTTTTCTCGACATGCAGTCCCTCGCAGACTCTGAGTTCTAACAGTGAAACGTGGCCTGAATCTGGCCCTTTCTCCCCGAATCTACTGCGCTAGTCCGAGCCTCCATCCTCCCCCCGGGACGCTGTGGCAACAACTTCCCGTTTGGCCCCCTTTCCTCCACGTGTCCCCCATCTCTACACACACAGGCTGCTCTCCACCCAGCCATCTGAATGGTCTTTTAAAACACAAATAAGATCATGGGACTTATCTTCTCAAAATCCACCCTTGGTTCCTGTTTCCCTCTAATGAAATTAGTTATCTAAGCCCTAAAAAACACCTGGTCTCTGGCTACCTCCTTACTCCATGCCGGCCTCCTTGCTATTTTGGAATCTTCTGAGGACACCGCTGCCTCAGGTACCTATTTACTCCGCGTGGAGACCTCTTTGCCCAGGGATTTGCATGGCTTACCCGGTCTTTCATTCAGGAGTCTACTCAAATGTCATCTCCCAAAAGAGGCCTTCCCTGACCACACAATCTAAAAAGACGCTTTCTTCCCATCCCTTCTAATCTTTTATTCAGCTTTACTTTGCTCTGTAACATTTTAAATTTGTATAACGAGTGTCTTCCCTCATTGGAATGGGAGGGCCCCGGGTACAGGGCCTGTTCTGTTCGCTGCTGAATCATCAGAATCCAGACACTTGCCGGGGACAGGTGGGCCCTCAGATACGCACTGAACGAATTGCTGCTTTTTGCCTGGATGCTGCTTCCCTTCCCTGCTTCCATTTCTCCCCAAATACCCAGGACAGTGGTCCCTGCTCATTCTCTGCTCACTCTCTGCTCACAACAGGAACTTGTTAAATTGACACAGTGAAAATTTCAACCCCTCCATCACCCACCCTACAACAACACTACAGAATCATTGGTAGGTATATAAACAGAGGCTTTGGGAGAAAAAAAAAGCAAATCTTCCACCTAAAATAGCCACTTCCCTAACCGGGAGGAAAGTACTTTCGAAGAAACAGCATCACACTAGTTATATAATAACTGCTGTTTTGCATTATCAGAAAGGAACATGTAGGTCACAGCATGGTGACATCTGTCCCAGAAGAGTAATATATTTGCAAATCAAGAAAAATCTTTGTGTAAATACCTTTCAAAGGGTGTAGGAATAAACGCACATCAAGAGCCTTCTGATGCACTGGTTGTACCTTTATTATTTTTACCTCGTTCACTAATAGTTCCGTGATGCAAGGTTACCATACACAGTTAGATAATGTCTGCATTGCACATCTAAGGCTATACAGCAAAAGAACCAGAATTAGTACAAATACAAGAACTATATTTACATTCTGTATACTCAGGCTCCGAACATCAGATAATATTTACATAATAAAACATGAAAATGAGAATCTGAAATTAATAATGTACATTGTTGCTAAATGTGCTCAACTCCTTCCCTGGGGAGAGATCAGTTTGCAAAGTCTTGGTTCAAAAAGGCCACTTATGCTTCATGGGTTTTGTGCATGAGGATGGTGACAAGGGACTTGAAGTCTCACCGGACAAGTACATCAGAGCCACAAAGTCTAAGACGACTCATGAGAAGGCTGATGGATTCCTCAGGTGAACTGATGCCAGAATACGCAGCATGAAAAAAATTAACTTGAAGACATGAAAACAACACGTGACGGCCAGGGTTTGGCAAGAGACCAACCTCAACTCGGACATTCCGTCTGAGCACAAGCCGTTTTGGCTGAGTTTTTAATGTGAAATTTGTATCACCTCTACCTTCTTCCTTTAAATGACTAGAGGCTTCCCTAAGATTCTATGGGGCTTGAACACAGGTTTCATAAATGGCCTTTTGAACAACAGCAGCAGATCATCTCTCAGCTGATATCTCCATGTACTAATAAGGAAGCACAAATCAATACATTCCCGCTACACAGTCACGCTCTGACCACAGCGGACAGCTGCAGTGCACATGAGCTCGAGTCCTAGTGAAAATACATTCAGCAAACCTTCTGAGGGCAGCAGCAAAATCAGTCTCTTTCTTTTTAAAGAGCAGGTTAACAATCACATTTTAAAAAGGGAACCAAAAGGTAGAATGAAGGACCCAAGTCAAACAAGAAACGAACAAGCCCTGATACTGTCCAGGAGAACCCTAGTGGAACCCAGACGAGGGAATGCCAAGTACCAGCAGGTGCTACACGCTAGGTCATCCTTGCTTTTCCAGTTCAATGTGCAATTAATTACAGCTGTATAAATATACAAATACCTTACAAAATTAAATATCCCTGTAAATCAGACAACAAGCAGCAGACAACAAAGTCTTTGCTTTGATATATGTGCCAGGAGAAGTCACTTTACTTTAGGTACCAAAAGATCTTCCACAATGGCATAACTGATTCCTTCATCTTACAAGAGCTGAAAAATCTCATCCAAAATATGAGTAGTCGTAGTTGGGGAAAATCATTTCCCTCGACTTCCCTCACGTTATCAGAACGTATTGGAATCCAAGTGCTCACCCAGCTGCCAAAAGCAGCCCTTCCCTGCGCTCGTGGCTGCGTGCGTGGGCTGGCTGACCCCGCAGGGCCCAGCCTGAGAGCTGACTGACCCCCAGGCAGGCGCAGAGACAAGGAGGGTGTGAGCACTGGTCTGGTGGAAGCTGTGAGGCCATATTTTGCTTTGGCAGGAGAAAGGAGGATGGGGGAAGGAGGGGAGGAGATGGTTACTTTAGCACTCATTTCTCCTAAATTTGTATAAGAGTGTTCTTTCTTGCTTTATTATTATTATTATTTGCTTGTTTAAAGGTGTGCTTTAAGAAAAAAAAAAAAAGGAAACAAACAAACAAACCCTTAAAAGGTGGTTTCCTTAAAGGTTTGAGTTCTTTCAACTTTCCTGACACTATGGCTTCCGTGAAAGCCTCATAAATAACTCCTGCCATAAATTCTCTCTCAGAGCTTCGAAGTGGGGACGGACCTGCCTGGAAAGGGAACACTAATCCTGAAACTGCTCCAACTCCAATCTGAAAACAGACCCCTAGAGAAAGGGGCACCAGTGGGGGCTGTGTGTACCGGGAGCTGCAGCCAAGGCCCCCGCTGCCTCACAAGGCCTTCTCACCTCGGCCTCTTCTAGTATCTGACATTCCAAAACAAAGACTTTCCAAGCCAGTTTTGTTTAAGTTAGAATAAAAAACAAGAGTCACCTCACTGTATCACTTGATTCTATCTCCCTCGGCTTCCCCTGGTCTCCTTTTGCCACAGACATGGATCCTCCTATCAGACTTTGTAACGGCAGCAGCATCCAGGATTTAAATCGAAAAGTAACCTTCAAATCTCATCTTCGTTTCCCTGAAATCAGATTTAATTTCAGCCCAGGAAGCTGTCTCTAAGCACGGGCAGACCCTGGATTTGAGCGGACACTGGAAGGGCACATTGTGTCCATTAGACAAGAAACCTCTAACTACTTTAAAGTCTGAAGCACCACTTAGAAAACAAGTAACATTAGAGTTAGTGACCTACGTTTTAAGGAGAGGAAGAAAGTTAAAAAATCTACCATAGAATTTTTCTTGATCATTTTTCAGGTAAGGTCATAGCCTTTGATTTCTAGTCTTTCTTTTGTTAAGCTCTCCGTGACTCCCGTTTCCTCCTCTTTGCAAAGCAATTACGATGAATGAAGCCAGGAGATGAGCCCCTCCAGGAAGGCAGAGGCAAGGGTCTGGGTGCTGGCGAGCCTGCCCAGCACCCAATCTGCTGCGCGCACGGGCCCCTCCCCTTTGCTACCCGAGAGTCAGCACCCTCGAGGCGGAGGACCCCCGGTCTCCACAAAGTGGGAGCAAGCAGATACTTTCCTGAACACCTGAAGGATGGATGGTCAAACAGAGGTGTGAGCGAGGGCAGTAAAGGATGGTACAGAACAGCCCCAAGTCAACTGGCAAAGCAACTGAAGTAACTGCAGGCCTTCTCTCCCATGTCATTCCTGTGACACTTACTGCAGCTGAAAGAGAAAGAGCATCTTCCGCGATGGCCTCTGGAAGCAGGCGATCCTGTTCTGTCACAGAAGGAGGCCACCGGCAGTGAGCTCCTCCTTTCTCCTCTGGCAGTATTTCCACGCACGATGGAGATAACCAAGGAGGAGACAAATGACCAGGCCTGGGGCCAGGGTTCAGGTGGACCCTCTTCTCTGCCCCCAGGTGTCCTTTTGCTCTTAGCAGTGGCAGGAAGTCCGTTATAATTCTGGGGTCCAGAAAGCAAAGCCTGCCATGTTCACTTATCTATGAGCATAGGGAAACAAGCATCATTGAAAGTGTTTTCAATTTGACAAGGATCATTGTAAATGACCACTGGATTCAGAGGGAGACATCCAAGTATACTTAAGAGCTAGATTTCTTTGATCAAAGGGAGCTACAACAATCACAAGGTCACTACCCGGCATTATCATAATCATAATGATGACAAACACCATCAAGTTCATCACCAGATAGTGAAACACTCCCTCCTTGTGGGATATTTGTATATGACATCATGGCACTAATTCCAAACTGTACCACTGTCATTACTAACTCCAAGAACAGAAACTGAGACTCTGAGAGAAGAGGCTCCCTCCCAGTGGAGACAAACAGCTCACAGGAGCCCTGCTGTGAGGAACTACAAGCATCCTACTGACCCCCACTGTCACGGGCCAAGTCCCACGGTCCTTTGAAATCCATCAGCAATAGCCTTGGCTCTTTCCTTCTTATAAGGTCAACAGCAGCCACTGTCCCAAACCTGCTGAAAAGTCTCTTCCACTAAATGAAAATTACATAACTATGTTCTAAATAAGCCCCAATTTCAGAGAATATACATGTCCCATTTCTAAGCTCACTACAACCTTTTCCCTCAATGGAAAATGTAGGTATTAGTCATGGCAAAAAGAGACAGAAGGGGAAAAGGTAAGTTTTTTCCTCTCAGGTTCTAAAAAAGACCAGATGTCTCTTCCTTTAGTCTCTAAGCCACCCAAGAAAAATTAAAATTATATCACAATGAAAAGAAAAAAGTATTATGTTGTCTTGAACAACAGACAGAGATATCCGAAGACAGCAGTACAGACATCAGAGGTGGTCATATGGGGACCTATCACACAAAAGGAAGCCAAAATACATCAAAAAATAATTGGGAGATTCACTGGATCCCCTCTGGGTTTTTGTTTTTTTGTTCGTTTTTTCCCCCCCTTTTGTTAGGCCACATGCTTCTAACAAGATTCTCAGCACAGGAAAAAAGAAAAGAGTACAGAGCAATGGGGATGGGGACCAGGAGCGATAGAAAAAGTGCTGGACAAGGAGGGACGAGCACTTAAGCCACAGGATCACACACAAGAATAACCATCAAGAATCACAAAGAGGAATGAGAGGTAACACTTTCTTTATCTCTCGGAAGGCGAGTGAGGGCGCTCGGCAGTCACCTAGAACTTCGGTTGGCTCGGGCATCTGCGGGAGAGTTTTGACCTGTGGGCAACAAAGGGATCAGAGGATCAGACAGACGGCAGGACTGGAAAACTGGATCCGGGGCTCTTGCCCTCGCAGGTCTTCCTCCTCTGGGCTCCCCTCCTTGCACGTCCTCCCATCCTGCACTGCAGGCCCAGGTCTCTAAGCCCCTGAACAAACAGGCTGGCCAGTGGTCCTCCTCACCCTGGGGACCCTGGGACACAAGCCCCTCACAGGATCTGAGGCTGGATCATACGGCTGAATATTGGGAGACCGTTAAGGTTCTCACAATCTTCCCTTTACTCGGTCCCACAGACCCCAGCTGTAGACCCCTTAAGAATAAAAGGTCAAAGCAGGAGATTAACTGGGTACAAATGTGACCAGAGTCTCCTTAGCCATTCGGGACACCAGATGCCACCTTATGAGAAGCTGAGGCCTCATCGCCACCTTACAACCACACTTACACTCCTGTCCTTCCTCTGTTTTAAACTTGTTTGCAACAAGACTTCCTTTTCTGTTTATGTTGACGTCCCTGGAACCAAAGACCAAGGAGAGGAAGCAAACACAGGAACAACTTCTTACCGTATTGTGCCAGCAAGGAGTGGGTTAAAGGCATATAACCAGTCGTTCATGTCTTTGTCATTGAGAGCCTGCAAAAGGACCCCACGGTGCTTTGTGCATACAGCAAAGGTGTTCGGTGTCTGAAAGAGACACAGGAAGATGAGAAAAGTTACTATGGATGCTGAACAATGGGGACCACCAGCCATATTCAGAGGGCACACGGCCCTTCACACTGAAGGTTCAGAGACACCAAATACGAAAGAGAGATTCCACACCACACGACGGAGTTCAGAACTCAACAGGGAAGGCTGTGCGTGGCAATGAAAAGCAAGAGAGGGCAGGACTGACCTTCACCATGGCCTGCTGGTCCTCGCTGTATTCCACCTGCGCTGTGGACAAGTTAATGATGCCACGCTCCACCGGGTCTTTGTCACTGTTATAGATGAAGACATAGGGGCGACGGACCACGACAAAATGTTTAGCCCAGTTGCTGGAAAGTGGCTCCTTGAAATGCAGATATCCTTTCTTAGAGACCACTGAGCTGAAAAGGACAGTACAAGAGAGGTTAGTTTCTCACAAAAATAAAGTGATCATGAGCTGAGGGCCATCAAAACAGACCCAGGCCAAGTCCCTAGGCTGAACGAAACAGGCAAATGATCTACTTGGTCTAGAATCTTATCTGCCGAAGAAATGCAGCATAAGAGCACAAAGCACCACCACCACATGCTGTGCTGGGTGGCGGTGATACACCTGGAGCGGAAACCCAGCCCAGCACTCTTTCACCCCGATTCCATTTGCATTAGACTGTAATGCAGACCTCATGTAGAAGAGCTGAAAGTAAATTCCTGCTAATTTGTCTTTTAATACCTGGCATCACTGTTCAATATAGTACTCACCCCGGTCTAATTTCTTCAATATCTGGAACAAGATTGAGAAATTCATTTTTTCCTGCTCGGGCCAAATAGGGCGTTTCCAGAGCTGGGACAATCTGAAACTGTTCAAATTCCGGGCAGGGACTAGAGGCCCGGGAATTGGCTTCTGGGGTCCTTGAAAAGAGAGAGGTTAGGAAGAAAGGGGTAACAGGTGCTTCAGTAAGGTCAGTACACAACCATCTCACCAGGAGGAACAATGCCTCTCCCCGAACACCAGGGACCTTGCAAACATCAGTTCCAGAGAGCTTGGCTAAGAAGACAAAGCTGGCATCCGAAACGTAACCCCAAATTCACCTGGTGTCCTCCTTCGGCAGTTACAAAGGAAACTCATCACTGATGACCACCAAGTCACTCGGTCTCTCTTCCTATCCTGAAGCCCTCTGAACAGAAGGGTACTGAATACGAACTCCATTCCTTTATATGTTTCTATTTAGTCTCAAGGCCACACCTAGGGCACCACCTAGGGCAGTGGTTCTCAAAGTGAGGTCCCTCATCAGCAGCATCAACTCCACCTGAAAACTTGTTAGAAATTCAAATTCTCAGGCTCCAACTCAGACCTACAGAATTAGAAACTCTGAATGGGGTTCAGCCATCTGGGCTTTAACAAGCCTCCCAGGTGACGCTGATGCCACTCAAGTCTGAGGACCACTGCCCGAGGGACTGGCAGAGCGAGCAAGCAAACAAATGGGAAGAACCTGGGCTCCTAAGTGACTGTCTGGAGCAGAGCTGCCCCACCGACCAGGTCCAGCTCAGAACTGATGCGTGAGAAGTAATCCCCATGCTCTGTACCGTTATCTTTGCAGAGCAGTTTAGTCTAATTAATTGTATTTCACCAATTCCAAAAAGCCCATTTTTCTGAAACTTTACCATTTCTCGAATTGGGCTGCATCTTGTAATTGATGGCATGTCACATTTTAGTTGGCACTGCTTTTTCTTTTAGTGGCATATAAAAATAATGTCTTAGAGTTGATGGCATCCCAGATTCAATTAAATTACCTGGTTGTGTTATTTTCTCCAGCCCACTGCCTCAGTGTTGATACAGGAAGACAGACAGCTGGCTGATAACCAGGTGGGCTGTGACAGGTGAGCATAATGAACGGAGATGGGGCAAAGGAGACTGATGGCGCATTACACAGCAGTGATTCTAATGATGAATTCATGGAATCATTCATGGACTTCATCTCTATTCTTCTTACCTATATGTTTTATTGTGTCATTAAAATATTTTTTCCAAAGTAATTTCAAAATATTTTTCCCAGGATGGGGCTTCCTGTGCCTGATCTGACTGGGGAGACAATCAGGGGTGTGAATACAAGAACAAATCACGCAAAAGGGGATGAAGAAGAGGAGTCAGTGACTTGATGCAGAAAGTTAGTAAAAAGTATGAGGTTAAGAGATGTCAGCAGCATCTTCCAGTCACTGTGACATCCAGAAAAGGCTCCCACATGTTTCCCAAGGCTGCCTAGGGGGACGGTGCTGCCCTCGGTTGCGAACCACTGAGCCAGCGGAAGGTTGGCATTTCCCTTGGTTCTTACATTAGCTTTTGTCAGTGAAATCTGGGTACTTACTTCTGATCCAAAGAGTTGCTCCTAGCGTCTATCAGAGAGGGGCAGGTGGAGGAGGGAGTGAGGGTAGCACTGCTAAAACTGGACACAGAGGGATCCCGTCCGACTGGAGAGATATCAGACAACTGGAAGAAAACAGAACACAGCAAGTGAGATTCAGATGAACAAAACCACCTCTGCAGTAAGAAGCTTTGACAGCCAGTGACCTCATGTTCATAAATCCTCTTCTGTTTCAGGTCATTCAAGAAAACAATTCTTACGAATATTTTATGGCCTAAGTGTCAGAATAGGAATCAAGACATTTATAAAAGAGGCAAGGCTAGCTTTTTATATTTATAAAATATGTTTATATTTTATATTGCTACAGCCTCCTGCATTAACTAAATGACCCTATCTATGTGTGCTGAGAACTAAGAACAACAGGCACTGTTCTAAGAATATGGCAGAGGCCCTGCCTTCCTGGAGCTTACACTCTAAGTGGAGAAGGCAGATAATAAACCAATCAACAAACACTTTAAGAAGTGTCAGGCAGGGATCAGTGCTACAGCAAAAAGTAAAGCAGAGAAGCAGGTTAAAAGGTTTCAGAGAGCTGCTGGCTTTACATAGGGCAGTTAAGGAAATCTGCTCCAAGGAGGCCACATCTGAGCAGAAAAATGAAATAAAGAAGCGAATCATGGGACTATCTGGAAGGTTATACTGGGCCAATGCACAGCCACTGTACACAACCTCAAGGCGGAAAGCTTGGAGTGTCTAGGGAATAGCAAAAAAGGTGAAGATGGCCAGAACAGAGTGAATGATGCAGAAATTCTTTAAAGTGTTCACCTCACTCTTTGTCGAAGGCAACAAAATTTCATGCCACCGAGAACCTCAGGACTTCTTGTGCCTTGACATATAATAATATATCACCCCCTGCAGAATACTCTTTTCCAAGGGATTCAGGGAAAAGCCCACATGTTTCCCATCTCATAATTACTCTAAGAGACACAGAAGAATACTTTTATCTTCAGAAGTCAGTGTTCTGACTGAAAAATTAAATAAACAAAGAGCAGATATGTCATACAGCCTCACATATAATGCTATGCCCATCTCAAGCCACCTAAAAGCAGCAAAACCTGAGGACAGGAAATGAGAGCTGCTCACCTTGCAGTCACTGATGCTGCCGTGCACCTGGCTGAATTCTCGGTTGAAAGTGTGGGTGAGAAGCTGCAGGCACTAGGGAAGAGAGAAGGAAGAGTAAGTTTCAATGGTTAAACAAAGCCCGGGATTAAAGCAGGAAGGGAAAATAACATGCCTAAGACTCACAGTGGAGCTCAGGTGCTGCTCAGATAGCTCTAGAAATTAACTGAGTACGTAGCAAGAGAAGCCTGGTACATGCCTAACAAAGACGATAAAATGAGTGGATAAAAAGCCATTCTCATGAATTACCGTAAACACCATAGTTTAAAGTGCTTAAGAATGCAACAGCATCCCTTTCATTCTCCATTTGCCCTGGTACTAAAAGGCATGGAGGTTTCTGGATGGACATATGTTCCCAAATCAACTAGATGACCATTCGATTATTGAAACGAACACAAAATCCCTCTTATTTCTATATTCCATTGTCAGCCAGTTGCGCAGACCCACATGCCTGGTGGTCATCCTCAACAACCCCTCTGCCCTCTCCTGCTGTTATCCAGGCAACAAGGAATGTGGATTCTACCTTCCAAATGTCTCTCCCATGATTCCTCTTCATCCCACACACCCCCGCCATAGCTAAAAACTTCACCGTTTCTCATCTGGATTACTGAAATAAAGAATTCTTTCTGCCTCTAGCCTGTCTCTTCACCACAAATCCATCCTCTTTACTGCTGCCAGAGAAATCTTTCTAAAACAAATACCTGTTTGAAACATTTCCAAGTCACTCCCGGAATATTCTGGACGCTTTAGTCCAGCACATAGACTCTTCGTGATCTGGCCCTGCCCTATCTCTCCAGCTCCATCTCCTGTCCCTCTCCTGCACGGATTCCCTCACACTGATCATGCAGGACGCCGCTGGCTCTCTCCTGCACATCCTTCCAAGGTCAGTCCACGAGTGCCCTCCTGGGCAGGCCTCTCCTCCGGCTCCCCCAGCATTCTCGACCACACCTCTATTATAAGCTTGTCACCCCCTCGCCTGTCAACTTATTCAGGGTAGAAGTTAAGTCTCATTTATTTCTATATTCACAGTGTGAGCACAGGCCTTGAAACAGAGGCCCTCAAAGAAAGATGAAAATGCAAGTGGAAAACCAGAAACACCAGCTCACAGAGCCTCACGGGGGAAAATGCTCAGCAGAGGCAGGGAGCCACACCTTGGTAGCCAGCTCTTTCTCTCGATCCACCAGGCTTTCAATGTCTGTGGAGTCGTAGCCACTGCTCTCACTGGGTGTGATGGCACTTTCAAAGGTGGTGGTTGAGATCTGAGAGGAGATGCTGGTGGAGGTGCTGAGGGTCCCACTGCTGAGGCTGGGGGACAACGAGTCGCTCAGGGATGTGGGGATGCTGTCACCAAGTCTCTCACGGAGCAGCAGGAAGTGGCGGGTTTTCTCCACCTGAGAAGATCAACACTACCGCCTCAGCAAACACAAAGCTCATCAAGATCTTAATAAGCAAAATATTATGCCTCCACCGTGATCGAAAACTGCAAAGCCAGGATCACAGACAGGAGGCGAGTGTAAGACTGATGATGCTACGGGAGTCTTGCCCGAGAGTTCACCTGCGCACCCCGTGCCCCGGGGTACCTCGTGCAGGAGCTCCAGCTTCTCCAAGTCCCACTGGTGCTCAAGGATGAGGCTGTCTCCACGAGGCCGCCAGCCTGCTAAGTTCTCTTCTCCCCGCACATACGCCACTGATGTGTCCAAGATTTTCCTTCTCCTCCTCTGCATGCCTGAGATAAGAGGAAACAACTCTTTTTTCCAGAAAAAAATCCAATTCCTATTTTAGCTCAAAATGAATTAATAATTCACAATATATGGCACACTGAGACAGTTTATAGTCTCAAGATACATGGGATTTTGATTATTAATAAAAATTTATCCCTTTTGCCCCAAAGCAACTCTCTAAACTTCTTTTAAAAACTGAGTTTTATATTCTTTAATAATTATGAAGCTGGTAATGCCTCTTGAGAAAATGCTAGTTATTATGTTAAGTGAAAATACAGAGATTAAATAGTCTGTACGTTATTGTTCTAAATATATAAAAACACACTCATATAGGAAAAAAGTGGGAAAAATGTGAGCTACCTCACATTTGGTAGCTCAGTTAAGATGGTAGATGACAGACTGGTTTAGCCTCCATTATTTCCCATTAATTTTTTAAAATATTATGCTGGTTTCACATACAAGAGACATGAATTTATGTTAATTAAAAAATTTCTGAAGGAACTATCTAGACACTATAATTAGCTGCTATTGGGACTTGGATTCATACTCAAAGTCTTCTTTTTTTATCTCAATCTTACCTGTGGGCCTTGGCCTCTTTTCCACATATGTTCTCTAAACCGACTCAAATTTACATTAAATGTTTTTAAAAACCCTGACTTGTGTCCACGTTCCAGTTTACAAACATGGAAACGTAGAGTGCTGTTGAAGGCCACCAAGCTGGAGGAACAACAGCAGTTCAGAGACATTAAAAAGGACACAGAACAAGTTCAACTTAATAATTTGTCTTTCTAGAGCATAGGAAATTCAAATTCTAGGCTGACAGCACCTGTAAAGTTATACTGTCAAGTTACCTTTGGGGTTAAGGTGGAGAGGGAAATGGTTCTGAAGTTTTCCAAGCCAAATTCACTCTAATACACTTGAATTTGTTATAGTGTTCCACAGCCCAGCAACATTTTTTCCCATACAGCTTTTATGACTGTATTGCATGTCATAAACCAAACAGTGCTACAACTCAGAAAAAGGCAACTCCTACCACCACCACCAAAGTGGCTTGTAAAATATAACTGGCTTCTCAATAATGTATATCTATCCTACAGGGGTGGGGTAGATTTTTGATATACTGTACTCCAGTCAAATGCAAAGGTAACTATCACTTTCCTGATGCATAGAGCTTACCTGGACTACCGGTGTCTGCCATCTTGCATAAACTGAGTTCATAAATTCCAGTGACTCGATTGCTATTTGAATTAAAACAAATAAACAACTGCTTAATTTCATATAGAACAAAACCAGGAAAATCTCAATTCTCTCTGCTTAAAACACTGTCTCCTCCGCTGGGACTGCAATCCACCCTCAAATATAATTACAGACATTTCTTATCAGTCACTGTTGTCTTCCTGTTCTGAACTTAAGAATAAAACTGAATGATAAACTAGAAGATTTATAATACAAATGTGAAGATTAAAATTTTGCCTTTTCTTACCACAAGAAAGAAAAGATGAGGGGGGAAAAGTCTGACTAGAATGAAATGATAAACATCAGTTTCTGGGGGGTGTGGTTAAGAAGGGGACTGAAGCTTCTACTGTATTAGTAATATTTAATTTTTAAGCCGGGTAGTGATGCACAGGTAGTCACTGTGTTATTCTTCATGTATATTCATATATCTTAAACATGAATAAATCTTAAAAAGAAAAAAATCCCAATGGTATGGTAAGCTGTTAGAAATAAAAATAATGACATTTAAAAAGAACATTTAGTCCCTACAAAATTGTTTGAGAAGTGTTCACAATGGAACATTCCTTCCTTCCCTCATTAACTCATCTATCAATATTTTATTAAATGCCAACATTCAAGTCACTGCACTCCAGGTATCAGTTACCAAAACGGTTTATAGGTTGTGAACTAACCCTGAAACCAGCAGCTAGAAGACTGCTGATTCTGTACAGGGTACACCAACTGGAAGCTAAACTTGTCTCAAAAACTTACGAGTCTGGTGACTTTGAATAGCCGCTGCCAAAGAGGCTGCGCAGTGAGCGTGGCGGCGAGATCTTGGCATCCCGGGAATAGAAGACCATGCACACATCCTTGGTGATGACAGCTGGCTGGATACAATGATCCAGCTGAAAGCAAACAGGAGTGGGCTCCGATTAAACACAGACAGAGCAGCTGTGACCACAGCCTGGGCACTACCGTATCTGGAAAGCTGCTCCCAGATGTGGGGGGTGGAGGATTTCAGCTCTACCGATGATTTCAACAGCAAATCAGAAGATAATACGTGCAAGGTCAGGTGGTGTTGCCTCCAGATGCGTTTATTTTTTTCAAAGTTTTTTTTCTGTAATAACGGCTAATATTTATTACTTGTTATATGCCAAGCACTGTCTGTTCTAAATCCTTTTCTGTGACCTCTCAACAACTTTCTGAGATAAATGCTATTATTATTACCCCTGTTTAAAAGACAAGGAAATTGAGGCACAGAGAGATGAAGTCACTTGTCCAAGGACATGAGGGCAGTAAGTGGCAACACAGGGACTTGAACTCAGATGGGCTAGCTCCAGGGTCTGCGCTGTTAACCACTACTAGGCTCTGCCCACAACTACGAGGACAAGAGGCGGTATTCTTAAAATCATACATTCTCTGAAGAATGGGAATTGGGCTGTTAAAGCTGAAGCTGTAATAAAAGTTATGCGACGTTTTGATTAACTAGAGACTAGGAACAGAATTTAATATAACCAGAACAGTTAGCAAAGTATAATAAAATAAATAACTTAAGGGTGTGCAGGGGGAAAGGAAGACAAAATCAGTCAAATCTTTCCTCCCCGTTTCCTATTGTAACTTTCCCACTGTTCAGGGCTGGCTGTTCACGGCAACTCAAGTTGTGGGTCTTCTCACCTCCAGGTAGGCCGACAAGGTCATGTAGATCTTTTCCCCATAGGGTGTCACTCGGTTCAGAAGGAGGGAGTTATGGAGGGAGCTATCCCACACGGCCTCGAAACGATAGAAGGTCCTAAGGTCAAAAAGGCAAGAGGGAGTCATCCAGAAGAAGCTGACGTCACCTCAGTCCAGGCACTGCCATTGTCAGTAATGCTGCAGAATCCCACACCGACCAGCATTTCCAACTTATCGAAGTCTAACGACAGAGCAGAACCTGCGCCTCCGAGGAGGAAAAGGCAGGCCCCCCTGCTCTTGCCCCCCACCCGTCGTCAAGGAACACTTAAGCTATGCTTTTTGTTGTTTGTTTTTTGACAAGCCTGCTTCTCCTCTGCCTATAAACATAAAAATAGTGAGATCAATCAAAGGGATTAAGATGAAAAGGAGAAATGAGTATCAACAGAAACTAAAACAGGAAAGAAAGATTAAGTAAGCTCCTCAGTCAGTGATGAGGGCCGGAAGCAAAGATTCAGTCACTTGGAAGCTGCAGTCTTTGTATCTCGATCCCATTCTGCTGAGCCTCAGAAATGTCACAAACACATCTGGGAGGGTTCATGAAAGAAAGAGTATAGAGAGACTTGTTTTAAATAGAAGAATAAGCGGTTATTCTTAGCTGACATTTCAGTAAAAGAGAATGATTTTTTACACCAGAGCTAGCCAACTACTATTTATCAGTTTTCCAAAAAATCCACAGAATCTTACATTCAAATAACAACTAGAAGCTTGATTATTTAATAAACACCCATAAACTGGTTTTTAAAGTTGTTTTAATATCTTTCTTTCCTCTTACTAGTAAAACACCATAGACCCTACTTGGCATTAAACCTTCCAGCTCAGCAAGTCTCACCTGAAGCACCGTCCTGAGTTCAACAGCAGTGTCACAGATCAACTCCCAACTCGATTCCCCATGTCCCTCCCTCAAACCCCCGTTAGGACTGTTGGGGAAGATACTTCGTCCACCCCTTCAGAGTGGGCTTCCCATCACCACTAACTCTCTGCACGTGTAATACACCCCACTCAATTCAACTAGAGTTCTGCACACCTTCTCCCCTGCCCAGTACGTTCCTCCTCACTCCTTCCCAAATGGTAACCTCACTGCAGCTGTCTTTTCTAGGTGTCCCATGACAAATAGCTGGCATACCTTCTCTTTAAACACATCTCCATGCTTCTTTCTCCAGAAATAAACAGAGAAAACAATACTTAAATGAACTCCATAACCACACCTCATCCTCTGAGTGCCAGTGTTTGAAGCCTGATTATTTCATCTTGTAGCTACTTCTAGATCTAAGTCTTCTTGAAGTACAGTTGACCCTTGAACAACAGGGGTTAGGGGGCTGACCCTCCATGCAGTTAAAAATCTGTGTATAACTTACAGTCGGCCCTCGGTACCCGAGGTTCTGCCTCCACCAATTCGGCCAACTGCGGACCACGTAGTATTGTGGTACTTACTATTGAAAAAAATCCACACGCAAGCGGACCCGCGCAGTTCAAACCCATGTTGTCCAAGGGCCTTCGGCTGTACATGATACCCTCTCAAACATCTAGCTTTTGAGGCAGTGTGTATGGGTCAAGAAAATTCTCTACAAAGACACCAAAGGAATATAGAGACAACTAACAGGACAAAGATGGACAAAGCAACCAAGAGACCCAAAGAGCAACCACAGCAAAGGACGACAGAAGCCCTTCCCCAGCTCCTGGGCTCACTGGGCTCAGCAGAGAACCCTTTATGCATCCACAAAGCTCTGTTTCCATCAAATCTAAATTGTAATTTGGTTTAAGACAAATTCTAATATTGGGTGGTGAAATCCATTACTTAGCAGAAGCCACTTGAGGGCTCTGTCCCTGAGACTGCTCTTCTATTGTGTCCCAGGGTCTGTCGAGGTGCCCAGAATGGGGCCTGCCTGTCACACTGCAGGTCTGGACACCCCATGCTGAGTGAAGTGAGGCCCCTTCTCAGGGCGAGGGCCTGTGTTACCCTGGAGACACGTGACAGCAACAGCACTTCACTGCTGCCTGGAAACCGCCACTCATCAAGCGCCACACCAGAAGCCAAGCACCTCCCGCTGCCAGTATTCAGGGTTCATGATTTCCTTTCCACTGAGGCAGATGTTTTGAATTTGTGTGAGAAAGCCTCTTCACATTTCTGTTTTTCGCTTAACCTAAAGAGGAAATTTCACTGGCAGAAACTTGGCTAACATAGAAAAATTCTGACATCACTAAAATCTCCCTGTATTGGGATGGGGGGGAAAAGGTGGGTTTTTTTGTTTTGTTTTGTTTGGTGCCTGGGAGTTACTGCAGCACATTCTTTTGAAATACTCACCAAGGGTGGCAACTCTTGAGAGATGCTCGTAAGAAATACAACCAAGACTGATGAGAAATGTCAACGCAATCAAGCTAGCAAGAGAATGTGCAGTTAGAAAGAGGGCAGAGTCCTGAGACATGCTGCCCTGTATGGTGCTAAGGTGGTCAGGAAATAATCCCAAATGGATTTCTCAAATGTTCCGGACAACGGCAGTGTGTGTGTATGTGTATGTGTGTGTGTATGTGTATGTGTGTGCGTTTATGTGTTGTGTGAGTGTGTATGTGCATCTTTAAAAAAACATTTAGGCTATATTGTCATGTATCACTTCCTTCAGTTTTCTTCCCTAAATCAGACGAAGAGAGAGATGGGGGAAAATTTCCTTTACTACTGAACCAGGAACTTTTTCTTTTCCAAAAGCAGAAAATAAATAGATGAGACAAGCAGTCCTGACACGAGAAAGAGAAATATTTAAAAATAAAAAAAGTATTTCTCACAGACTCAGCTACTCAAATAACTAAATTGGTCTCTACTACTACACAGGACAAAACAAAGAAAAAAGTGAACAATTATGCAAGCCTGAGATTCCTCATGAAATGAGGGGAGTAACATTCTACTTTGCAATGTGGAAGAGGAAAACCGGAAGGGGCATAGAATAAAATGGGCAAGTTTACTAAATGGAATGAGAAAATAATTAAGAACTCTACAAATTACTTAAGAGCCTATATGTGAAACTCTACATGCATCAGAAAATCCCAGGGCACAAGGGTGCAGAATAAGGTCTTGCTCTATCCTAGGTGGGTGCAAGTTTACATGGGGGAAAACTATTAAATTAAAATAGCAGTCAAAGCTACATAAGACATAAAGCATTCTGATAAACTAGAATCTTTATGTGCAAAAAAGCAAACAGAAAATACCTAGGAATATCCTTATCAAGAAAGAGCCTGCAAAAACACAGAAAAAGCTTTTGTTAGTGCAGCAAAACAAAAAAAAGGAAAAAAGAGAGGGAGAGAGAGAGAGGAGAAGAGAAAAAAATATATATAAAAAACACAAATTTGCTGATAAGCAAAAGTGAATTCAAGTGGACAATTAACAGAGAATTCCATGGGACACAATTTGATAAAGGGCTTACAATGACACAGGTCCCTCTCCTGAGACGTTCAGTTAAGGAAATGCTGGGCACAGAAGGGAAAGTGGAGACCACCTCTATTAACATCCCTTTAGGAGGTGACTTACTATTGGAAATGGTAGGAAGTTGCTGTGGAGTTAAGGGAAAACCAAGTCAGTAGGTAACAGAAACGCTGGGCTGGGAAGAAAAGGAGTAATGGCCCTTGCCAGCTGTGCTCCACTATCAATATATTACAAGAGCCCTCTAATTACATATGTAATACACCCAACTGGAGTTCTGTAAGTTCATCTTTAAACATTAAACCTTAGGCAAAAAGAGCAAAAGCTCTCTTAACCAAACTGCATTTAGCCACTTACCAAATGAACTTATGCGCTCCACATCCCTACAATGTATAGACTGACGTCCATTTCTCACTGAACATTATTCTAAAATAAAGAGGTAGCTCATCGCCCAGACAATCTGCTCCAAAGAGCTGAGTTTCATGCTTCTCAAGTGTCAGTAGTACAAACCTGTTTATGCGGTTGGATTTGTTATTATAATTATCTAGTTTAATTAAATATTAGATAAATCACTGAAACATGAGGGCAAAAAGAATTTTTGTTTAGTGTGAAACAAAACTAAGTGTGGAAACTTAGTGTGAAAAATAAATTGAACATTTTAAAAAGACTTGATAATGGTGAGTTGTTTAAAAAACAGCTGTTAAGTTTGGGTGAGATCAATGTAAAAGAAAGAGGGAAATAAAATTTTGATGACATATGATAAAAAGTTTAAAGGATTTTGCACTTAGATTTTCTTCATAGGTTTCTAGTTCCACCAAATTGAAAAACAGGTGATGAATTATGGGTGTGGCTTTGCAAGAAAGACAGTCAGAAGTCTAATAAATGAGCCTACAATTAAAGAAAAGGCCTTGGCCCTATAGCAAGAGCTTGACAAATTAATGTACATTTATATACTTTAAATTAAAATAAGTGTTTAAAGTCTGTATCTTCTTTTTTAAATTTTTCTTTATTTATTTATATTTTGGCTGTGTTGGGTCTTTGCTGCTGTGCGTGGGCTTTCTCTAGTTGCAGCGAACAGGGGCTACTCTTCCTTGCGGTGCACAGACTTCTCATTGCGGTGGCTTCTCTTGTTGCGGAGCACGGGCTCTAGGCGCGCGGGCTTCAGTAGTTGCGCAGGCTCAGCAGTTGTGGCACACGGGCTTAGTTGCTCCGCGGCATGTGGGATCTTCCTGGACCAGGGCTCGAACCCATGTCCCCTGCATTGGCAGGGGGATTCTTAACCACTGCACCACCAGGGAAGTCCCTCTTTTTATTATTCTTGACTTTAGCAACTTTTTTTTTAACTTTTTTTTTTTTAACCTTTTCGGCTGTGTTGGGTCTTTGTTGCTGCATGCGGGCTTCCTCTAGTTGCGGCGAGCAGCGGTTACTCTTCGTTGCAGTGCATGGGCTTCTCACTGCGGTGGCTTCTCTTGTTGTGTAACACGGGCTCTAGGTGCGCAGGCTTCAGCAGTTGCAGCACACTGGCTCAGTAGTTGTGGCACGTGGGCTGTAGGCACGCGGGCTCCAGTAGTTGCAGCACCTGGGCGCAGTAGTTATGGCACGCGGGTTTAGTTGCTCCGCGGCATGTGGGATCTTCCCAGACCAGGGCTCAAACCTGTGTCCCCTGCGTTGGCAAGCAGATTCTTAACTGCTGCACCACCAGGCAAGTCCCAGCAACTTTTTTGATTAACTCTAATCTTCTACTGGGAAAGATAATAAACTGCTTCTGACAAAGCCAAATTCATCTTCTACAGCATGTGACACGCTTCCAGACAGGAATCAAAGGACTTTTGAAGGTTACTCTAATGTAAGCAAGTTTAACATAACCAGCACTTCAACCAAACACCATTTTTCCCTGTTTTGCTAAGTACCATAGGGAAGTTTAAGATATATTTCTCATAGTTGCAAGGAAAATGTGGTGAATGCCAGCTGATACTTGCTGTAAATGTCTGGCAGAAGGGGGAACGTTATGTGGGGTTAATGCTGACTTCGGTATATGGTATTGTTCAAGATTTTGCCCAGGAATGGGCCAAGGGGGGGTCAAAGCACCCTACTTTACCACTGCCACACCCCCTCCACATAGGTACATACCCTCTCACCCACCTTCCCATTCTGTCCACAGTTCCTGCCAGCTCCTCTGACTGGCAAAAAGCAAACAGACATTTGTTTCCTTTTCCTCACTCCCATGCAAAACAGCAACACACAGAAACAATGTAAAGAAATTAATCCTTGCCCGAACTTTTCATTTCTGCTTCTGCTTATTGTCTTATTTTTCCTCTCCCTCTTGCCAACACATGTGAGCAACTTTTTTAGGAACAGGCAGACAACAGGAAAATCCTGTAATTCGAAGGCTGAGTTCTGAGCCCACATTAGAACAAACAGCCACTCCTGTTTCCTAGCCCTCACCACGTAGAGAAATGGGAGTCTCTGTGCACGATGACGGGACTCCTTTCCCAGGGAGGTAGAAGTGCCCCAGCAGATTTATTTCCACCCTGACACGGGAAAGTAGAACGGCTACGTACTTCATGCATTGCCATCACTTGATTGTAAAATGGAATTCTAAGGGAAACTAATTTAAAATTTAAAATAAAATTCATTATTTATAGCAGCCAATCTTACTCAGAAGAGTTTATAATAATTTATTGCCTTTATGCATAAAGGAAAATGAAAAGCAGATACTGAGACTCCTTGAGCCGATACTGGCAGCAGCAAAGATGAACACAAGAGGGTGCACTATACCTTAGAGGGCATGTTCCCATGACACCCCAGGCTGAGAGGTCTTTCTCCACAGCAACCACCTCATAGGAAAACATTCAGTCTTAGCCGTAATTCAATTGTACTTTTAAACCCTTGGGTGGCATGCTGAGTTTTCTTTTTCTGATTTTTCTCTGTCACTGTATTACATCTACTCAAACTCCCCAGGGGATAGAACATTTCCATTCTCTGGGGGTATCATCACATACAAGTATCTCCAATGATTTATGTATTTATTTTTGAAGAGCAGGGTGGGCAGGGGAGGAAACAGGGAATTTTGAAGTGAGAAGGGGGGAGTCATTAATGAACAAGGAATCTACACTGAACCACTCAACCCCCTTAGGGCTGACTTACCACATTCCCCGGGTGCCCCACCTGCTAGAGTTGTGGGAAGACTTCAGGTACTTGGCAGAGATGATATTTAAGGAGAGGATGGCATCAACTGCGGCTTCGTCCACCTCAGCTTTATTCCGAATCCGGCCTGAGAAAAAGAAGAAAGAAACCAGAACATGGGTACATTTAAAAACAAAGTGGTAGGACTTCCCTGGTGGTGCAGTGGTTAAGAATCCGCCTGCCAATACAGGGGACATGGGTTCGAGCCCTGGTCCAGGAAGATCCCACATGCCATGGAGCAACTAAGCCCGTGCGCCACAACTACTGAGCCTGCGCTCTAGAACCCGTGAGCCACAACTACTGAGCCTGCACTCTAGAACCCGCGAGCCACAACTACCGAGCCCGTGTGCTGCAACTACTGAAGCCTGCGCACCTAGAGCCCGTGCTCCGCAACAAGAGAAGCCACCGCAGTGAGAAGCCCGTGCACTGCAACGAAGACTAACTGCCGCTCAACGCAACTAGAGAAAGCCCGTGCGCAGCAACGAAGACCCAACACAGCCAGAAATTAATTAATTAATTGATTAATTAAATTTCAACTGATTTTAATTAATAAATAAATAAAAACAAAGCGGTAATTCATTAGGCCAAAAAGAGACTGTGAAATCTCTGTGTAATTTCAGGTGCTGGAAGCGTCGTTTGGTCAGCTATAACCCTACAGTCTAATTCTGTAATTCTTGGCCTTCCATTCTTCTCCATATTCTGTCTCTCCTTTACATCCCACATTTAGTCAACGGTGAAAACTTAACTCTTTGTTCAAAGAGCTTCTCATATCTGTCTCAGCTTTAATTTCCAACTCACTGCCCTGCTCACGAAGGTCATCCCCTTCTGATCTCAGACACGGCAACAGCCACTTAACTGGTCTCCCTGCTGCTCTCACGTCTCCCCCTTTCCAAGCCATCCCACACTCACCTTCTATAAACTTCTTAAGCCACTGCCTTCATTACACCATTTTCTTTTTCAAAATCTTACAATGCTGTTTTCAAATAACACTAGGGGATGCAGCACTGCACAGAGGTTAAGAACACAGTCTCTGGAGCAGGACTGCCTGGGTTCAAATCTCAGCTCCAACACTAACTATCTGTGCGGCCTGGGCATATGCTCAACCCCTGAGCCTCACTTTCCTCACCTGTGAAGTGGGAATAACAATTCTTCCCTTATAAGATTGTTACGATCATATTATGTGTTTGTTATGTTATATTAAATAAACTAATATTTTTAGAGCATTCAGAAAAGCACCTGCCACATTTCATGTTTGTTATAAAAATAATAAGCCATAGGGTTATAGAGAAGCCTTAGTAACTGCTGCCTCTGCACCCCACCCTTTCTGGTCAGAAAGCATCTCTCTTGTTTTGTGTAAAAATTAATCTTGAAAAGCTTGAAAACCACTGCCCCAGATAGGACAGAGTATAATCTTCCTTCCAGGGCTTCTTAATCTGGTCCACAGATACCCAAGGGGTTTATGGATAGAATTCAGGAGGTCTGAACTGAATGGGAAAAAAAAATTACAACTTTATTTTCAGGAACCTCTAACTGAAATTTGCCTTTCCCTGCTATTACGAGGGGAGGGCACAAACCACAGGAGAATCAGCAGTACCCATACCTCTGTCCCCAGCAGAAATCACAGATGTTTTCATATCACACTAATGTGAAGTATCTTGACATTCACCACCACTTTGAAATGACAGAAATTAGACCCGCTGCTTATTGACCACATCATTGAAGAGCTTATGTTACAAATTTGTTTAGAAGTTTAACAACTGTATTTCAATATTATTAGTTCCCTTTGTAATCCTAAGTGCTTTATTTTCTACATTTAAAAACATAATTCTGAGGTTTCACCACTGCCAAAGGGGTCCATGGCAAAACTAGGTTCAGACCCCCTGCCTTGGGCTCTCGTTCTATAGCTTATGCTGTTCGGCCACTCTTGCCTCTCACGGTGCTTTAGTTTAGTCTCCCCACTCTGGCCATAGATTTCTAGCCATTTGCACGTTAGACATTGCTGACTCTCTAACTCCAAATGCTTGCAAAAAAACGAAACCCTCTAAGTTCTCTCAAATCTACTCAGATCATCTCCCACAAGCTAACCCAGTTCTCCTGGGTCTTCTTTGTCGTCAACTCTTTTAGCAAGGTCTTTCAGTTGTTCTCATTTGGTACTCACTCATCAAACTGCTCTGTACATGCACACACGCTGTCTCCTCACTAGACCCCAAGCTCACAAGGAGCAGAGACTTCTCTTAGGCCCTCTCACAGCCTCGGGCACAGAACCGCTCCCACAGGCACTGAGAAAAACAATGGCAGGTTGAATAACCCATGAAGGGAGCTGGGAAACAAGAGTAGTTTCCAACTCAAGGACTCTCTTCTGACAGTCACGTTCTCCAGCGCAGCCTTCTGCACGCTCCCTGTGCTCCGAACAGGGGACAGGCACTCCGCTAAGCTCCGCCCCCAGCTGCTGGAACATACTCACCTACCACCAGCTCCCGAACATCCTTCCAATGGAGTTCACTCCCTTTCTCATGGATAATGGTTACTGTGATTCTTCGCTGGATGCCCTAGATAATGGAGCAGGGTTGCAATTTAGCTGGGACAATCTCTTATTTCCTCTTGTTTGTCCTTTTCTGGATCGTCTGATGGGCAGGAAGGGGAGGTATGGAGGGAGAGGGGAATGCTGTCCACACTGCTATTCTGAACAAAGGGACAGAGGTCAGGGACTGAGGAAGAGCCAGGTTCTGATATGGCTTGTAAGAACCGATGCCCAGATTGAAAGTCCCAGAGTGTGCCCATCTGGCTCATGAGCACTTTTGAGCACTCACTAAATCTACTTTTGATTTGCCAAAGGGGGACCTACATTTCATGGCCAGATTTTTAGTCCACTGAAACCTTCATCTTCAATCTCCATTAAGAACTTTTGGCTGTGAAAGCAGAGTTTCCAAACATCACAAAATGAAAATTGTATAAAATAACATGGGAGCTGCACAAATTACTATGTAACTGAATGAAATAAAGTCTTTCAAAATAGCTCTTTTAAAATATATTTACACATAAAAGCGAGGGTATATATCAATAAATATTAGCCAAGGTTTGAGAAACATTAAGGAAAGAAAAAAAAAGGATGGGGCAATGTCCCCTGACCTCCAAATTCCCTTGAAATGGAGATAAAAAAGCAGAGAAACAGAGAGTTACGTTTCTTATTCTAACTTTTTTGGTGTTCCCTTCTAAGCCCTCTTTTGCTCCTTCCTTAGTACCTGGTGAAGCAAAAATGTCCCCTGGCAGGGCAAGCCTGCTGTATGGTCAACCACAGCTGGAATATACCTATAAAAACAGAAATGTAAAAGAAAGAAGTTAGACAGAATGCTTGTGCTAAGTGCAACTTCACCTGCGAGGTCCTCCCTGGTCACTCCAGCCCTCAGTAGTCTTTGTTTTCTAAACTCTGATCCCATGTCTTTCTCACCATCTGGGGTGGACATTTAATTGGACAGTCCTATGCATTTAGTAAACCTCTCCACATATGTATGTCTCATCATCCTGACTAGACTGAAGTATTCATAGGGCAGTAACATCTTTTGGCTCCGATCCCAGCTCTTTGTCTAACAGATATTTCCATAAATAACATATTACTGCAATGGCAAGTGTCAGGAGATAAGAAAGAGATAATTTCAGATTCTAGATCATTTTTTAAGAATCAGAAAGCAATTAACTCAGTAGAAACCATTTACTGTAACTACTGCTCCCTCATAATGCAAGTTATAATCACATTATAGATCTGTCTGTGGAAAGTCAAATTCCTCGAAGCAATGTCACTACTGTCAACTCTATATAGGATCGATAGAGCCAAACCTCACACACAGTAGGAACTAAATAAATGTTTTATGGAGGTGATCATAATGGTATTACCCAGCATTATAAATATAGGATCATTAAGATAACATTTATCCCCTACCCTTTACACTAACTGATACAACCCCTTGCCTCTGTTTCGGGAGAGGGATCTCTTTTGTGTTTTTCAAAAGAATTTCTGAGACAACTATAAACAGTAATTACCTTCATCACTTAGTCTAACACAGCGCATACAGAGAGAGTAAGCTGATGCTGATCATTTTGACCTGGGCCAGTGGTCCTCAAGTGGGGGTAATTTTGACCCCTAGGGGCCATCTGGCAATGTCTGTTGTCACAACAGGAGGGGAGGTGCTACTGGCATCTTATGGTTAGAGGCCAGGGATGCAGCTAAATATCCTACAATGCACAGGACAACCCCCAACAACAGAGAATCATCTGGCCCCAAATAGTGAGAGGCTGAGAAACCTTGGTCTACAGAAACATTCTGTCCCCTCATCCCCTGACATACTGATATGCCTTCGGTCCTTTTATGTGCAATATGCTTCTGACTCCCTTTGCTTTGCTGCTGCTAAAACCCACTTTGCAGGTTGTCTTCCCTCATAACAAAGTGCCAGTCTCCATGATCTTGCTATCGCTAACAAGAAGGTAAATTATTATGCTAGACAGTTCTCTGACAAACATGATTCAAAGAATAATATAAAGACCCTCCCCAACCCAAATTCAGTTCAAAACTGGAATGTGACAATGTTCTGTGAACCCAAAGACAAGAGAGACTCAAAATTACATTTTCTAATTTTGGAAAAGTTGTCATATTTAAAAATTTAGAAAGTTGGACTTACTCTCCTGTAGGCTCCAATTCACTGATCTCAAACCAAACCAGAAGATCATACTTGCTCATGCTCTGGCCAAGGCTGGTTTTGCTCATGGTATTTAACTTGGTGGCTGGAACTTTTAAAAGTTTTTGGAAAATGTTAAAATTTGGTCCAAGTCTACTCAGCAAAGGTATAAGCTTCTCTAATATCAGTCTTCAAGGACACACTTGGGAAAGGCAGCGAGAGTGAGGGGATAGATTTCAGTGCAGAAGACCCAGAGAAACGTCACCGTCAACTATATTAGTACCTCTAACTTCAGAGAACAAGGAAAACAGAGAGTCAGCATCTTTTTCCCTCTCAACAAACTACCCAATGATGAGAAAACAGGTTTCATGCAGAGTAAATGTGCTCACGAAACCATTAAAAAACCTTCCCTAGACTCTCACATTTGCGGCATGCAGAGCACGGTAACAATGTGGGACAGGCAATGTGGGGCGAGCCTCGCCCATCACAGGGCCTCATCAAAGCTGCTGTGGCGGGAAAGACCCCTCCTCCAACCCAGTGGTTCCTGAACCTCCCTGCACACGAGGGTCACCTGGGGATCTTAAAGATGGCCCAGGCCACACCACCAGCCAATTAAATCACAGTCTCTAGGGGTGGGACTCAGCCCTCTGAGAGGTTTGAAGCCCCCCAGGTGATTCCAATGTGTGGACAAGTTTGGGAACCACTGGTCTCATCTGTAAATACAGGATTCTGTAAATGATCTCATGTTACCCATTTTCTTCAGATGTAAATTCCATATTCTTATCCGTACTGATGAAATATATTAGCCAAAACCCCCGTATTTTCAAGAATTTCAGATTCCACATGGTGGGCATTTTGAAACACTACGTAGAAATTCTGAAATCTTGGCAATACAAAGAGGGTTCTCTGCTCTGAACCTGGGAGCAGTGGTGTGAGAGTCCAGTGACTTGGGATCTAATTATCGCTCAACCGCTAACTAGCTATGAAACTTTGGTTGAGTCACTTAACCTCTGGGAGTCTGTCTCCTCAACTAGAAAATGAAGATCGTAATATCTTGCCTACTATCTAAAAATATGTTGTGAGGATCCACTGACACAATACATCTAAAGGGGCTGTATGACTCATACAGCGCTATTCAGAGGCATGGCCTATCAGCATTATTCACCCTAGCTGAATTCCAGGTAAGCTGGTGATGATGCTAGTCAAGAAGATAATAGGGGGTTACTGGTTCTGGTGGGCATCTGAGGGTCAGAAAGCAAAACTAGAGCATTACGAAAAGCCAGTTACCAGTAAAAAACCTTTAAAATTAAAAATACCATTGCACAGAATCCACACCAACAAATATAAGGAGCCCCTCCACCACGCCCCACCCCTGGATGATGTGAAAGGGGTATAAATAGAGAAGGTGTTTCCTAAAAATCTGTCTGAAGGAAATGTGATATGATCTTGACAACGTGCTGAACTCTACATTCAGGTCAAGTAGCAAACAGAAACGTTGGTGTTTCACACACGGAGAGCCAGGCTTTAGGACCAGCCTCTGAGGATGGTTCTACATCTAAGGCAGAGCTAATTTTAGCTACTAACCATCTCGTTTAGGTACCCTCTCGGTCTGGCAGCTGGGAACTGGCAGAAAGAGAAAAGGCGGCAATGGGTCAGCCCCATCCTGGAAGGTGGCAATGGCAGAGGATGCGAGCACACTGGCATGCTCAGAAAACGTGTCCAACACATGCACATTCACATAGTCAGATACGAGAAACCGAATCAGCTCAATCTTTCTCTCATGGTCTGAAGGCAGGACGGAGGCGAGGAGCACAGAGGTGGAGAATGAGCACAGGGCGGGGTGGGAATGAGGCAAGTGGGCAACGAGGAAAAGGGATGAAAATAAACAAAGAAAAATCAGAACAGGATACGTGAACATGCAGAATAAACGTAATATGCAAAGGAGTGCCCAGTCACCTGACAGTTAAAGGGAGTTACACACAAAGCAGAGAGATTTAGGAACATGGAGCTTATCAAAATCTGCAGTAAGGGGCTTCCCTGGTGGCGCACTGGTTGAGAATCTGCCTGCCGATGCAGGGGACACGGGTTCGAGCCCTGGTCTGGGAAGATCCCACATGCCACGGAGCAACTAGGCCCGTGAGCCACAACTACTGAGCCTGCGCGTCTGGAGCCTGTGCTCCGCAACAAGAGAGACCGTGACAGTGAGAGGCCCGCGCACCGTGATGAAGAGTGGCCCCCGCTCGCCACAGCTAGAGAAAGCCCTCGCACAGAAACGAAGACCCAACACAGCCATAAATAAATAAATAAATAAATAAATTAAAAAAAAAAAAAAAGACTGACCACATGCCTTAAGGTGTAACGTAGGTAAATATTAAATAGGGATTGTACAAGGTAAAACAAGAATTAAAAAAAAAAAAAAAAAAACTGCAGTAAGAAGACCACAGTACCGGCGGGGATATAGAGCCCTATTGTTTGGCACCTCTTATTTCACATCAGGAACCAACAATTCTAGTTCCTACTAGATACTGGAACACACAAGGATGCACAGAAGTGGAGTAGGAATTTGAATATGATTTTTTTATCTGAAAAGTCACTCAGGATAAGAGATTACATCATACAAAGAACGCAGCTGTGCTCACCTGGCTTGGATAGTGGCATGGGCGGAGGGAAGAACCGTCGAGATGGCTGGGGTGGACTGCAAAGGAAGACAAAAGTTCTTCAAGACTAAACAGTCCCATGGTGGTATTAACGGCGTGTTTAAATCCCCTTTAGAAACGGATCATTTGTACTTTCAACTCTGGTATATTATCAGATATCAGATATAAACCCACACAGTAAAACTGAGGCTAAGACATTTTGATAAAAGTCCCCTTGTAAGTCAGAGCTAATAAACAAGAAAACTCTTTCTGTTATAACACCGACACTCTGCCGTCATCCCGAAGTCCCTATCACCATCCCCCTCCCCAGTTTTGATGTCTCCACTTAGAGACACATGCTTCATAGTGACTTTATGCTTCATAAAGTTCTGGGTGGTTAGGACCAATTATACACAACTTTCAGGTTATATCCCTATCACCTCAACTTTCTATCCTATTCAAAGTCTCTTCCTCCAAAAAGACAGTACTCAAGGTCACCTGGGCAAAACTCAATTTGCTCTACCTACAGTTAGTGACTGGGTGGCTTAGAAGAAAGATGGTGATGTTTCTGAAATGCAAACATAGGGTAATATATAAAACTGTTATTTACCTATCTTAATTCCGCAAAAGATTTCTTCTTTTCCAGCAACTGACAGTAACAACAATAACAACAACAATAATATCAATAACAAAAATCTTTGCTCATTCGGTCCAAACCTGTTAAGCTCCTGTCCTTGCAGGTGAAGTGGGTGCTGCTGATAATGCCCAAAGACTTCAAACACGATAGGCTTGGTTTTGATATAGTCCACAAATGATTCCGTAACCTCCACTGCAATCTAATAAGGAATAAAGGCAACCTAGATTAGCGAAAGATTTATTATAGGAAAATACACATTTTGGGGGCAAACAGCACTACAGCACTTTGAGTACCCAGTATGTGCTGGGAATTTTACTATGCAGGCCTCTCACACCAAAAGAGAGGGGCTCTTCTCTGGTTTTCTTTCTACAGTAACTTCACCAAGCTTCAGGCATTCAACACCCTCCAGTGTCCGCCCCAAATGACCTCTGGCCCCTCTGCTGCCCTTCACACAATGATTGGACTCAATCTGCTGCTCCCTTCACCTGCTCTCTCCTCCACCGTGCCTGAGGGCTGGCCCAGGCTGCAGCGGTGCCTGGGAGGCCTTCCCACATCTCTGTACCTCTGTCATCCCTGTACTTCAAGGCCCAGCTCAAACAGCAACAACAATATGAAAAACATGACTGCAGACTCTGTGCCAGGTACAATGCCAAGCGTGACCCACCTTTTCTTATTTACACTACAGTCTTCAGGAAGTTCCCCCACCTCCTTTTTCTACAAAAACATCCACCCCCAACAAAGAATGTAGCTTAAAAGACTCTTCCCATTAGTAGAAATAACTCTCCCTTCTCTACTCCCGTTGCATTTAATGAATACCTTTCGAATGTTTCTATATCCTGTACCACTATTGTTTAAATATGCATTTTATTTCCCCTATCATAATTCTAAGCTCTTCGGAGGCATAATCTACCCTGTGATTCATCTGAGCACCCCCAGTGGCGTCAGGCACAGTCCTTGTGCACAGGAGCCAATCAATATTTATCATATACAGGCATGCTCATATTTATACAATTAAACATAAAAAAGGAAACAGTGTGTTCTGTATTTGCTTGTTCCATTTCTGGAGTTGTCCTTTCCTCTCGCATTTTAGGGAGTGGATTATGGTTGGCAAGAGAACGAGACTGTTCAAGCAGTAGTGAAGCTCCTGGATGCTAGAGCCACGTTTCCCTGGGTTCAAACCCCACCTCTGCCTCTTCCTAGCTTTATAACCTTGGTGAGTGACTTCGAGTGCTCTCTGCCTCGGTAATCTCAACTATAACGTGGGGATTCTGATAGTATATGGCATAAAAGTGAGGATTAAATGAATTAAGACACAAAAACACACCTATAACAATGACTGACACAAAATAAGCTCTCAGTGAATGTTAGCTATTGTAATGAGGATCATGCCTTTTGAACAGAGTTGAGCAAATCTTTCTAGAAGAGATGGAAAGTCTGTTTTCTTATTCCACTTATGAGAGAGTTGTAAGGGGCATTAAAGGACTAATCATAGAATCAGCTGCAAGGAAACAGATTCTGAATCTTAATTTAGCTACAAAATGTATTTCATAGTTTCTACATTATTTGCAACCAAATTATTTGTCTCTTATGGTTTAAAGAATAACATATTAACTTTAACAAAACTCATATGCAACATGCTTATTATTCTAGGAAGGAAACACTAAAACAACTCACTACATTCAAACCGACAAAGAATTTAATGGCAGACCCACCCCCAGGCTACTCACAGGCCCCACTGTAATTCAGAGAAGATGCTGCCTGTTCTGTCCACTGAGGATTAGCTCAGGGCCCTGGCCGCTCCCTCCACTGTCTGTTCTCATCACAGAGCTCCCCCTGCACAGCAGCTTAGATTATCATCCTTCTTCAGCTGAGAAAGCCAAAGGGACCCACACATGACGACTGCCTCACCCCCAGCTGCTTCAAGGTACCACAAACCCGCAAAACATTTGGCAAAAACGTCCACGTCACTTACATTCTGCACATGATAAAAGCCCAGAGGACTTCCTCTGCCATGGTTTTTGAGGGGTTCAGTGGAGAATGCTTCATCATGGCGATGCAAAAAGCTTAAGAGAAAAAAAAAAGAGCCACGTGAATTTCGTATTAATGGTTTCATCAGGATCAGCTTGGACCCCACGGAAAGCAGCACCTTACTTAAGTAGAGTCTTTAACTGAGTCAAGTTATTTACGTTTCCTTGCAGAGAACGTTCTCCATATCACTCAGATAGCATTTTAGCTTTTATGTCAAAAATGACTTAAAAATCAACTAACCCTGTCACCTAGCCATGTGAATGTATGAAGAGTGAATTCAGTGAACTCCTATTCCCTTGTAAAAGTTTTTTACTGAAAATAAAAATTGTGAAATCATTTTGTACAGAAAAGATATGGCAGATTAAAGCTTCTATAAGGTAGTATCAAAGCCTGTGGACAACATACTTGCCTGTGAGTCTAAGACCAGCTAGGAGGAGATTCAAATATCACCTCTTCCAGGAAGACTTCCCTGACTCACTCAAACAGTTCTATGTTCCCACAGCACTAGAGACCTATTTTTCTTCAACAGCAATATCATTGTTTGTAATAATGTATTTATTTGCTTGTCTCCCCAAAAGGCAGTGAGTGTCTCCCACAGGGCTCTAAATGTAGAAAATACTCCTGAACTATTTGAGTCAGTGGGCTATATTGACTTATTCTCATAAATATGAGATTTTATTGTTCTCTCTCCCTCCCTATTATTAGTCTGACATAAAAAGAAGCGGAGAATTACAGAATACTCAATTCAAAGATTTACTGCCAGATAGAAATATCCACCAGAAGGACATCCCACACTCCTGCAAGAAAAAAATGGAAATAATACTTTTTTTTTTTTTTTTTTTTTGGCTGTGCCATGCGGCATGTGGGATCTTAGTTCCCCGACCAGGGTCTGCAGTGGAAGCGCGAAGTCTTAACCACTGGACCACCAGGGAAGTCCAAGAATACTTAGAGTAGGGGGTAGAAAGACCAGGATCATGAACTCCGAGTCTTCCAAATTACACCTGACCTTTGAACAACACAGGTTTGAACTGCGTGGGTCCACTTATACGTGGATTTTTTTCCATGGTAAATACTAGGGTACTGCACAATCCGCAGTTGGTTGAATCCTTAGATGCGGAACTGCGGATATGGTGGAACCCTGGATATACACTCGGATTTTTGACTGTGCGGAGGGTCAGTGCCCTAACTCCTGAGTTGCTCAAGGGTCAACTGTAATTCACTGAGCCCGAAGACAGTGCTGTCCTTTTGCCAGGCATCCAAATCACTGATGTCACATACTGCTGTGGCGCTGCAGCATTCCATATTACGGGTACTCCTGTCTATTTTCTTTCTTCTCATTTTCTCCTTACCTCTCTCCCTTTCCTTCTCTTACTTCTTACTCCTTTTTTTCTTCCAATTTCTTCCTCTCCACACCACACAGTGTACCTACCAGAGGCGCCATGAGCATCAGCTGATCTCTGATCTACACTCCAACAAGGCTCTGCTTGGAGCAGATACAAATATCCTGGGGTTCCACACAGGTGACACATGAAATCATTCACACTGCTCTACAGCTGTGTTTTCCCTGTGCAGGCCAGATGAGAGTTTATAAAAACCTCAGAAGAATCTGAGTCTTCTTTCAGCATGAGTCAACATGCCCTTTCCTCCAGAGCTAATGCCAGGTGGAGATGCTACTCTCGTTTTAGGAGATTTTAGGACAGAAGTCAACATACCACTATTGCCATTTCAGATGTCAGTTAACCAAGTAGGTCTTTTCCATAAAATACATCAGTTACTAACTGAGGCTATTAGGGAAAACACATTAAATGGGCAAAATCTATACTGGATGGATACTATTTCATCAATTATAAGTTACAGCGAATGATATTAGTGGCTTACTATGTAATAATCACATTTAATTGAGGACTTGGTTAAAATCTATGTAAAAAGCAATGCTGCTTTAGGACCCCAGGGAAGGCTAAGCCACATACTGAGGGGAAAGGAATGGCAGAAATCTAAAGCAGCCTCTTGGTGGCACCAGTGGCAAACTGTGGGCTTTAGGAATGGGGTGGCTCAGACTTCATCCTCTTGTACTGTGGCCCTTTCCAAGTACTGAAGACATATTGATGTTTGGGGGTATTAAAACTTAAAGATTCTCCAAAAAAATGTTTTTGGAGGTCTTGAAAGTACCTAGAGCACAGAGCTCCAGAGGGTTATAGGATAGAAAATGCTTAGAAAGTGGATGAGAAATGAAACCTGTCACATCTTCTCTATGTACTTACTAGCTTTTTTTCAGTGGATGCAGAATTTTGCTGCTCTTTAAATGACTTACATTTTCCCTTTCCCAAGTATTAAATAAGCATAATTGGCGGTTGGATAATTCATTGCTTTCATACTTGTTTATTAACGAGACATTTCAGCATGAAGAGCATTTAAAAAGACTAATAAGTAGGCTCATCTGGATCTGATCCTATACTCCTGGCAGAGGGGGACAGTCCACAACCAAACCTTCTAGCAGGATATGTGGCCACACTCCTCCCCACAATGAACTCTGTTTCATTCCACTGTAGGTTTCCAGTTCTTACTCCCATCTTGAGTGAAGAAAGCATTTGATTTCAGCGGCTGGTAGTCATTTCTCTCTCAAGAGTGTACTACCTGGCAAGTGTCAGATCGCTCTATAGTGCACAAAGGACATCATCCGGGGTAAGAGCCTAGGGAGGCAGAGCAAAGGGGCGGCTTACTTGAACTGACAGAAGATATCTGCATACTCTGGGAGGATTCCACTGGCCTGCAACACTGTTACACGGAAAGTGAAGGCACTGCCCAGTTTCAGGTGGTTGCCAATCTCTTCAGAAAATCCTTCCATTACCATCTTACCATCCAGCAAAGTGCTTGACTTCAAATCTAAAGAGGGTCAAATGAACACACGTATGGTTCAAGTAACACACAAAGCACTTTTCAGAGAGGAGAGTGTATCTTTCCACCCCTAGTTGATAAAAGCAACTATCTTCCTTGACAATGGTAAGTATTTTTCCTTCTTTGAAAACATATGCAATCATAGTACACTCTGATTACACACCCAAGTCATTCATTCGATTGATTTCTTCTGGAGGAGTGATGACCTCAGAACTCTGACCCTGTCCTTCCACAATCCTCAGCTCCTCCAAGGATAGACCAGAACGGGTCATGGCAACCGAAGAAAAGTCACTCTGAAAACAAGGCAGGGGTAAGTAGATGATAAAGTAGTATGACAACATATTTTCCCCCCATTTCCTTAACTTATGTTTATTTGCCCAACAGATAATAGTGACTGAAAAGTTATGTGGATTAAGAGCTCCCCGAGAAAAGGCAATACAACACAATATAAATGCTGGGCCTTTACCCTTACCTCGGTAATTGTTAGACATGTCCCATATTCTATTAACTATCCTGTGGTAACCTATACTTTTTAGTTCTAGGCAGAACTGCTCTCCAGTGCTGAACATTCTCCTTACAAAACCTGTCTACCTCCTTATCCTCCCACAAGGTTTTCCTCTTCCTGGAAGATTTCTCACCTGATTAAAGTACTCATTATCAAAAGATATTTTAGCTGTTCCTGACTGTCGAATTCCAGAGCCATAATCAGGAGCTTCTTCGTCCGCTAAGTAGAGGGAAAAAAAAAAAGCAAGAAAAAAAAAAGCAAGGATGAGACTAGATATGGGGACAAGGAGGAATGACTCCTATTGGATTACAATAATAAAAATATATAGGAAAGTAAAATAAAAATAAATAGGAGATAGTGGGCCTTAGGGTTTTCAAACTTTAATACAAGAGGAGACACTAAAGAACAAGTCTTTTGCATGAGAAAGAAAGAGACCAAAGCAGTAAAGTCAAATAGGCTGCTTCCAACTCTACTCAGGTAAACTTACCACCTCCTTAGCTCGAATGAAACTAATGAATAAAGGATCGGTTTCATTCTTGATGTTGTTCAAATGTCATACTTAGAAATACTGATCCCTTCACTTGACAAGATTATATTCAATAATACTCAATAAATATTTGAAAATATTAGACTGTACTTGTGAAGACCTCCATAGCTCAACGCTGGTGACTATCACGCATTTCCACGGGGAAAGGCTGAAAGAGGTCACTAAATACAGCACAGCAGTTGGAAACTAAAACAGAAACGTTACAGGGAACAGCCACATTCTTTCTTCAGAATGTAGGCTGGATCTTGGAAAAAAGTATAAAGTGTCAAGATCTTGATCCACGCATTGCAAAATAGCAGCCAAAGGACAGAAATGTCTAGCAGAAGTATCCTGAGAGAAAATTAGGCAAGAAACCGTCTGAAAATCCTCTGTTATTTCTGAAGCAGTTAAGATACATCATTTAAAATGCAAATGACTTTTATAAAGGTAACCCAAGGGTTGTTCTTCATGTTAAAGGAAATCCCTTTACCCCATTATTCCAGAACAGCAGTAGCCCAAACCAAACAGGATCTACTTGTGATACTTGGGAACAACAGCTAGAAAGGAAGCAATAAAGGCTTTCTTCAGTCTGCACTGAAGCGCGGCCCCTACGGAACTGGCCTGCTTTGTCTTGAGGCAGAGGACCCACTGCCCTCATTTCAGAAGAGGGGCGCCTACCTGCGATGGCCTGCACAGCCACACGGAGAAATCCCCGCACTTCGCCCTTCTCACTGACAACGGCCACCCTGTGAATCAGGGGCACGGGGTACAGCAGGTTGCTCAGGTAAACAAATGCTCTAGAGACAGAAACCAGGAGACAGACATCTGAGCATCCCACAGGCAGAGAAGGTGGCTTTCAGATTTACTGAGAATACCTTCATGAAACTGTGAGCTGGCTTCTGGGCCCTGTCTTAAGGTCACCTCTCTGTTCTGTACTCGCAGACTGCCTCCTGTTGCTTTTTCAGAATACATAACGTATAAACAAATGCAAATGCTTGGTAAAGCAGTGGAAAAGACCAACGTACACCAAATTACTCCCTGTAAGAATTACTACCATAGGTAGAGTGACCATTGGAAGTAGACTTCCAAGATACTCCTCTACAAATACTGCTATGAGTGGGAAAAGGGAGCCCATTAAGGAGTTTAACCTTTTAATGTAACTAATTACAAAGAGGTTTTTGTTTTTTTTCCCTGATAATACAGAAATCAGGAGACAAAAATGGTCAGAGAAATGTGACTGAAATACAGTCAATAACTCTAAAATAGATTTCAAGTCACAGCATTGTGGGTCTTTATTTTTACCCTAAGAAATGACTATGATCTTTAGGCAGGGTGACTGACACATACGGGCAGAAAGGCCATGTAGCCAGAAATTTCTTTGTTAGTGAGCTTATAAGAGACTCTGGATTGACATCAAGATAAATGCTAAGGGAGAAGGAGACAGCTGATCCCTAAAGGATTGCTTTTGCTTCTAGGGTTCAAAACTTTATTCAGAAATGCATATACATGAGGTAAGACCTAACATTTTTCAACTTCAAATGAACTAGCAAAGTCGTATCACATTTGTTCTCTTTTTTTCTTCTTTCATTATTTTGTAGCTATTGACTTTTTTTAAGCAACACAAACTGGTGATCACAAAGCTTGGGTGTTCATTCCAATTAGTGGGTGGGAAATAGAATCTAGTTCCTACTATTACTCCTGTCTTCCCACTTGGTATATGCTGATCTTTGAAGACAAGACAAGACAAAGAGCAAACATTTGCATCAAGAAATCACACATAACTAAATGTGACACATGCAGGCATACCTCGTTTTATTGTGTTCCACTTTCTTGCGCTTTGCGGATATTGCATTTTTTACAAATTAAAGGTTTGTGGCAACCCTGTCTCCAGCAAGGCGCCATTTTTCCAACAACATTTGCTTGCTTCATGACTCTGTGTCACATTTTGGTAATTCTCACACTATTTCAAACTTTTTCATTATTATTATTTTTTTATGGTGATCTGTCATCTTTGACATTACGGTTGTAATTATTTAGAGGTGCCACAAACCACAACCATACAAGACACTGAACTTAACCGATAAATGTGTGTTCTGACTGCTCCACCAACAGGCCATTCCCCCGTCTCTCTTCCTCTCCTTGGGCCTCCCTATTTCCTGAGACACAACAATACTGAAATTAGGACAGTTAATAATCCTACAATGGCCTCTTAAGTGTTTAAGTGAAAGGAAGAGTCTCATGTCTCTTACCTGAACTCAAAAGCTAGAAATGACTAAGCTTAGTGAGGAAGGCATGTTGAAAGCTGAGACAGGCTGAAAGCAAGGCCTCTTGTGCCAGTCAGAGAAGTTGTGAATGCAAAGGAAAAGCTCTTGAAGGAAATTAAAAGTGCTACTCCAGCGAATACACAAGTGATATAAGATAGCGAAACAGCGAAAAAGCCTTATTGATGACATAGAGAAAGTTTTAGTGGTCTGGATAGAAGATCAAAACAGCCACAACATTCCCTTAGGCCAAAGCCTAATCCAGAGCAAGGCTCTAACTCTCTTCAATTCTATGAAGGCCAAGAGAGGTAAAGAAGCTACAGAAGAAAAGTTTGGAGCTATCAGAGGTTGGTTCATGATGTTTAAGGAAAGAAGTCGTCTCCATAACATAAAAGTGCAAAGGGAAGCAGAAGTGCTAAGGTAGAAGCTGCAGCAAAGTATCCAGAAGTCCCAGCTAAGTTAATTAATGAAGGTGGCTACACTGAATAAGAATTTCAGTGTAGATGAAACAGCCTTTTATTGGAAGAAGATGCCATCTAAGACTTTCAGAGCTAGAGGGAAGTAAATGTCTAGCTTCAAAGGACAGACTGACTCTCTTGTTAGGGGCTAATGCAACTAGTGACCTGTAGTTGAAGCCAATGATCATTTACCATTCTGAAAATCCTGGGGCCTTTAAGAATTACGCTATATCTACTCTGCCTGTTTTCTATAAAGGAAACAACAAAGCCTAGATGACAGCACATCTGTTTACAACATGGTTTACTGAATATTTTAAGCCCA